>NC_059134.1:55680940-55989631 GCF_020740605.2 Lemur catta
ACTAAGGTTTTGTCTTTGGTTGGTGCATGGCATTATGCTGGCAATAAAACACTGATACATATACAAGGTATGTCTTTTCCGTTTCTTTTAATCTAAAAAAAAAAAACAAACCAAATTCTTAGAAGGAGCTTATAGTTGAGTTTTGTTATTTTAATATAGTTAGACAAATTTTTAAAAATTTGAGCATTTAGTCCATTTAAAGTAATACATATTTAGTTTTAGGTCTAGCACTTACTATTTGCTTTCTATTCTCCTGCTCTATGTTCTCTTTTTACCTTTATCTTGTTTTCTTTTGGATTGATCATTTTTAAAATTCAACTTCCCCCCTTTTTGAAAAAGCTTAATTGAGACATAATTGGATACAATAAACTGCACATATTTTAAATGTATCATTTATTTAAGACTACTATGGAATAGGGGATGAATTTGGAAGGACAAGACTGTATGCAGAGAGATAATTTAGGAGGCTGTTGAAATACTTAGGGTGAGGACCTGAGCTGGGGCATTGGCCAGGGAGTGAAATTATGAGAACTAGATCATCTCCAGGTGCTCTACTGGCTCTGCCGATCTGTTATTTTAGGCTTTAAAAGGAGGAACAAGGTAGCCTAGAAGTGACTGTGGTAGGCTGAATTGTGGATGCCCCCAATGATGTCCAGGTTCTAGTCCTCAGGACCTGTGAATCCCAGAGTCTCACCCTGACATGGTAAAAAAAACACTTTGCAAATGTGATTAAGTTAAGGATCTTGAGATGGGGAGATTGTTTGGATTATCCAGGTGGGCCCAACATATTAACAAGGATTCTTATAGAGGCAGGCAAGAGGTTTGGAGTCAGAAGGAGATGTGGTGAGGGAAGCAGAAGTCAAAGAGAGGGAGATTTGAAGATGGAGGAAGGAACCGTGGACCAAGGAATGCAGGCAGCATTTAAGAAGCTGGGAAAAGCAAGGTTATAGATTCTCCCTTAGAGCGTCCAGAAGGAACACAGTCCTGGTAACACCTTGACTTTTGCTCAGTGAAACTCATTTTGGAATTCTGATCTCCAAAAGTGTAAGTAATAAATTTGTACTCTTTTAAGCTCTAAATTTTCAGTAATTTGTTACATCAGCAATAGGAAACTAATACTGTGGCCTTCACAATGGGAGAATATATTCATTTGTTGCCATACATTTGTTGAAAAACATTTATTGAGTGCCTGCTCTGTACTAGTTATAGGTGCTTGGGATACATCAGGGAACAAAAAAAGACCTCTTTCCCATGGAACATACGTTCTAGGAGGCGAAGACAGACAATAAATAGTAAACACACTAAATTATATAATATTTTATTTTCTGTAGAAAAAATATAGTATAACATAGGAGAGGAGGAGGGAGAAGGTTGCAGTATTAAGTAAGGGGCTTGGGGTAGACCTTATTGAGAAGGTGACATTTGAGTGAGCACTTGAAGGAGGTGAGGTAGCTACTTCTTTTGAGGGTGATATAGTCCCTTTGAGTTTCTTCTTTCCTTGGCAAATTAATTGTAACAGAGTACTTAATTCTTATACTGGGAATACTAGTGGTATCCCATGGGGCTGGTGGGAAGGTGAGGAATGGTTGGTGTTGCTTAGCCCCTGCCTGATAAAGAGGGTATAACAGACTAGCATAATGATGTCCAGGATGTGGACTTAAGATATTTTGAGTGAGAGGGATTACTTGGTTTTGATTTTTTTTTTTTATTACTTGGTTTGGATATGAGGTCTGTGAAACCTGCCTGGACCTGAACTTCTTTCTCACTATATTCTTCTTTAAAGAACTTCAGGAAACATCCCATATCACAGAGTGGTTCCTCCAAAGTCTTCCATAATGAATGGCACCTGCACCTGTTTAGCCTCTCAGCCTGAGTGATGGCTGAACAGAAAGCCAGAGTTCAGAGGCAATGAGGAGGCTCTTCCCTTTTCCTTCCTAGCTTGTAACCAGCCTGAAATTACCCCTGTCCTTAGAGTTAGTCCTTTGGGATAGGTCTGAGTCTTGAAAAGATCCTGTTGCCCTGACATCTGGGAATTCCTCTATCAGTGGAATTTATGTTCTGTTGCAATTGCTTGTTCAATTATCTGTCTTTCCAAATGGATGTAAACTTCTTGTTTGTAGGGACCATGTCCGTCTTGTTCATTGTTTTACCTTAGCATCTAGTCTAGGGTCTGGCACATAGTAAATGCTGAGTAGATAGCGATTGAATAAATGAATAAATACATCTGGGGGAACTGCTGACATTGTCATACACTGACAGAGGATATGGATTACTTTTACATGCTCTAGTAGCAGGGAGCAAGCACTGAAGAGGTAGGACACAGTACAGGTAAGTTTTTATGAAGATGAGGAAGGAGGGAGATTTGGGGCTTCAGGTGATTCAGAGAGGGGGAAGTGAACAAAAGTGTGGGAGATCAGAGAAAATGCTGCCACCTGTGTTACTTTCACAGGCGGGTCCAGATGGCAGGTGCCTTGCTAAGGGGGGGAGGGCTGAAGAGGCATTTTGGCCGGGTGATAGCTGTATGAGGATCATAAGGGTAGTTACTGTGGTATAGGGAACAATATAAGCTTTGGAATTAGCACACCTGAGTTCACAATTAGGCTCTGTTGTCGCCTCTTTGACCTCATGTCTTTTGGAGCATCCATTTATACCACTTTTTCCATAGGGAAAATTATACCTACCTGATACAGTTATGTGGATTAAGTGAGATACTGTGTTTACAAACATGTTGCACAGTCTATTCCATAGTATGTACCCAGAAAATGTTATTTTTACATTTTACTATTCTTTTATCATTTTTTTCCTCTTTCCTCATATTCCTACCTTCTAAGTTTTCCACTGCTGTTTTCTTTTCTTGCTTTTTTTCCTTCTCTCCTTTTCTTCACTTTTATTCTCTACTTTTCCTCTTAGTCCTCTCTCTCCTCTCTCATTTTTCCTTTTCTCTTGGCAGGACTGGCAGAGGGTTATATACTTCTGCTTTGGTTTTTTTTTTTTTTCTTTCTTTTCTCCTACTTCGTCTCTTTACTCCCCCTCTTCGTTCACCTCCTTTATTTCTCTCTCCTTCTTCTACTTTGTTCTTCTCCTTTTTTCTCTCTTTATTTTCTTATCTAGCTAGGGACAGAATATTTAAGTAGCAAGGCTCTTAGTTGTTCCTTGAATCCTATCCCTGTTTTCCATGGCCCTTACTCTTTCTAAGGCACCTACTCTTACTCAGCCTGGCCAGTCCTCTAGGTTGCTTATACCCCTCCACAGCTATGCTAGGTCTTCCAGTGATCCTGGAGGCTCCCTTCCCCCCTCGCCTCCCATCCTTTTCCTTTTTCCTTCCTTCCTACCTCCTTGATTGCAGATTTTTTAATGTTAAGCAAAAATAGATACAGGTAATAAAGGAATTTTTATTATATTTTTAGAAGTTGTGGTAAAATCCTATAACATAAAATTCACCATTTGAACCATTTCAGTGGCATTTAGTACATTTGCAAGTTTGTGCAACTATCAACACTGTCTAGGTCCAGAACATTTTCATCACTGCAAAAGGAAACCCCATACTCATTAAGCAGTTGCTCCCCATTCCTCCCTCCCCTTAGCAACTAGCAACTACCGATCTGCTTTCTGTTTCTGTAGATTTACTTATTTCATATAAATTGAATCATACAATGTGTGGCCTTTTGTGTCTCACTACTTTTCATGTAGCATAATGTTTTCAAGGTTCATCAGTGCTGCAACATGTATCAGCACTTCATTCCTTTCACTGGCTGAGTATTCTATTGTATGGATATATCACTTATCCATTCATCACTTGATGGCCATTTGGATTGTTTTCTCCCTTTTGGTTATAGTGAATAGTGTTGCTATGGAAATGAATTTATAAGTTTTTGTTTGAGTACTAGTTTTTGGTTCTTTTGAGTATATACCTAGAAGTAGAATTGCTGGATCGTATGGGAATTCTATGTTTTCACTTTTTGAGGAACTACCAAACTTTCCCACAGTGGCTGCACCATTTTAATTCCTACCAGCCCTATACAAGGGTTCCAATTTCTTTACATCTTTATCAATATTTGTTATTTTCCTTTTTTTAAAAAAAAAATTGTGGCCATCCTAATGGATGTGAAGTGGTGTCTTATTGTGGTTTTAACTTGTGTTTCCCTAATGACTAATGATGTTGAACATATGCTTTTTGGCCATTTGTATATCTTCACTGGAAAAATGTCTATTGAACTTTTCCCATTTTTTAATAGGGTTGTTTGTCTTTTTGTTATTATAAGAGTTTTTTCATATATTCTGGGTACTACACCCTTACCAAATACAACAAGTGTTTTCTCTCATACTATGGGTTGTCTTTTCACTTTTTTGATAGTGTCCTTTGAAGCACAAAAATTTTGAGTTTTGATGAAGTTCAGTTTATTTTTTTTGTTGTTGTTTTTACTTTTGGTGTCATATCTAAAAAACCATTGCCAAATCCAAGGTCATGAGGACTTCTCAACCTTCTTGGTTGAAAATATTTTTAATAAGAGCTTTATAATTTCAGCTCTTCCATTTATGTCTGTGATCCATTTTGAGTTAATTTTTGTGTATTGTGTGAGTAAGGGTCCAACTTTACTCTTTTTTTTTTGTTGTTTGATGAGTGTTAAATTCTAGGTTAAAATGTTTTGTTTTTCTTTCTTTAGTTCTTTAAAGCTGTTGCTGCACTGTCTTCTGGCTTTTATTGTTTTTAACAAAATGTCATCCTTATTGAAGGAATGCGAAGAAGTCATTCTTTGTTCCTCTGTATGTAATGTCTTTTTTCTCTGGCTGGTTTTGAGATTGTCTCTTTACCTGTGCTTTTAAGCAACTTAATTATGATGAATATTTTAGTTTCTGCATGTGACTTTTCCTTGGAATTTTTTGTGCTCCTTGGGTCTGTGGGTTTATATAATAGTTTTCATAAAATTTGGAAAAATTTCAGCTGTTAATTCATCAAATATTTTCAGCTCTTATTTTTTCTCTCCTTTCTTTCATGGACTCTAATCACCTTTAGATTAGACTGTTAATAGTTATTCTTGAGCTTTCAGTTGCTCTCTTCAATTTTTTAAATCCTCAAGTTCTCTAATGTTTCCTTATGCAATGTCTAATTTTGTCTTAGTCTTGGAAGTATGTTTTTCATTTCAGATATTGTATATTTCATCTCTAGAAGTTCAGTTTAGGTCTTTTAAAAATATTTTCCATGCTTTCCTTAATATTCTCATTTTTCTTTCATGAATGTGGAATATAGTTATAATAATGTTTTTAAGTTCTTTCCTACTAATTGAAACATCTAAGACATTTTTGGGTTTTTATTGCTTGATTACTTTTTTTTCATCCATATGGGTTATGTTTTCTTTTTTATATGTCTGGCAATTTTTGATTGGATGGTAGGCATTGCAAATTCTACTTTGTTGGCTGCTGCTCTATTTTAAAAAAATATTCTTGGGCTTTGTTTCAGAATACAGGAAAGATACTTGGAAACATTTTGATTCTTTCACAGGTGCCTGTAAGCTTCATTAGGCCAGGCCACAGCAGCCTTTAATTTAGGCCTGCTATTTCTCCACTACTGAGGTAATGCTATTCTGAGTATGAACCTAATCCCCTTGTATTATAAAAGTTTTTTTTGCTCTGATTGATGGAAACACCAACTGTTCCTAGCCTTATCTCAGCTTTGGAGATTGTTCCATCACCTCCTTTTGTGTGGTTCTTCCCCTAGCCTTGGGGAATTTCATGTGCATGCACCAATCAGTGTTCAACTGGAGACTTGGGGAAGACCTGGGGAACTCTTGCCTCCCCCACTTCCCATTTCTGTCTGCTCAATTCAGGGAGACTGCTAGACTCCACCTTCATTCTTGGTATTTCATCCTGGAAATTCTATTCTGGTTATGAATGGGAAATTAATAATGTTCACTTTTTTGTGTTTCCCCCCTCTCAGGGATTGCTAACCTGTACTGCTTCTTTTCCAGTGTCTGAAAACTGTTGTTTTGTATTTTTCCCAGTTTTTCAGTGATTTAAGGTGGGAAGGTAACTATAATCCTTGTTACTCCATTTTGGTCAAAGCAGAAGTGCAGACCATGCACTTTTAACTACAACAATAAAGTGACTTTTATGAGAAACAAAGTAGAGCATGACAGAGTTTTCAGGAGCAGAGACCGTTGCCTGGGATCAGGTCCTTAAAGATTATTCTTGTTTGTGGTTTCTAAAGTAATTTGTTCTCCCTCACCCCCAAATTCACACATCATCTCAAAATTCCTTTGGTATGAGAACAACTTTCTCCTACCACAGTGGGGTGAGAAAATGTAGTGACTGCTAGATATCCCCTTAATATCTGTCCCCTCTTCTTTTTACTAGTAGGAAAACCCCTGTCAGTGGAATGTCAGGTTCAAATTCTGTAAATAACCTTAAAATAAGGAGTTCCTTTCTTCTTTGTACCTTTGTCCTTTCTCCTAGCTGGTATTGGGGGTGATGGTTATAGCTTGAGTAGACATTTTGGACCCTGAGAAAGAAGTCCTTTGCTGGGAATGGTGGAACAGCAAGGTGAAATATGCCTGGGTTCTTAATGCCATTGTGAAGCCACATACCACATATTTTGTTCTATCTCTGAAATTTTTTTGTAGGCATATGGAAAAATAAACTTGTCTCCTTTCAGCCATTGTTCTCCTGTGGGCGCACGCGCTCACTCGCACACTCTCGAGTGCTCTCTCTCTCTCTCTTTCTCTTTCTCATTGTAGAGATGAGGTCTCATTATTTTGCCCAGGCTGGTCTCTCAAGTGATCCTCCTGCCTCGATCTCCCAGAGTACTGGGATTGATTACAGGCATCAGCCACTGCACCCAGCTCCTGCCATTGCTCTTTTGAATGTTCCATTGTTCATATTTGAAGCTAATCCTAACTAATTCTGTATGATAGAGGAGAGAAAGGAAAGGGGCAGCTAGCTATGTGTCTGAATTACATATTAGTCAAGGATTGTATTTTTCATGTACCTCGCCCATGCCTCTAACTTCTCAAGTTATTTTAAGAGCATTTGTATATATTACCTAATTTGATGTTTTCAGCATCTCTTAGTTGGTGAGGATAGGGAATATGTTCTTATTTTAGAGGTGAGAAAACTAAACCTAAAATGGTATAGTAAACAACAAGTTAGTGGGAAAAGTTAGGGTAAAGCTCCATTCTTCTACCCCGAATCCAGTATATTAGCCTCAGTTATAAACAGTTTTTCCTGGTCATCTATCTCTGATAGAATTTTCTGTAGAATGGTGGGGTAGGGTACATTAAGGGGAGCTACATTAGATCCTGATCATTTTATTTGTCCTTCCAGTGACAGGGTGAATCATGCCTAAGAAGGCTAACAGGATTGAGCCCAAGAGGAAAAACATAGAAAAACAAAAAAAGTTTCATCCATGGATTACACGAATCTTCAGCCACCAATGCTATGTCACTCTCCTTACTGGCTGCTACAGTTGTCAGTGGAAGTTCAGACGATGGGAAAAAATTAAACCTGGATCCTGTTGCTGCAGTCTGGTACAGAGAGATGAGAAGGAGCTGGACCACACTTTCTCAGATGTGGGGAACATGGGCTGGGCCCTGGACCCATAAGGGCTCATTAGAGTCTCCAGGACTGGGGATGCTAGGGCTCCAATTCTTCCGTGAAAGTAGTGCACTAATGTTAAACTTACTGCAACATGTACTTGCTTTCTTCATTTTCTTTCACTTTTATTTCCTTTTCATTACTACTCTTTAAGCCATTCATTTATTCATTTTTTTACTTTTGCATTTGTTCGTTCAGTGAACCTGGAAGAAAAAGTGAGGTTTGGGTGCACTTAAGTGTGTTTGTCTAGGGATTACAGGAATGTCTGAATCTTTAATTCTCTCTTTTCTGTGAGTTTCCCAACAGAGATATGCTCATGAAGGAAAAAAAAGCAAATGGGGAACAAGGGGCTCCTTTATTATTGGTCAGGCTAGTACCTGATTTTCCCTAATGAAGAGCTCTAGTAAGGCTGAGTGGTGGCATGTGGCCTTGCCTATTTGAGGGCTTCTTTCTTTCTCCAGTCCCTATGTTGGCACCCTCTAGTGGGCTATATGGTATGAGAGATCAAATGGTGAGCACACTGAAATGAGAAAGAGGAAGGCCAAATGGTATACCTTTACTTATTTGTAAACATGGTCCAGCCAGGGTCCAAGAATCAGGCCAGTCGAATCACTGATTTCTTATACCTGAGGTGGGGGGCACAAGGAAAGGGTAGGAAATGGGAGTCTTTCCTGGAGTAGGCAGGAATGTTCTTCTGTCCCCTGTGTCTTTCCTGTCCAGATATTTGGCATCTGTGCTACTCACTGGGGATGACAGAAGTACTTCAGGCATAGATCCTGCTCTCAAGGAATTCAGTCTACTAGGGGGAAAGACAAGTATACACACAAAGTCTCAATATAGTGAGAGAAGTGCTGTAATTGTGTGTATACATATGTGTGCAGGTACATTCCAAGGGAGAGGCCAAAGATAAGTTTATTTAGAAGGTGAAGGGTAATTAGGAATTAGATAGGTAAACGAATTGGGGGTGATGGAAGAAATGATATTGGAGGAGGCATCAAAGGGCATGATGAGTTTGGAGATTGGTATAAGGCTTATTTTAGATGGAGCAGAGTATATGAATGGAGAAGTGATGGGAAATAAAGCTAGAAAGGGAGGTGGGTCAGATGTTTTGTAGTTTTAGGAATTTAACTTCTGCCATGTAGGGAATAAAGAGTCCCTAAAGATTTTAAGCTGGTGATGTGGTTGAGCTATGTTTTGGAATGATTATTTGATTGTGTGGAGAATATATTGGAAAGGACAAAACATGTGCAGGGAGACCTCTTTGCCTTCAAAGAGAAGCAACAGTGGAACTCCAAATAAGAGATGTCATTGGCCTGGATCAGAGCAGTGATGGTAAAGGTGGAGAAGGAAGGGTAGATTCAACATATACTTACTAAGGATGAGATGGTAAGTCGCATGAGAGCTAGAAAGAAGGACATAGAGGGAAAAATAAAGGGACGCTTCATGGGAAAGGTAACATTCGAGGTAGTGTGGTGTCAAGGAAAAAATCCCTGGACCAGAGCCTGGGAGAGTATGTGTGGCTCCCAAGTCTAACTCTGCCTTTGGGCTGGTTATGTGATACCTCTGAGCCTCTCTACAGCTAGGGAATTGAACTAGGTAATTCTCAAGGGCCCTAGATAATTCTTAAGGCCCCTTTCTGCTAAGGGGAGGGAGTATGGCATATAGCATAAGTGCTAATAAAGCTTATGTTCTGGGGGAAGACTACCCGGATTCAAATTATGGCTTCAACTACTGACTGTCTCCATATTGGAGTTCCACCACTGTGGGAGCTTGGGCAAGTGACTAACATCCTGGTGCTTCAGATTCCCCATTTGAGTAATGGAGAGAATAACAGTAGTACCCACTTGCATGGTTTGTTGTGAGTAGAGAAGAGGTAATAGGTGGAAAAAAGTTCAAATTGGACTTGGTATGTAATTAGCACTCAATAAATGTTAGCTATTATTGAGTTGCTGTTCTTGGAGTCACGGACTTGTGGAAGTGACATATTGAAATGATGGCGCAGGAGATTCTGGGTGGAGGTAATAAAATGAGCAAAAGTTCAGAGATAGAGAAGCACAATGGTATGTTTAGGGAAAAATGAATTTCCAGGGTTGAATTTAGGAACATGTAAGGGAATAAATAGAAGTAGGGCTAAAAAGGAATATTTGGATCAAATTATGAAGCATCTTGATGTCAAGCTAAAATGTTTGAACTTTATCCTCTAAACAATGAGGAGCCTTTGAAAATTTTTGAGGCAACAAGGCAACAGTGAGAATCAAAGAAAGGAAATGGATTTATTCAACAAAAAAATGTATTGAACATTTAATATGTGTTTCAGTGACTGAGACAGCTAAGGCCTCTGGCACTCCTGAGGCTTACATTCTAGTGGGGATGTGTTAGGGAATAAACAACAAATGAAGAAAGACAACTTTGCATAGTGTTAAGAGCTTTGAACATAATAGGAAAATGTGTTAGAAACTGGGATGGGAGAGTGGTTAGAGAAATCTCTTTGAAATCGTGTCATTTGATCTTTCTCCTAAATGAAGAGGTAGAGCCAGCCCTGTGTATATCTGGGGGCAAAAGTATTCCAGGCAGAGGAGCCAGCAAATACCAAGCTTCTGAGGTGGGATTGAATTTGATTGTGTTCTAGAAACAGAAAGAAGACCTAGTGTGGCTGGCATCTGGAAATGGAGTCAGAGTGTTAGAAGGGCATGAGGTCAGGGATATGCAAGGGTTGACCATGTAGGATCTTGTGGGCCATGGAAGGCAGTTTGGATGATATTCTAGTACAATAGGAGGCTCTGGGGGGATTTTGGGCAGGAGAATGACATCTGATATATGTTTGTACAAGTCCACACAAGTTTCATGTAAAGTGTGTATATAAGACCTGCGTCAAATCCGGTGCCCTTTATCCTCTTACACTCTGAGGTTGATAGTTTACTACCTTGATAACCTGTAATGTATTTCTTCAGCTTTTTGGAATGCCCTTTCTATGTTTTCCATTTTATATTTTTATTCTTACTCCTCACAATAACCTCAGAATTTAAACAGAGCAGGGATTATTCTACCTAGTTTTAATAGATGAAAAATGGCGCCCTAAAGAGGTAGAATTTCTTATTTATGTATACAGAGGCTTTTAAGATTACAACTCTGATGGCAACCCAAACCTAATCCTTCTGGGAAGGGTTTGGCAACCTGTGGCATGACTGGTTTGTGATATGGTTTTCAGTGTGGGGGGTTGCCTTCAAGGCTCAGTTTCAATACTTCCTCCATAAAGATATCCTCCATACTGGCTTTTGAGTTCATATAGATCTTGGTTCCAGTCCTGTCTGTGCCACTTCTTGGCTGTGAGATGACGAGCTAATTACTTTACCTCTCTGAGCTTTCTTCTGCAAAATTAGGTTAACAATACCTAACTCATATGGCTATTATGACAAATCAAGTGAAAACACCTTGTGACGTCTCTACTATTGTACTGGCACAAAATACCTACTCAAAAAAATGTTTATTTCATAATTCTGATTCCCCCTTCCTCCCCCAGCTGGGTAGATAAATGACTAAATGAACTTATGAACGATGAATGGGTGAATTACTCAGTGAGTCACTAAGTAAACATTTGGTAGCTGCAGAAGTGGATGGATTCAACAGATGATTGTTCAGAGCCAGCTACATTCATTAAACTATGCTAGATATTGGCAATACAGAGATGTATAAAAGAAGTTCCTTTTACTTGAAGAAACAGTGTAGCATCAGATACAAACATAGAAACACATAATTACAGTTAAGTATAATGAATTTTATAAATATGCATATACAAGATTTGGCAGGGGTAAAAAGAAGAGAGTGGACACTCCAGCCTGGGGAGGGTAATACATGGCACTGTAACTATACTTACTTTTGGCAAGTGTGTACAGAAATTTCTGAGGTTACATGGATAAATGGAGCTAAGTTAAACTTCTTATTTCTCTTCCCAGAGAGAGCAATTATTTTACCCATGCCTGCTAATTTCATTTATCTTGTCTGTGATTTTCCTGTACCTATGGATAGAAACTTCAAATGAATACTTTAACTTTGACTGGTGAGTTTCACTTTTTGTACTTTGATTTGTGTAAGGGCCCTTTGGTCTGATAGCCACCTGAATTCCACCTCAGGTTGAAAATATGTGGTAGCATAGTAGAGACAGTGGACAAAACTGGGCTTTCCACAACTTACAGATGAGAGGCCTGCCTATGGGGCAGGAGTAGGATGCTTAGCACCCTAACCTTTTATACTTCCCTTCCACCTGTGCTCAGTCTCCCACTTTGATGAAATCTGGCTCAGTAGGAAGCTTTCTCTGTGCTTCCAGCATCCCCAGTCCTTTCTGACATCTTGTTCCTCGGTCTCTATGACTGGGTTACTGATGCCTACACTAGTTGGTTGGCAGGATCTCTGTCCTTTAACTGTACCCTCTCTGCTTCTCCTGTACCCTCTGCCTCCTCCTATTATTCTTATGAACACAGTGACACATATCCCTTCTCAGCACCCTTTCATGGCTAAACTCCTACTCCTGGACTGCTCCTGGCCTTTCTAGTTTTTCTGGCTTGATGCCTTCTAACCTTGCTGTAGATCTTACCCATTATTTGGTATTTGGGGGAGAAGGATATGTTTGGGAATGAGGCTTTTTTGAAAAACATAGAGTACAGTTATTTTTTTCCTTTATAGAAGTAAAACATAGCTTGCTATCTTAAATGTAAAAAATTAGAAAATATAATATCTGCTTAGTCTCATTCTTTTTTTTTTTTTTTTGAGACAGAGTCTCGCTCTGTCACCCTGACCAGAGTGCCGTGGCATCAGCCTAGCTCACAGCAACCTCAAACTCCTGGGCTCAAGCAATCCTTTTGCCTCAGCCTCCCGAGCAGCTGGGACTACAGGCATGTGCCACCATGCCCGGCTAATTTTTTTCTATATATATTTTTAGATGTCCATATAGCTTCTTTCTATTTTTAGTAGAGACGGGCTCTCGCTCTTGCTGAGGCTGGTCTCGAACTCCTGACCTCGAGCGATTCACCCGCCTCGGCCTCCCAGAGTGCTAGGATTACAGGTGTGAGCCACCATGCCCGGCCTCATTCTTTTTTTTTTTTAAACCGCTAGACCACCAGGGATTAGTCTCATTCTTGAGAAACAGTCACTTGATATATATTTCCCAACTTTTTTTATATGTTTATTTTTATATTATTATGCTCATACTGTATATATAATTTTGCTTTCCCTTTTCACTTAAAATAATTATAAACATTTGAACCAATTTTTACAACTCCTAATGAACATCATTTAAAATGGTTTCAAAATATTTCATGACATGAAGGTACTATAATACACTTAGCCATTGTTAGGCATTATAAATGTTTCCAGTTTTCTTGATTTTAAAACAGGGCAGAGAAATCTTCATATTCTTTTTTTCAATTTATTTTTATTTTTTATTTTTTTATTTCAGAATATTATAGGGGTACAAACATTTTGGTTACATGTAATGCCTTATCCTTGCCCAAGCCAGGGCTACAAGTGTGGCCTTCCCCCATACAGTGTACTCCACATACATTTGTTGTGAGTTTACCCACCCCCACCACCAGTCCCCACCTTACCGGCACCCAGTGAATATTACATTACTACTGTGTGAGCACCTTAGTGTTGACCAGTTAGTACCAATTTGATGGCCAGTACATCTGCTTGTTTTTCCATTCTTGTGATACTTCACTTTGAAAGATGGGCTCAAGCTCTATCCAGGATAATAGTTCACCATTGTTTTTTATAGTTGAGTAGTATTCCATGTCATACATACACCATATTTTATCAATCCACTCATGTATTGATGGGCACTTGGGTTGTTTCCACATCTTTGCAATTGTGAATTGTGCTGCTATAAACATTGATCTTTATTTATTATTTATTTTTTTATTTCAGCTCATCATGGGGGTACATAAGTTCAGGTTATATACAATGTCCATGTCCTGCCCATCCCCCTGAGTGAGAGCCTCAAGCGTGTCCATTCACCAGACAGTTCGCCTGGCACTCACCATGTAGTCATACCTCCATCCCCTCCCCCCACCCCCCAACAGATGTCTTTATTATAGAATGTCTTTTTTTTACTTGGGGCAGATGCCTAGTAGTGGGATTGCTGGATCAAATGGTATTTCTATTTTTAGCTCTTTGAGATATCTCCAAATTACTTTCCACAGGGGTTGTACTAATTTGCAGTCCCACCTGCAGTGTAAGAGTGTTCCAATCTCTCCACATCCACGTCAGCATTTGTTGTTTTGGGACTTTTTGATAAAGGCCATTCTCACTGGAGTTAGGTGATATCTCATTGTGGTTTGGATTTGCATTTCCCTAATGATTAGACAGTTGAGCACTTTTTTGTATGTTTGCTGGCCATTAGTCTGTTGTCTTTTGAAAAGTTTCTGTTCATGTCCTTTGCCCATTTATTGCTGGGGTTGTTTTATTTTTTTTATTTTTTTGTTAATTTTTTAAAGTTCTGTATAGATTCTTGTTATCAGCCCTTTATCAGAGAATAGAATCCCACAAGTGGTGTTATTGAATTGAAGAATAAACACTGTTAAAATTCATTATTCCCATTGCCAAAGTACTTCTGAAAAGGTTATAGAAATTTCTGTTTACAACAGAGGTATATGATTCTAGTTGTATCTGGAAGTGAGTGAAAATAATGAAATCACAGAAGTAAATACACGAAGTGATGGTCACTCACCTTTTTACACACATTGACAGAAGTTGTCTTCATCCCCTTTGCAACGAGAGCATTGAAAAGTGCAAATGTCTGAATCCCACCAGCATTGTTGCAGATGTCATTGCCAAACTATCATCTCCTATGAACTTGACTTTTGCCAAGTTTCTAGAATTCTGTAGATAAAATAACACTTGAAGAAGAATCTAATTCTAAATTGGAACTATAAAGATTTTCAGGAAAAGAAGTAAGAAAAAAATATCACACAGATCTAGGTCCACAGACACCAAATCTTATTGTGAAGTTAACCTGGACAAAACAGGCTGTCATTTTAAAATGGAGCTAGGAACTCTACTGGTTTTTGTTTGTTTGTTTGTTTTGAGATAGAGTCTCTTGCTCTATCACCCAGGTTAGAGTGCAGTGGCATGATCATAGCTCACTGCAACTTCAGACTGCTGGGCTCAAGCAATCTTCCCACCTCAGCCTCCTGAGTAGCTAGGATGACAGGCATGTGCCTCCATGCCTGGCTAATTTTTACAGTTTTTTGTAGAGATAGCATCTTGCTATGTTGCCCAGGTTGGTCTCTAACTCTGGGGCTCATGCGATCCTCCTGCCTCGGCTTCCCAAAGGGCTGGGATTACAGGCATGTGCCTCTACTTGGTTATTTATTTGGGTGGACACTTATGGAACTTGCTCATTCTAATGTGACTTAAGATTCTGAAGTACTAAGAAAAGATTTTGAGCAATAGAAAACATCCCTAGAATTTGAAATAGACATTTTACAGAGTCAAATTTCTCATATCTCAGACCTTAAGAATTCTTAAGTGACATATATTTTCTAATGAACTTAGTAAATGAGAGCATAGATTTTTGTTTTAAGAAATGAGTCATCATTTAAATACTTTGATTTTTTTATAATTTATTTTTAGAGACAAGGTCTCACTCTGTAACCCATGCTGGAGTGCAGTGGCAGGATCGTAGATCACTATAACCTGGAACCACTGGGCTCAAGTAATCATCCTGCCTCAGCTTCCCAAGTAGCTAGGACTATAGCCATGCACCACCATGACTGACTAATTTTTAAATTTTTTGTATAGATGGGGTCTCACTATGTTCCCAGGCTGGTCTTGAACTCCTGGCCTCAAGCAGTCTTCCCACCTTGGCCTCCCCAAGTGCTGGGATTACAGGCATGAGCCACTGGATCTAGCCAATTTAAATACTTGTACAATGCCACAATTCTCTTCTTTGCTCAGATGTTCTGTGACATAAACTTCATGACTTTCTCTTTTTCCTTATCCTGCATGTGTTCCAATATAACTGCTTAAAAAATAATGTGTTCAGAGAACTTGGAACCCTCATACATTGCTGGTAGGAACGTAAATGGTACAGCCACTGTGGAAAATAGTTTGGCAATTCCTCAAATACTTAAACAGAGTTACTGTACAACCTAGCAATTTCACTCCTAGGTATATAACCAAGAGAATTACAAACAGTCCACACAAATACTTACACATGAATGTTCATAGCAGCTTTATTCATAATAGCCAAAAAGTAGAAATAACCCGAATCCCTATCACCTGGTAAGTGGACAAATATATATTTGTATAGTGGAGTATTATTCAGCCACAAAGAAATAGTGAAGTGCTGACACATGCTTCAACATGGATAAGCCTAGAAAACATGCTAAGGGAAAGATGCTAGTTACTAAAGAGCACGTGTTATATAATTCCATTTATATAAAATGTCTAGAATAGGCAAATCCATAGAAACAGCAGATGAGTGGTTGCCAGGAGCTGGGGGTAGGGAGGAATGGAGACTACTAATAAACACGGGTTTCTTTTTAGGTGAAAAAGTATTCTGGAATTAGATAACGGTGATGGTTGTCAAAGGTTGTGAATATAACTAATAATCACTGAAATGGATGAAGTTTATGGTATATGAATTATATTTTGATGAAGCTATTAAAGAAATAGCCCCCAGAATTTCCTTTTACAAGAATCTACTGGTGACAGATTCTCTCAATTTTTATTTTTGTGAAAATGGCTTTATTTCATTTTCATCTTTGAAGGATGTTTTAGCTGGGCATAGAATTCTAATTTGTCAGGTTTTTTCAGCACTTTGTATTTCTTATTCTATTATCCTTTTGCTTTGTTTCTCTTGAGAAGTCTGCTGTGAGTCTAATTTTTGTTCTTTGAAGGTAACCTGTCTTTTGTATCTGCCTGCTTTGATTCTTCTGTAGGTTGCTCATGCCATTGAGGCTAGAGGCGGTAAGAGTCAGTCACAGGGTTGAATTTGTCCTTGTGGTTTCCAGTTCATCTTTGCAGGTTCTAGTTTATCCTTGTTGTTCCCACTTCATACCCAACTTTTCTTCCTGATGTCCAGCCTGACTAACGCATAGTGACCTAAAGCCCAATACCAGATGTAGAGGCAGCAATCTCTTGCACAGATTTCTCTGTAAGTTCTCATAATTATGTAAAGTCTAATCCCTATAATAAATCTCTTATTCTTTATCACTCACAGTGGTTCCGCTTCTCTGAACAAACCCTTACAGACACAGAATCAATAGCAGCAGCAGCAGTTCTAGAGGAACAGAACCTTAAGGATGGGTTTTCTAAGTTGGTTCTAGTTAGTTATCTAGAATTGATTCTCTGACTTGATTGAATTTAAAGATTTAATAGCCCTGTTTCCAGTGGTAAGAGAGACGGTGGTTGTCCATGGTGTGCAGTGATAAAAGGTACTTAAATTATCACCTACAGACGCTTGAATTAAGTAACCATGGAAGCTAAGGCTTTGGTTGACCAAGTAGTTGCTTCCATAGGATATTTTAGTGAAAACAAGGAGTGTAATGCACTTGTGGTAGCTATTTTCAGTAGCAAAGGGATGACATTGAGAACTGTTGATATCAAAGCATTCTCTCTGAATTCAGTGAGAATGATAAGATTTCTGGTTTCAGAGCCAAGTTGTGGCACTTAATTGCTAAAGACAAGGCCAGTGTGGCTACTATAATGCGCAGTAGAACTGACACAGTAATAATAATGGTCTGACCTGAGGAGACATTTGATGTTGGCTGGTTGATTAGTGTCCCTAAAACTGAAATAGATGGGCAGCCTACTAAAATCTTACTTAGGTAATATCTGTAGAAAATCTCTAGTTCTCATGAAGAGAAGTCTGAATTGAATCACCACAATAGAGAGTGTGGCCCCTCAACAAATTTCTAAATTTGATCAGTCCACAGTCTCAGAAGCTCTTGAGAGAGGAAGGCCTTAAGAAAGGACCCTCCTCACAGCCAAAGTATATACTGTCAGTCTTCCTCCTAGTTTTCCTCAAGGAACCTCTGGCCATTTACCAGGGTGGCTATGCATTGGGGAAGAAGAAATACGTTTTGGGAAATTGCTGGACACTGACTTTGAACTGACACAAATTCTTAGAGATCCAAAAAGCCACTATGATTCACAAGTCAGAGTAGGGGTTTTTGCATGTCAGGCAATCAAAGGAGTTTTGGCTTGGGCCCATCTCCACAGTGAGCCTAGTGGGTCCCCAAACCACTAAGGGCTTATTTCCCTAGTTCTGGAATGCATAGTTGGAATCAACATACATACTCGGCAGGCAGAACCTTCCCACAGCAACACTTTATCATCATATAGAACTTGTATATATGAGTGAGCTCTGGCAGGTCCTAAGGCCACAATAAGTTGCATGGGTAGTTTTCCATTGCTGCCATAGCAAATTACCACAAATTTAGCAATTCAAAACAATACCCATGTACTACCTCACAGTTCTTTAGGTTATAAGTCTGGCTTACTCAGCTAGGTACTCTGCTTAGGATCTCCTAAGACAAATCAGCTGCCAGCTGGCATGAGCTTTTACCTGGAGGCTCTGAGTGAGAATCCACTTCCAGGTTCATTCAAGTTGTTGACAGAATTCAGTTCCTTGTGGGTGTAGGACTGAAGTCCCTGCTTACGTTGTTTTCAACTTCTAGAGGCAAGTGCATTCCTTAGAGACCTTCTCCATCTCAGAGCTAGCCCCAGCATATGTGAACTCCTTCTCAGACTTCAAATTTCTCTTACTTCCCCTTTTCACTTTTCTTTGCCTTGCTCTTCTGATTTTTAGGAGCTCATGTAATTATATTGGATTCACCCAGATGATCCAGGATAACTCCCCATTTTATTTTGTTTTTTCTTTATTTATTATGTTGTTAATTAAGATGTCTAGAAAACCTCCCCATTTTAAAGTCAGTTGATTAGTAACCTTAATTTCATGTGCAAAAATTCCCTTTGACATCTAACATAACATTATCACTGGTGTGACATCAGAGAACAAAGATCATGAGTGCCAGAATTCTGTACATCTATCTATATATTAATATATATATAATCTTCTCCTGTTCCCCTACCATTGAACAAAACTTGTGTCATGTGAACGTAACTACTATTGTAGTTAATCTTATATATCAATACGTAAGTTATAGGAATAAACATCACCCAGTAGTGATAAAAGAACTTGATATCTTCTCTTAAGAAAAGCGTTGGTGTATTTTCTCAGAGTTCCATTCCCAGTATAAGACTGTGTTAGGGTTGGTCAGAAGAGAAATTTATATAACATATGAAAGAGGGAAGTGAATCAGTAGCCCCTTTTTTTTTATACTCTTGAGTATTGGTGATGAGCCCCAGGCACTATGTAGCCTTCATGCAATGTCAATATCTGGTAGTTTGCTGAGTTGTCTTGAGGCAGCATTTGGGCCCACATTCTTTCTGCTCCTGCTGGATTGTTTTCAGTTGCTCCAAGTCCTGGGCCAGATAAGTACAGTGGTGTGATCATAGTCCACCGTAACATTAAACTCCTGGGCTCAGGTGATCCTCCCACCTCAGCCTCCCAAGTATCAAGGACTACAGGTCTGTGCCACCATACCTGGCCAATTTATTTTTTTATTTTTGTAGAGATGAAGTCTTGCTATATTGCCCAGGCTGGTCTCAAACCAGCCTAAAGTGATCCTCCTGCCTCAGACTCCCAAAGATGTGACCCACTGTACCTGGCGTTCTTTCTAGAATTTTTAATTGGGCCACTTTTAAATAGTTCTTTGCTGAAATTTTTAATTTTTTTTGCAGTCTGAACAGTTAAGGATATGTAGAAGTTTGTGTCTGATACCTCCACTATCTAGATTTCCTGAAGTTCTTTTACATTGTCCATTGCTTCTTTTGGCATTCACTAATGTCTGATTCTTTTTGCTTTAGTTGCAGACATTGTATATAAGAAATTGTATAAATAATTTGGGACCTTGAATTACATTATGTCCTCTCAGAGGAGGGCTTCTGACAGGTAACCAGATCCTATTTACCTTAATCCAATTTCACATGTTTAGATGGTTCAAAGCTGGGATTCTGTCCCCCTCAAATCGGTCTATTTCCAGTTTGTGCTTACTCCTAGGATGTGGCTTGGAAGGTCCCAAATCAAAGTGTATGGTGTTTACCAGATTACCTTTTTCCCTTTTTGTCCTCTTAGCCTTGTGAGGTTTATTAGGGCTTCCTGTATCTTAACCACTTCTAGAGAAAAATCACTCCAAACGCCATGCTGTCTCTGGATTTCCTTTATTGTTTAGATCTTGGTTCCATAGTTCTTCACTGCCTGGTAGATGTCTGATGCCTTCATTTAGATTTTTAAAAACATTTTGTTTAGCTTTTCTAGTTGTTGCCCTTAGCTAGAGAGAGCAGGATTTTTGAGAGGGTAACTGTCACTTCCCTTTGTTTCCCTCTGTGTGTTATGGAGTTAGATGTGTCTCTCCTTTCCTTGCTATGTGAAGGTTCCTAATACCTCACCACCAATGTGTCTTTTTTCCTCATCTAGAGTTACTGTCAGTTGGCAGTTAGTGATGCAGATATAAAGCATTATGTATATATTAGGGAAAGATGCAAGAAAGCTTCATTTTACAGATGTGGGAAAGCAAGGAAGGGTCCTGGAAGGTTCCTTTAAACATTACAGCATATAATATGGATTTTAGATGAGTAGGTTCCATTGCCTAATCTGTTCTAAGAAGACTGTCTCAGCTGAGCAAGAAGGCCTATGTTGAAAAAGGGGGTGTGATTATGCTGCTAGAGGGATGTAACACAATCGTCCAGAGCAAAAAGAAAATTGTTTAAAAATACTAAGTCATAAGAAGCCTAAATTGGACACACCTATGTAGAGTGAGCCTGCTGCGTAGTCATCAGCACTGTGTATTCCCAGTTTAAAGAAGGATGGCCAAGAAAGGAGACTTCCTTTCTCAATTCCCAGGCAGTCACATAAACTCTTTCTAGCTCTTCTCACTCCTTTTTGTCACACCACCACCACCACCACCACCAAGACTGAGTACAGATGACTGGCATAGGAAGGAGTAGAAGAGGGGGAGAGAGAAAAAACCAGATCACAGTTCTTCCTTTGCTTATAGTTCACAAAAGGTGGGTGGGAACCTCATCTGAGTTTGGTGAGAGGGCTTTAAAGTGAACCAAACCAATAGTAGTATTTACATGTGATTAAATATCTAAAAGAAAACTTTTTAGGTTGAAAGGGATTAAAATATCAATGATTAGAAAAAGTAGAGGTACCATTAAATGACAAACCTTAAATTTTCTTTGTTACTTGGAAAGCAAAGTCAGTATAACTATTTGGTTAGGCTATTTGATTATTTCTTTGGCTGCATCTAGAGTGCTATTAAGACCATATTTCATGTTTTTTATTTAAATTTTTTTTCATGAGCTCTATTTGATTGTTTTGATAACCACCTGTACTTGTGTTAAAACATCCTATTCTTGTTTCATGGATGTGAGTCCGTCCTTTACTTCTTTAAAGCTCTTAAATATATTTATTTTTGTGGCTCTTTTCTGATTGTTCTATTAATTATGTTTTCTTGGTTGCAGATTCTTCTCTTTGTTGGCTTAATTGGATTCATTTGTTGACATTCCTTACATGTTTTCTGATTCCTTATTGTGAGCTCATCTGCTACAGAGGACTCTTCCCATGTCTTGATCTGGGATGCCTCTTGCTAGTAAGGTTGCTTGCCTATTTCTTTCTTCTAGCTGTATCTATCGGCCCTTGTCCAAGGAAAATTTCCTTTCTTATTTTTAATGTAGTTATATGTTCACTAACTTATATTTTACATCTTTAAAATGATAATTTATCCAAGTTTTATATGGAGAAGAGGTAATTTCTGTTTCTTGAAATGAAAAGTCTAAATTCTTTGATATACCTTAATACCTAAACCAAGTATAATATTGTTTCCTTTTAACAAATCATTAGCAATTTTTTCTCAAGTACTACTTTAGGAACAGATCAGGACTTTTTTTTTTAAAGAGCCCAACTCTTTCACAGAGAATAGAGCAATTAATATGGTAGCTGTGATTGCAATTATGTAAGGAAATGTATATGCATATAGATAATTTGAACATATGCCAAATTGGAAAGTATTAGTTTTGTTAAAGCAGTGAACTTATATGGTATGATTTTTTTTCTCTAATGGTATTCTAGAATTTCTGTATTATATTGTTTTTTTTTTGAAGAGGTCATAATTTCAAAATAAATATTCCAAATAACTTTTTAAAATCCTCCCACTTATACAGACCCCATTAATGTACCCAGTTTCCTACAGGACACAATGTAAAACTCCTCAAGTAAATATCCCCAAAGCTCTCACAGATTTGTTCACAAACTGCTTCTCTTTTTATCTCTCTTCATGTTTTTATGCTACATCTAGTCTGGTCTTGTGCCTATCCTTGACACAGATGCTACTGATTTGTGCTGTGTTTTAAGGTTTGAAACACATCTTTTTCAGGGTTGTTTTTCTAGGAACAGGACATTGGATCTTCTGCTCTATTCTTCTTCTAAGTTTAGCTGGGATCCTGACTGCCTACTCTTCATTGCTGTTGGTGAGTAGTGCTTCCCATTTCTCCCACTCCCTTCTTCAGTAGCCTCATGAGATGCTCCTGCCTGTGGTATAGTATCGAATTGGTGTGGGGGGCCCTCAGAACCTAAGATCACGCTTGTCTTAGTAGAGTTGGGGTTTACATTAGCTATTTGAATTTTAGGCACAAAGAATGGAGGTAGGGGGAAGGCCTGTGCTAAATTAGAGGATGTGTCTTACCCATTTGGCCCTTTGAAAATATGGCAGAACATCCTTTTTTTATTCCCGTTTCATAGACTATCCTATGGTTCACTCAGAATTGTCATTTTAGATATTCACAGCTTCATATCAGCAGTACCTTTACTCATTTCATGTCCATCTTCTGAAAATCAGTCTTTCTGGGGCCTTATAAATTCACTTGTTTGTTAAACTTGTTCTAGTGTGCAAATGCTAGGCGTGTAGCCCAGATGCAAAGTACATTTTAGCAAAAGTCTTTTGGCTATAGTGTGGCCGTGCCTCTGTTGTGTGACATAGTAGTGTTTTATGTAGTGTGAGAAATTTATGCCAGGCAACAGGAAAGTCTGTGGAAATGGAAAGCTATGGGAGGATGACTTTAGGCCGTTAGAGTTTTCCAGTGCCCATTTATACATAGGGCAAATGACTTTCTCTGATTTCACCGTTCCTTTCTCTACTGATTTCCTGTCTGGCACAGAAGAACCCAACCACCAAATCTGTTGCTATTTGCATTATCTTTTTCTTTCAACAAAATTTATTAATCATTATGTAAGCAAAACATTGTGATAAGTGCTGAGTATACAGAGATCAATAAAACATAAGCAGTTTCTGTTTTCATGTAGGGTACGTCATAAAGATATGAGATATAAAGTTACAACTGTTCATTCAATGTTTAGAATCTAGTAGGGCAACTAAGTCATAGACAAAAAATAACTAACACAGGTGGAGCATTATAATTGTCATTAGAGAGGCCTAAATAAAATTTTGTAGGGGTTCTGAGAAGGAAGAAGTGATTTTTAGGCAAGAGGATTAAGTAAGACTTCTTATAAGAGGTGGCATTGGAGTGGGATCTTGAAGGGATGTTGAATTTGACATATGGATATGGGAATGGGGAAGAACATTCTGGCCTGAGGAAGCATCATGACAAAGTCAGAAAGACAGAAAAATACTGGATGTCTTGTTAAGAGGAAAGGTCAGTACAGTCAGTGTCACTCTGGCAGGGGTACAGAACCTGTGGGCTTAGGGCGAAATGTGACCTTCTGGGTTCTTAAGTGCGGCTGAATTTGACTGAATCCAAATTTTACAGAACAGATCCTTTTATTAAAAGGGTTGCAGCAGAGAAAGATGAAGCTCTTCCTGCCTCCTTTGGTGCTTAAAAAGAACAATCTTGAAATCAGAAGGCCACAGGTTCCCCATCCCTGTGTGGGGGAAACATGGCTGGAAAGGTAGGTTTGTGACAGATTTTGGAAGGCCCAGAAAGAAAGGCTAAGACATTTAGCATAAATTGAGTTTTTATTTTAGGAAAATCATTCTGGAAGTTGTGGTATGGTGGGTTCCTTATAGGCAGAAAGACCAGTTAGAAACATTTCTTTTTAATGGGGAAAATGCAGATGAACAATGTGCCCTAGGGCAAACTCTGACCACTGAATTGTACCACTTTAATACACAATAAATATGAAATGGTATAGTTAGTTTCTAACGTGGTAATGAATTCTAGTATCCAATAAAGCAATATATTTTAACAAACTTTCTACTCTATACTGCTTATTTTTGGATACATACAATGGCTACAATAGTGAAAAAGGAGGGAGACCTGGATTCTATTAATATTTCCTATTCTACTTTGTAACTTTGGCTGAATCATGTAACTCTCCTGAGCCTCAGTTTCCTTTATTTCAAATGAGAATGATAATATTTAGCAAAATGGTATTTTATAGGGTTGAGTAAAGAACAAATGAAATCATATACATGAAATTATTTTTGTAAAAATGTAAATGCCATATACATTCAAACTGTCATTAATATTCTAGGCATCTGAGAACTCCAGTTTTCAGTTTCCATCTCCACACTGACTTGGTGACTGGCTAGAGTTAGATTCAAATCTAAGATTAATTGAGTATTTACCAATGTTAACAACAGTGGTTGACAGTTGTAATAATAGCCCTGGTTCCCCCAAGAAAGAGCCATTGGAAGGGCTGGCCCTGACTTTTATTTTCTTACAGGTAAGTCTAAGTAATACCAAGAATAAGGTCCACCACAAGGAAAAGAAATGGGCGGGAATTCAGGAAGAGTGTCAGTGTGGAAATTGTTATGAAATCCCAGGGGAGGTAATAATGAATTCTTCCTGCAGGTGCTGATGAAAGTTACAAATAGGAGGTGACACTTGAACTGGCTTTCAAGGATCAGTGGCATGGGGAGGAAGAGCGTTCCAGGCAGAGGAACTGCCTAGCAAACCACTAGAGGCTGAAAAGTACAGGTTTAGCAAGAAGAGAGCATAGTGTCAGATTGTGAAAGGAATTCTGAGTTATAGAATAGAGTGCTTTGGGCAGCAACTTGGTGATTTCAAAATGACTGTCTTTTTCTTCTTTGCTTTTGCAGTTACTTGGATATTTGTTGCTTTGGGAAGGGATTGAACTCTACTTGCACTGGTGTCATAAGGTAGGATATCTGAATCCTCCTAGGGGACCGGGAACTTAGACCTGGATTGAACATGCTCCTTGGCACTCAATGTTACATATAGAGTTGCCCTTTCTCTCATTGCTCCCCATCAAGAGATCTGCTCATGCCATTTTAACTGCAGTAATTAAATTTATAACATTTATAACTGATTTATGGAAGGGGCTAAACCCAAACTTTATTCTTTCTTACTACTACATGTTAAACTCACTCTGTGGCCTTGTTCTTCCCAACCCAATAAAATCTTAGGCAAATTCCATTACTTTCCCAGTCCTTTTTAGTCACAAGAACATTCTCATTTCAGTCATTTAAAGTTTTAGTTCACTGTAATAACCCAAACTCCAACTTAATTAACCTTAAAACTTTTCCCCTCCCCTATTTGGGCCTGATCTGAACCTGGAAGCACTGGTGGAGAGGGCCTGGTGGTCCTTTTACCTCTGCTCCACCCGAGTGGGGCCCGGGGGAAGAGGAGGAGATAGGAGAAAAGAGCACAGTCCCACAAGGAGGGCCAAGAGACAAATCAAGGGTTGATCCCATCTGGACCAGGTAAACGCACACTTGGCTTTTTCCCCCATGGGCTTTTTCCAGGTGTGTTTTCAGAGACCCTTCTGCCTAGAACCTTGACTGCAACTCTCTTGGTGGAGTCAATGCCTGTCTTCTAAAATGTTTATAGCAGCCTTGGGCAGATCACTTCACTTCTCAAGGTCTTTTTCCTTATTTATGAAATGAGAAGGTTAGACCACCAGTTCCCACCCTGAGGTCCCTGGACTCACTGGGATCTGAAAAAGTGGTAATGGAGGGAGGCAGGATAGTACCATAGTTAAGTGCATAGCTTTGCAATTGAATGGCCCTTGGGTCACCTGGGCCCTTGCCTAAGTGATCTTGGGCCAGTTACTTAACCTTCCTAAACTTCAATGTCTTCAACTGTAAAATTAAGAACATAATAGTACCTATCTCAGAGATCAAGCAGTTTAACATATGGTTTACAAATGAGTGCTCTGTCCTAGCACTCTGGGAGGCTGAGGTGGGAGGATTGCTTGAGGTCAGGAGTTCGAGACCACCCTGAGCAAGAGTGAGAGCCCATCTCTATTTTAAAATAGAAAAAATCAGCTGGGCATGGTGGTGTTTGGCTGTAGTCCCATCTACTTGGGAGGCTGAGGCAGGAGGATCGCTTGAGCCCAGGAGTTTGAGGTTGCAGTGAGCTATGATGATGCCACTGCACTCTAGCCCAGGCAACAGAGTGAGACCCTGTCTCAAAAAAAATTAAATTAAACAAGATATTACTTATAATTGTATTGAATATATAACTGAGGTATAAAGAAGTGGTGAAGATTTGTACTGGGCATTGGTAAAACTGAGTGAGACATACCAAGCAATGTTGAGGGCCCAGCTGAGGCTGGAGGTGATAAATTAATAATGGCATCAGACTGCCTAGCTGTGTAATTTTTTTCCAACCATGCTGTACAGCAAAGACTTAGGAGCCAAGAATGTGAATGAATGGATCCATCCAGTATTGGAGATTTGCAGGATGTTTAGATTAAAAAGATGAGGAAAGAGTAAGGTCCCTGACATTGTGAAGACACACATATAATTCCTAAGGACAGTTTTGATCCAAGCCTAGTACATAGAAGTCAGGAGATCCTTTCTGTTTCCCTAGATCCTGGTTCTTGTGGTTATTCTGCTGTGCGTCTTTTTTATGTTCGTTATATGCAAATTCTGGAAAGAAAGGTGGCTGGTAGCTGGGATGTCACTGAAGGTAAGCATCATCCTGTAGCTCTAGCACTGTCTGTTCAGATGTGTCCAGCCTGACCTTTGGCTTTCTCCCAGATCTTTTCTCCTTACGTGCACCTGTGCAGCGTAACTCTGATGGTTGTCCTTTCCTGGCCTTTGGCCTTCTACATGGCCCGTTTGGAAAGAGAAGGTATGTCATGTGGGGTGGAACCTCACCTGATCCCTTCAGCTCTGGCTTTAGTTTGCATACTCCACTCAGGAAAACAGAAGCTTGAGATATAGCTGCTCTTATGCCTCTTTGAAATTCATTTAGCTTGTTACTCAGGTATACTCCTGTGCTCTCATCCTCCACCTTACATGGCCTGTAATAGTATTTCCATGACCAAGCAGACCCTCTTCTAAAGAGGGGTTCGTTTTTTAGAAACATAAAATTTTTCTCCATGTTTTTACATACTAACTGGGGATGGATGGGAGGCAGTAGAGGCCATTTTAATTTTACTTGACTAGAATGCTGGTACAGGTCACAGTTCTTTCAGTTTCTATTCCAGTGTTACTAGTTTCAGCTAATACTAGGTCCAGAAATTCCTGGTTATATCCAAGTAACTCAAAGTAGTCTCCTTGGAGTCCATGTCATACCTGGGGAGTTACAACAGAAGCAAAATTTCAATCTTTGCCCCTGATTTCCTCTCCATTCTTTGCCCTAATATAATGTAAAGAAAATAAAATTGAATCTGTATACTAAACTGTTTTTGAGAGTGGAGTTATCTCTTCCCACCTGTACTGAGAAACCACAATAGGATCTTCTTTTCTCTAGGTCTCCCTTTTACTCTTGGTTAAATAGGGGTAACTTGTAGGGGGATGCAGGTGAGAGAAAGACTGGATTGGTAGTGGTGCTATTGTGTGTTTATGTATGTGTGTTTGTGTGTGTTGAGGGTAAATTTTAGAAAATATTTCTGGGGCAGGACATTAAAGGGGACAATAATGAACTCTTTTCTTTTTCACTTTCCAAATTTTAGTTAGAATAAGAAGACACATGATGACCCATTCTGAGAAAAAAAGACTCAAGAGGTGTAATATATTCACAAGGTTAAGAGGTTAGAGCTGGAGACCTGGATTTGAAAGTCACTGAAGTATAGGTGGTAACCTAAAAATGTACTAATGGGTAAAATCCTCATAGGTCTAAGTATTGGGAAATGGCTGGTCATAACAGGGATTGTGGACAGGCTCTGATGGGTGTGTGTGTGTGTGTCAGAGAGAGACAGAGAGAAAGGGAAGCAAATAATATTTATTGAGTAACTATTATGAGTTAACACTATCATAACAACTCTGTGAGGTTGATTTTGGCAGCAAGACAGCCCCATTTTACAGAAGAAAATGAAGATCCAGAGAGATTAAATAACATATCCTTAGTCACAGAATTAGGAAGTGGCAGAGTCTAGATTTGAACTCAGATTTCTATCTTTTAGTGCCCCTTCCACTATATTGTATTGCCTTAAATATAGGGGTGTTTTAAGATGATCTTTACAGGCTTTGGGGGCTTTCTCAGAACCTCCTCCTCCTCCTCCTGAGAAACTGCTCCTTAACATTAACACATTCTCTCTCCTTTCTTCCCTTCCCACCTCCTGCACAATTCATTCCTCTGTCAATTTCCAGTTCCAGTAAAGTTCCCTTAATAATAATGACTTATGTTTGGACAGTTCTGTACTTTTATATCCAAGTCTCTGAAAGTAAGTGGGGATGTGACAGAAATAGAAAGTAAATTAGCCAGCCCACGAGTCATGAAACTGATAGACTGGGGATTTACTCATACTGCTGCTTTGGGATAGTTAGTTGCCTGGGATGGTTTTCCGTCACTGATTTCCGCCACTTTCCCCTCCTTCTAACTTTTTCAGGTCTACAAGTGGCTGTTGGATTGCCCTTTTTTCTTATCCTTTTATGTCTCTATTTGATGCCACTGGGAATTTATTCTCCCTGCATTCAGAAGGAGGAGGATTTGGGGCCCAAGCCAGTCCTCTTTGGACATAGAGGTGCACCCATGGTAAGTCTGGGCGTGATGAACATGGATGAGTACAGGTATGTGTGGGGTATGTGAATGAATTAAGGGAACCTCAGAATCATAGGAAGCCCTGGAGAGGAAAGGGGATTATCTTGAGATGGCAAGAATAAGGAGTTAATTGAAGAGGTTGAACTTGAACCCAGGTTGCCTACCTCCCTGCCCATTTCTCTTTACCATGCTCAATGACATTGCCTCAGATGAACAGAGTCCCAGAATCAGATTGGACAGAGGGTTATACCAGCTCTCTTTGAAAACAGAGCGGAGGGAGCCAAACTCTGTTTCCCAAAGTCCTTTCATTACTGGCTCCATTCCTACCATAAAAGGAATGTTGCAAGGAGAGATTCTGAGGCATAGGGCCTGATGTCCTTTTATTCTGCAGCTGGGGCCTGAGAACACCATGATGTCCTTTGAGAAAGCTGTTGAACAAGGAGCTTATGGACTAGAGACTGACATACACTTAAGGTAAGAAAGCAGGGACTAGGGTGGCAGGGGAGGAAGGGCTAAGTTCAATGCCATGGAAGAAAACTAGCTTGATCCAAGCTGTAGAAAGGGCAAGCCCTGGGCACATATGCACATGCTACACTCATGAACCAAATGTCCCTTACAAACCGTACCTCTGTACCTCCACATTCTCAGTCACAGCTCACAAATCAGACACACTCTATATTGTCTTCAAACGTAATTCAAATTTGTCCCCATTGCAAGCTATCCTTACAACTTAACCCTGTATACTACCTTAGTAGTTTATTTAACTAACATTCCTTGAGCATTTATCATATTCCAGGCTTTCTTCTGATTGCTGGGAAGATCCAAATGATACAGTCATGCCTAAGAAGTATTTCCAGCTAGTGAAATAGACATGACATTTACAGATAACCACAGAATAGAGCCATTGTGGTGAAAGAATTCCAGAAAAGAATAAGTCCACTGAAATGGAACCTCAGTGGAGGAAAAGGCTACCTCTTACTGTATGAAAAAAAGAAAAAGATCTATATGCTCAAAGTTGTATTTGGGTTGAGACGTAAAGGAAAAATATCATTTTACCAAGCAGAGATCAGGGAAGGAGAGCATTCCAGGCAGAGGCATCAGCTTATTCAAGTTCATTTAAATGTGAAATAACAAGTTTATAGATCAGTGAGCTAACCTATATGGATACCGAAAGTGATATGCTTTGGGGACAGGAGAGGGCTATGTGAAGAAGTATGACTAGAAGGCTAACTGAGGCTGGATCATGGAGAATTCCTAAAGGTGTGATAGGTAGCCATGGTAGGTTTTAGAGGACAGACTACCTTATTGTTTTAGAAAGATGTGTTTTAGAAAGACTCATCTGGCAGTCTATGAAGAATTACCAGGGAGATGGATAACAGACTGTAGCAATAATCCAAGGGAGAACAAAGGAAGACATGCATTAGAGGAGGGGCAGGGACAAAAAGGCATGCTTTGCTCTAGAATCTATGTACCTGGGCAGTTGAAGTGGAGAGGCTTCATCTCTAGCATGGGCATATCAGCATATGTGATGTGCACAAAGTCCCCTCACAGTCATTCTGGGAGGCAAACAGAAAGGAAACGAACGTTCTGTTTCACAGAGGAGGAAGCTGTGGTTTGAATCTGGGTTCAATGAAGGGAAATGCATTGCTTAGGTCATAAGGTTAGAATGTACATGGTAAAGTCAGGGTTAGAACTAGACTTCCTGACCTCAGAGTGAGATTCTTGACATTAGCCAAAAATGACAACAGTTCCATGCAGAACATTTTGAAACAGGATTAAAAATGGTTGTTCTAGCAGAGCTCCTAGGGGCATTCATTAAAGGGCCTGGTGGTCGTGAGTGTACTGTGGTAAAGGTGCTGAGCCAGTGAGCTCCTGGCACTTTGTCTTTCTCTTCTCTCTTGTGACTTTAACTTTGATATAGATGATCCTTCAAACTCTTTAATTTTTCTGCTGTTGACATCTTTATTTCCAATGATCATCTCTTCTACACACTTCCACCACGTTCATGGTCATATTTATTATTACTAAAACTTCCTATTACCAAAAACTGCATATCAGTCATGGTCTGGTCAGGACATGAAAACAATAACAATAATTTGAACAGGTAAAATGTAACATCGAGAACTACTAAATAGTAAAATGTGGTTAATTACTAAAAGAGGTAAAACAAGACCCTAAGGATAAGAATAACAAGGGTAGCTACTAGAAATTTTGGTCCCAGACAAGGTGGAGTAAGCATTATTCTATCCTACTCTCTAAGAGTTACCAAGAAAAAAACCAAAACCCTCAGAATTCATAAAACAACTGGCAGAAGACAGAAAGGTAGAGAAAAGAAGGTAGACTGGCTAAGGATCATAATTCTCAAGTGTTAAATAATAACGCAGTAGGGACTTCCCTGTTTTTTGTTTAGTCTTGTTTTTTCCTCCTGTATATTCCTAACCTGAGCTCTAGAGAGGCCAAAACCAAAAAATACCTACATGTGCAGACAAAAACAAAAACAAACAAACAAACAAACAGCCCCAGGAACATGTTCCCTCTCTAGCTAAAGGACTGGGAAAAGTGTAGCCAGTAGGATATAAACATTTTCAGTATACCAGCCTTACTCAGGTAAACTCCACCAAAAAGCCACTCCCCTCCCTCTTATACTTGAGGCTATGGCCGAGAGACTATGAGCCGAACTCTGTCTTCCATTCCTGCCCTAAAATAAGAGCTGGTACCTGTCTCTGCCTCCCCCAGCTAGGTAATGAAAAGAGAATTATTCAGAGAAGTAGTCTATACAAAGTATTTTTTTTATTGTGATAAATCTGTTTAACATAAAATTTTATGGTGTATACTTCAGTGGGGACTAAGTATATTCACATTATTTTGCTACTATCACCAATATTTATCTCCAGAACTTTTTCTTCTTCTTGAACTGAAACCCCATACTCATTAAATGATAACTCTTTGATCTCCCTTACCCCCAGGCCCTAAGAACCATCATTTTATTTTCTGTCTCTGTGAATTCAACTACTCTGTTTGCCTCCTATGAGTGGAATCATACAATCTTTGTCCTTTTGTGTCTGGCTTGTTTCATTTAGCATGATGTCTCCAGGGTTCATCCATATTGTAGCATGTTTTCAGAACTAAATTCCTGTTTCTTCATTATTAAAAAGAGCATTACATAAAATTTATCATTTTAACCATTTTAAGTGTATCGTTAAATAGTGTTAAGTATATTCACATTGTTGTGAAATAGATCTCCAGCACTTTTTCATATTGCAAATCTGAAACTCTATATTCATTAAACAGCGAATCTCATTTCCCTCCTCCTCCTCAGCCTTTGGTAACCACCATTTTACTTTTTGTTTCTGTGAATTTGACTACTTTAGATACCTCAAATAATTGGAATCATACAGTAGTTTTTTTGCTTTTTTGTGACTGGCTTATATCACTTATCATAATGTCCTCAAGGTTCATCCATGTTGGAGCATGTGACAAGATTTCTTTCCTTTTTTAGGCTGAATAATATTCTATCGCATGTATATAGCACAATTTGTTTATCTGTTCATCTGGTGATGGACATTGGGTTGCTTCCACCTCTTGGATATTTTGAATAATGCTGCTGTGAATATGTGGGCAAACATCTCATTGAGACCCTGCTTTTCATTCTTTGGGATATATACTCAGATTGGGAAATGCAGGATCATATGGTAATTCTATTTTTAATTTTTGAGGAACTTCTGTATAGTTTTCCATAGCAGTTGCACCATTTTACAGTCCTACCAATGGCACACAGGGTTCTAATTTCTCCATATCCTCACCAACACTTGCTATTTTCTGTTTGATAGTAGCCTTCCTAATGGGTGTGAAGTGGTATCTCACTGTGGTTTTGAGTTGCATTTCTGTGATTATTAGTGATGTTGAACATCTTCTCGTATGTTCATTGGCCATTTATATGTTCTTCTGAGAAATGTCTACTCAAGTTCTTTGTCTGAGTAAAGAACTTTTACTCAGGTTTTTTTAATCAGGTTATTTGATTTTTTTGTTGTTGAATTATATATTCTGGATATTAAACCTTTATCAATTACATGATTTTCAAATATTCTCTCCCATTCTGTAAGTTGCGTTTTCATGTTATTGATGGTCTTCTTTGATGCACTAAAGTTTGAAAGTTTGATGTAGTCCCATTTGTCTATTTTTGCTTTTGTTGTCTGTGCTTTTGGTGTCATAGTGAAGAAATGATTATCAAGTCTGATGTCATGAAGCTTTTCCGCTGTGTTTTCTTCTAAGAATTTTATAGTTTCAGCCTTTATATTTAGGTTTTTGATGCATTTTGAGTTAATTTTTGTGTATGGTGTAAGGTAAGAGTCCAACTTCATTCTTTTGCATGTGAATATACAGTTTTCTCAGCCCTATTTCTTATCCTCCTTGAATGGTCTTGGTACCCTTGCCAAAATTTATTTGACTGTATACATGAAGGTTTATTTCTGGTCTCTTACTTTATTCCACTGATCTGTTTGTTGTCTTTATACCAGTACCACATTGCTTTGATTAATGTAGCTTTGTAATATGCTTTGAAATCAGTAAGTCTGAGCCCTCTGACTTGGTTCTTTTTTAAAAAATTATTTTGGCCATTTGGGTCCCTTGAGATTCCACATGAATTTTAGGATGAATTTTTCTATTTCTGCAAGAGATGCTATTGGTATTTTGATAGGGATTGCATTAAATCTGTATATCACTTTGGGTAGTATGGATATTTTAACCATATTAGGTCTTCTAATCCATGAATACAAGATGTCATTTTATATATTTTTGTTGTTTTTAATTTCTTCGAGCAATGCTCTGTAGTTTTCAGTATACAGGTCCTTCACTTCCTTGGTTAGGTTTATTCCTAAACATTTATTCTTTTTGATGCTATTGTAATTGGGATTGTTTTCATGTTGTTCATTGTTAGTATATAGAAATGTAACATTTTTGTATATTGATTTTGAATCCTGTAACTTTGTTGAATTTATCAGCTCTAACAGTTTATCTTTGGGGAATTGTTAGGGTTTTTGACATATAAGATCATATTATCTGCAGAGATAATTTTACTTCTTCCTTTTCAATTTGGATTCTTTTTACTTATTTTTCTTGCCTAATTGCTCTAGCTGGGACTTTCAACATCATGTTGAATAAAAGTGGCAAGAGCAGGAATTTTTTCCTTGTTTCTGATCTTAGAGGAAAGGCTATCAGTCTTTTGCCATTGAATATGATGTTGTGGGATTTTCATGCCTGACTTTTCGAGGTTGAATAATATTCCAGTGTATGTATATATCATGTTTTATTTATCCAGCTGATAAACATTTGGGTTACTTCCAACTTTTGTCTATTGTGATAATGCTGCTGTAAACATGATTGTACAAGTATGTTTCTGAGACCCTACTTTAAATTCTTTTGGATATATGCCCCAGAGTGGAATTGCTAGGTCATATGGTGACTCTCTGTTTAATTTTCTGAGGAACTGCCATGCTGGAGAAAGGGATTTTAAAAACCTATATGTAAAATCTTGAGCATACTTTTCAATAACCCATACATGAGACCAACAGGAAACAACACAGCAGAATATTTGATAATGGAACATTGCCTTGGAACATCGTCTAGGTTGTAGATTGATCTCTGGGTAGCATACAAATGGGAAAGGCCAGAAAAGCACTGAAAAGCCTTTGAAAACTAAATTGGCATTTGAACCACAGCTCATAAATGTCGGCCAGGACATGTGTTCTGAACCTAAATTCACTGACTGTCTGCTTTAATTTAATTTAAATAAGAATGAGAATCTGAAAAATATAATATTCAAAATGTCTGGAATAGATTCCAACATTATTCTTCATACCAAAATCTATAAAAATCTCAACTTGATAAGCTAGTCAATAGATATGAACACCAAGAGAAACAGATGTTGGAATTATATGAGAAGAATTTTAAAGCAGCTGTCATAAAATGGCTCCAAGAAGCAATTATGAATGCATGTGAAACAAGTAAGTAGAAAACCTTAGCAAAGAAATGAGGAGGAACTAAGTGGAAATAAAAGTTCTTCAGACAAAAGAAAATGATTTAAAAAGTAAACTTGGAACCTCAAGAGTAAAGAGCAATGGAGAGGGTAATATTAAATAAATATAAGTGGACAGTTCTCTTCTTCCACAGTTTAAGAATTATGTTTATGTATACCATGGAGTATTACTCAGCTATAAGAAATAACGATGATACGACATCTCTTTGGTTCTCCTGGAGAGAGTTGGAACCCATTATACTAAGTGAAGTATCCAAAGAATGGAAAAACAAGCATCACATGTACTCACCAGAAAACTGGTTTCCCTGATCATCACCTAAATGTACATCGGGGAAGGATACCAATTGGATATCAGACTGAGACGGGGGGTGGGGTGGGTAAGGGTGGGGGGGAGGGGAGGGATGTATGCCTACATGATGAGTGCGTTGCACACCGTCTGGGGAATGGTCATGTTTGAAGGTGCTGACTTGGGGGGGGTGGGGAGGGAGGGGATGGAGGTATGACTACATGGTGAATGCCAGGCGCACTGTCTGGAGAATGGACACGCCTGAGGCTCTGACTCAGGGGGATGGGCAGAACATGGACAATGTATATAACCTGAGCTTTTGTACCTCCATGAAGAGCTGAAATAAAAAAAAAATAAAAAAGAATTATGTTTGATGGTTAAAAGCAAAAATTAAAACATTTACTGATGTAGCTCTCAATATATTTTGAGATAATATTTAAGACAACTGTATCATAAAGGAAGAGAGTAAGTAAAGGGACCCAAAAAGTGTTTAGGTTTCCACATTCTGCTTGAAATGGTAGAATGTTGACACTAGTAGACTATGATAAATTAGATATATATATTGTAATTCCAGAGTAACCACACAAAAAATTAAACAAAGAGATATACTAAAAAACACTATACATAAACAAATGTTCAAATACCCAACAGGGAAGTGAGAAAGAGTAAACAGAGGAAAAAAATAAAAAGGACCAAACATAAAACAAATATTAGAATGGCAGACTTAAGTACTAACATATCAATAAGTATAAATATAAATGATTTAAATATAACAATTGAAACCCAGACTGGCAGAATGGGTTAAAAAATATGAACCATCTTTATGTTATCTACAAGAAATTCACCTTAAATGTGATAATATGGGTAGATTAAAAATATAAGAATGGAAAAAATATACTATGAAAATTCTAATCAAAGAAAGCTGAGTGGCTACATTAATATTAGACAAAGTAGAATTCAGAGCAAAGAAAATTACCGGAGACAGAGATATTGCATAATGTTTTAAAAAGGTAATCCATCAAGAGGACATACAGTTCTAAATGTGTGTGAACCTAACAACAGAGCTTCAAAATAAATGAAGAAAAAATTGATGGAGCTGAAAGGAGAAATTGACAAATCCACAGCTTAGTTGTGGACTACACCTTATCTTAGTAACTGCTATAACCACTAAACAGAAAACCATCAAAAATACAGTACGACACCATCAATGAACAAAATCTAACTGACATTTATACAACATTTAACCCAAGAACAGCAGAAGGTGCATTCTTTTCAAGTGTCCACAGAACATATACCAATATAGACCATATCCTTGGCTGTAAAACAAACCTCAACAAAATTAAGAAAATTGAAATCATACAGTGAGTTCTCTGACCACAATGGAATCAAGCTAGAAATCAGTAACAAAGTTAACAAGCAAATCTCCAAACACTTGGAAACTAAACAGATTTACTTCTAAATAATCCATGAATTAAAGAAGAAATCTTCTTTATTCAATATGTGATTTGCAAATATTTCACCTTATATGGGTTGTTTTTATTTTGTTGGTGCCAACTGATTTTGACAAAGGTGCAAAGTGATTCAATGACTCCTGCTTCACACCATATACAAAAGTAACTCAAAATGGATCAATCATCTAAATATAAGAGCTAAAGCTATAAAACTCTTAGAAGAAAACATAGGGGTAGATCTTCATGACCTTGGATCTGGCAGTGGATTCTTAAATATGACACCCAAAGCACAAGCAACAAAAGAAACAATAGATAAGTTGTACTGCTTGGGAATTGTTGTGCATCAAAGGACATTATCAGTGGGGTTCCAGCAAGATGGCTGAGTAGATGCAGCCAGTGGTACATGCCTCTTCCAAAGAGAGGAAACAAAATAGTAAGTAGATATTCACACTTCAAATAGACCATCTTAGAGAGAACACTGGAATTCAACAGAAGAGTGATGGGGAGGATTCCTTCCTTCTTGATGTTATGGAATAATTTCTGCAGGATAGGTACCAGTTCTTTGTAGGTCTGATAAAATTTGGGTGTGTAACCATCTGGTCCAGGACTTTTTTTTTGGGGGGGGAAGATTTTTTAATCTTAATGCAGCTTCAATTTCAGTATTTGATGTTGGTCTGTTCAGGAATTCTCTTTCTTCCTGATGGAGCCTAAGGAGGCTGCGTGTTTCTAAGAATTTGTCCATTTCTGGCCGGGTGTGATGGCTCACGCCTGTAATCCTAGCACTCTGGGAGGCCAAGGCAGGAGAATCGCTTGAGGTCAGGAGTTCAAGACCAGCCTGAGCAAGAGCGAGACCCCATCTCTACTAAAAACAGAAAAAAAGCTAGCCAGTCAACTAAAAGTAGGAACAAAAACAATTAGCCAGGTGTGGTGGCTCGTGCCTATAGTCCCAGCTACTCAGGAGGCTGAGGCAGGAGGATCACTTGAGCCCAGGAGTTTGAGGTTGCTATGAGCTAGGCTGATGCCACGGTACTCACTCTAGCCCAGGCAACAAAGCGAGACTCTGTCTCAGAAAAAAAAAAAAAAAAAAAAAGAATTTGTCTGTTTCCTCCACATTTTCAAATTTATGTGCATAGAGATTTTTATAGTATTAGAGATGATATTTTGATATTTGGTCTACTACATACATAGGCTACACAGTATAGCCTGTTGATCGTAGGCTATCTGTGCAGCATGTTACTGTACTGAATACTGTAGCCAATTGTAACATAATGGTAAGTAGTTGTATGTATAAACATAGATAAGGTACAGTAAAAACATGCTATAAAAGATAAAAAATGGTACAACTGTATAGGGCACTGACCATGAACGGAATTTGCAGGACTGGAAGTTGCTCTGGGTAAGTCAATGAGTGAGTGGTGAGTAAACATGAAGACCTAAGACATATCATACACTACTGTAGGCTTTATAAATACTGGACACTTATGCTACACTAAATTTATAAAAAAATTTCTTCAATAATAAATTCTAGCTCGCTGTAACTTTTTTACTTTATAAAATTTTTAATTTTTTAAAACTTATTGACTCTTTTGTAATAATACTTAGCTTAAGACACAAACACATTGTAAGCTATAAAAAATTTTCTTTTTTATATCCTTATTCTATAAGCTTTTTTATATTTTAAAATTTTAAATTTTTTTTATTTTTTTATTTTTTTTATTTTTTAAACTCTTTTGTTAAAAACTGAGACACACATTAGCCTAGTCCTACACAGGGTCAGGATCATCATCAATCTCTCTGTCTTCCACCTTCACATCTTGTCTTTCTGGAGGGTCTTCAGGGGCAGCAACATGTATGGCACTGTCATCTCCTGTGATAATGCCACCTTTTGGAATACCTCCTGAAGGACTTGCTGTTTTATAGTTAATTTTTTTTGTAAGTAGAATGAGCACACTAAAATAACTATAAAAAGTATAATATAGTAAATACATAACCAGTAACATAGTCATTTATTATCAAGTATTATGTACTATACATAATTATATGTGCAATACTTTTATACAACTGGCAGTGCAGTAAGTTTTTTTTACACCAGCTTTACTGCAAGCATATGAGTAGTGCATGGCACTGCAACATTACAACATCTCTAGGCAATAGGAATTTTTCAGCTCCATTATAATCTTATGGGACCACCATCATATATGTGGTCCATCGTTGACTGAAACTTCATTATGTGGCACATGACTGTATATACTTACCATACAACCCAGAAATGGCACTCCTGGGCATCTGTTCCATAGAAAAGAAAACAAGGTTCAAATCTTTACATTAATTTTCATAGCTGTTTTGTTCATAATAGCCCAAATGTAGAAACAATCCAAATATCCTTTAAAGAGGTTCAAGAGGTACATGGTTAAACAAATTGTAGTTCATCCATACTGTGGAATATTACTCAGCAATAAAAAGGAATGAACTACTGAAACATGCCACAATTTGGAGGGATCTCATGAGAATTATGTTGAATGAAAAAGCCATTCTCAAAAGTTTATGTATGGTATGATTCCATTTATGTATCATTTTCAAAATGAGAAGACTTAGAGTGATGGAGAAAAATCAGTGGTTGCCAGGGGTGATGGAGAGAGAGAGGTGGCAGGGGCTATAAAAGGTAGCACAAAAGTCTTGTATCTTTACTGTTCTGAATCTTGACTGTGGTGGTGGTCATGTATTGGCACATGTGATAAAATTAATGTAGAACTAAACATATACACAAACAAGTACATGTAAAACTTCTGAAATCTGAGTAAGGTCACTGATTTTATAAATGTACATTTTTTTCTTGTGATATTAGAGTACAATTGTACAATACGTTACTACTAGGGGGAACCAGGTTAAAGATATACAGGATCTCTCTATATTATTTCTTACAAACCCATATGAATCTACAATCATCTCAAAATAGAAATTTAAAGAATCACATCAGCTTTTTTTTTCCTAAAAACAAGATATAGACAAAGTGGTTCTAAAATCAGAAGGAGATCCATTTTAAAACTTTTCTGAACCCCACATCTGCTTCAGTTTGTGCCATGTGCTTTTACTTTCTTTTAAGCAGCACTCCAAAGAATTGTCTATACTACTGTAGGGAAGGAAAACTTTTTGTTTGCCTCTCTACCCTTCTAGGTTCTTTGGCTGGTCTACAAATTACATTGGTAGATTAACAGGTGAAAAACAATTTATTGCCTCTCTACCCTTCTAGGTTCTTTGGCTGGTCTACAAATTACATTGGTAGATTAACAGGTGAAAAACAATTTAAATTACACATAAACACATAAGGGAGTCTCACAAAAATATGAGACTCAAGGAAAAGGCCAGATAATTGAAATTTATATAGCTTCCTGAGCTACAGAATGGAATAAGGGCTCTGGGGGAGGATTATATGACAAATTATGGGAAGATGAGGAGAGGAAATGTGTGATTAATAAGAGCTGAGTTATTTTTTAAGTTTTCATTTTAACCTTTCAGCATTTGAGTAGTCCCTCATTTTATGAAATACCCCAAAGTGAATTTGTTTTGACAATGTTCACCCCACTTTGTAAAATTGCAAATGTTCTTAAGAAATAGCAAATATGTTTATATGAAACTTTCATATGAACATGATATTTTTGAGGAACATTTGAAAGGGAGGGAGACATGTCTATATCTCAAAAGCAAGTGAGGTAAACAAGTTGTTTGCACTTGAGAGAGAAAGCCTATGGGAGTCCCTGAGAAGATCCATGCAAAGACTTTTGGCTGCTGTTATCCCAAGTACAGTTTTAGCATAAAAGCCTAGCCAGCGTTATGCCTCTCTGGAGAACACTGAATTGGGTTTTCTGGGTATTGCAAAAATAGACAGACCCTGAAGCAGTGTTGACCTCCTACAGACCAAAAGAAGAAATCTTGCCTGCAGTTACTGGGAGTCCATGGAAGCTGAGTTGGAGAGAGATGAAAAGATCCCAATAAGCTTGTGTGTGCCTATTGCTTCTACTCCCTCCCTACTAACTCAGTCTCTGCTTAGCTTTTTAAGGGAAATAAATGTAAATGTTATACCTAACGTGTATGTGAGATCAGTAATTTCTCTCGGTATTACCTACCCTTCAATATCCACAATGAACAAAACATCAAAAATTTCAATGAAGATGTGCCATGCCAAGCCATATGAGAACCTGAGGCAAAAGCGAAAATCAGCAATACTAATCCTGTCTGTATTTAAAGTTTAATGTTTTGTTTATGGATTTTGGCATTAGTTTTGATTTTTTAAAATATTTTATTAGAATAGTATTTATCTTGATTATTGAATGATTTTTTTGACACCCACTTAAATTTTAGATCTATGTAGAGAGTATGGTATCATTTTGTTATTTTTTTCTTTTCCTGCCTCCTTTTGGACAAATGAGTATTTTTTAGGACTTTATCTCCACTATTATTGGATTATTAGTTGTACCTGTTTTTTTTTTCAGTGGTTGTGCTAGAGTTTACAGTATGAACTCAAACTCATCTCTTCCTTTAAATATTATATATCTTTGTGTAAAATGTAAGTTTTTTTTTTTTTTTTTTTGAGATAGGGTCTTGCTCTGTTGCGCAGGCTAGAGTGAAGTAGAGCAATCATAGCTCGCTGCAATCTCAAACTCCTGGGCTCAAGTAATCCCCCTGCCTCAGCCTCTTTGAGTAGCTAGGACAATGGGTGCATACCACCATGCCTGGCTAATTTTTTCTTTTTAATTTTTTGTAGAGACAGGGTCTTGCTGCCCAGGCTGGTCTCGAACTCCTGGCCTCAAGCAGTCCTCCCACCTCAGCCTCCCAAAGTGCTAGGATTACATGTGTGATCCACTGCACCTGGCCTAAAGTATGTCTTTCAACAGTGCACTAACATTTCACCTCTCCCGTAGTTAGACCTGGTGCTGTCCTGAACCTCATGATACATTGTTATTATTAATAACTTTTGCTATAAATGGTCAATTCTTTCTTAAAAAATGAGAAAAACATTTTACATATTTAGCAATATATTTATTATTTCTGGTACTCTTTAGTCTTTTGAATAGATCCAAGTTTCAAATTGTATCATTTTCCTTTTTACCTAATTACGTCTTCTAATTTTTCTTATGGCAAAGGTATGCTGGAAATGAATTATCTCACCTTTTGTTTGTGTGAAACAAAGTGTAAATGAATGATACTTGGTCCTTTTATGAGATTTAAAAGGGAATAAAGGTAGCTAGTAAAACTTGTGACCTTGAAGGGCTTTCTGGGGATCTTGTCTGCCAGAGTGGCTAAGTTCAGTGTATCCACCCTTGCCCCTGTTTTCCACCTCTGCCTGCAGTGTTGATCATGTGCCTTTCCTGTTGCATGACCATGACCTGAGAAGAACAACCAATATCATGGAAGTTCTGCCAGACGCTGCCTTCAAGCACCCTGCCTTCTTCGATTGGACATTTCTGTCGACTCTAAATGCAGGCAGATGGTTTGTAGACCCACAGGTAAGACACATACCCCAGTTCCACAAACCTGTAGTGAATCCCTCTTTTGTACAAGATCGTGTGCTGCCCCTGAAGATAAAGGCAATAGGTGAAGATGGGCAAGTGTACACACAGTTTCATCCCAGTTTGGTAGTGGGACTATAACATTGGCAGGAGGGCTTTTTCAGTAGTGGAATGAGTCTAAATGCTGCTTTCTACATTCACCAGAAAAGTCTGAAGACAAACTTGTCTTAGGATTCCTTTTACCCAGGCATTTTGTAAAATTTTATACTGTGCTTACCATATACATAGCATGTTCCTGGGTGAGGCAGACAAGGAAACATATTTATTCTTGATTCCTTCTCCTTGTCATTCAACAGATATTTATTAAGTACCTCCTGAGTACTAGGCACATGGAATATAAAGGTGAATAAGCACATATCCAATCCTAATGGAGTTCACAGGCTAGTATAAGAAACAGAGAAATACAATATATTGTGATAAGTGCTCGGCTAGAGTTAATTTCAGGTTCTTCAGGAGAATGCAAGAAAAATTTCTAACTGAGTCTGAGGGGTGTGGATGGGAAATTCTGGAAGGTAATAGATGTATAGACTAATAATGACTGTGGTAAAATGTAAAGCATGCGCTGTGTATAATGTAATTTTGAGGCAAGAATGAATGGTTCCTCTTGAGGAAGTTGGAAAATACTTTATGCAGAAGGACCATTTGAGCTGAAGGAAGATCATTACTAAGGGAACTATGGGCCATGATGATGATGTGTTTCAGAAATTACAGTATAGTGGAGTAAGAAGGGATGGTGTGTGTGTGTGTGTGTGTGTGTGTGTGTGAAGGAGCAGGGAAGGGTAGAGGGAAGGAGAGAAAGAAGGGAAGGGTAGGAGTAGATGGGAGATAGATTGGGAGAAGAATCTGGAAAACATGTTGAAGAAAGATTATAGGCATGCTTAAGTAACAAGTTAGAGAGTTTAGAATTATGCTTGAGTGTTTTAAAGTGGATAAACGGTCAGGTTTGCATTTGATGAAGTTATCAAGCCTGCCTTCTCACTGTAGATTGAAGAACACAAAACAGCGTGTATTTTCCAACTTATCTTACAACTAGGGGGAGTCATGTGACCTACATTCTGCCCAATCAGATATACTTATTTGAGAATTTAATTTAGAAAATAAACATCTCAGCAGGATAGACATCAGACATCCATATTGCTAGCATATGTGGCAGCAGAGATAGCTTCATGTGGGGGTCAGCTGTGGTAATAGCTTCTTTATCAGGTAATAGTGTAATAAAGAAAATAACTATTAGAGATTTTTGATTGTATACTTAAGGTGGAAGGGAATTTTGTTTATATTTGATGTTAGTCCTGAGGGCTATTTGGTAATATTCCATGTAAAAATAGGGAAAAGTGAAGAATTATGTAAGGATGGATGTATCTACTGAGATTCCACTTCAGATTCATTCTATTAACTAGTGCTAACATAAGAGATAGCTAAAAGTAGACTTGTTGCTACTGGAGTTCCTCAGAATATTTGTCATTGTGGGAGTCATAGCCTATAAATGCTGTTTCCTTATGTGAAAATAATGGGATTACTTTGATATTCCATATTTCAGAGCATATGTAGGCTCTTTACTATGTCTCAATTTTCATAAATACATAGGCACACAACAAAAACTGGAGGTGCTCCAGTAGGGTGTATATATTGGATTAGTTAGCCATAGTTAATGTTTTAGCAAATTGTATTCTAGATGAAAAAGCTGTTATCTGATATATATTGTACGGCTTGTGAAAGTCTTATTAGGATTTGTAGAATTAAACTTCTAAAATTGAGCCATAGTTTCATCAGACTGAGATGTTTGATGGAGCAGTAGGGTTGATGAATTTTAATTAGTGGATGATTTTTCTCAGTGGTCCTTATTGTTGAAAAACAACAACAGTCATTTTTCATGTCAGTGGCCATTGTTCCATACCATGTGGGAACTATGACATTTAATATTTAATACTTTTATTAAATATCACCCTCGTTTTGGGTTTTCAAAAATTTTCTTCAAAACCATCTCCTCCATCTCCTGTTATGAATGTCTTGGGTTATTTGTAAGTGGTAGGGTTGGCTGTATTATTGTAATAAATTTTGGTGGGTATTTGGGGGGATTAAGAGCTCTATTTTAGCATGTTTAGGTGCTTTGCTTATAGTGTTTAGCTATACTATTACTATGGCTACTGAGGCGTGTCCTGAAACCTAGGGCTCAAATATGGTTATTTGGGGGACTTATTTTTAGGTTTGACTGTGGAGCTTTGTTTGCTTTCATGCTGTGTAGTCAGAAGGTGATTGAAAAGGTATTTCATGTGATTTAAAAGTTTTGGAGGTTTGGGGGATTTTTCACAGTGAAGAAATTGGTTGTGAAGATTATTCTAGTGATCCTCATTGGATGGGTATGATTATTGATTGATGATGGTTGTGAATTGGTCATTGTTTATTGGTATATTCTTGATATTATTTGTGAAAATCAAGTACTTAATCTGATTAATAATAAAATGAGGATAGATACAGAAGTTCTGGGAGTTGATCCTGGAAGCTTAGCTGAATTCCTGTTTCACCAGCCTAACCAACATTTCTGTGGAACTTTCTTATATCCTTTTGTGAAAATATAATTCTCAAAATGATAAAAATATTCTCATGCAAATACATCATGATCATGAGGATAAGCTTTATTTAGCACATTAATGAAGGAACAAGCAGGATGACAAAACCCACTCAAAGAGGAATGGGGGCAGGATGGCCAACTAGAAAACCCTAATGCTCATCCCTTCCACAAAGACAGCCAAAACAATTAATAAAGCAAAAAAACTGAAACCCCCCCAAACAAAAACCCAAATAATCTGATTTTAAAATGGGCAAATGATCTGAATAGACATTTCTCTAAAGCAGATATACTAATGGCCAATACCGTATGAAAAAATGTTCAGCATCACTAATCAGGGAAATGCAAATCAAAACCACAATGAGATATCTCACTCCAGTTAAAATAGCTATTATCAAAAGACAAAAAAATACCAGATGCTGGCAAAGACATTGAGAAAAGGAAATACTAGTGCACTGCTGGTGGGAATGTAAATCAGTACAATCACTATGGAAAACAGTATGGAGGTTCCTCAAAAAACAAAAAATAGATCTGCCATATGATCCAGCAAGCCCACTCCTGGATATATATCCAAAAGAAAGGAAATTAGTATGTGGAAGAGATATCAGCATGTCCATGTTTATTGCAGCACTATTCACAATAGCCAAGATATGGAGTCAACCTAAGTGCCCACTAACAGATGAATAGATAAAGAAAATGAGGTATCTATACTGAAAAGAATACTATTCATCCATAAAAAAATGAAATCCTAACATTTACAGCAGCATGGATGAAACCGGAGGTCATTAAGTTAAGTGAAATAAGCCAGTTACAGAAAGACCATTGACATGTTCTCATTCATATGTGGGACCTAAAAAAGTTGATTTCATGGAGGTAGAGAGTAGAATGATGGTTACCAGAGTCTGGGAAGTGTGTAGAGTGGGACTGAAGAGAGGTTGGTTAATGGATCCAAACATATAGTTAGATCTATGGAATAAGTTAATAGTATTTTATAGTACAGTAGGGTGACTATAGTCAACAACAATTTATTGTATATTTTAAAAGAGTTAAAACAGAAGATTTGAAATGTTCTCAACATGAAGAAATGATAAATGTTTGAGGTGATAGATATCCCAGTTCCCTTGATTTGATCATTATACATTGTATGCATTTATCAAAATATCACATGTACCCCATAAATATGTACAAATTATTGTGTATCAATAAAAATTTTTTAATTTAAAAAAATTTAAAAGAGAAGTGAGAGATCAACCTGCCTAATCTCCAGACAGATCCTAATTTAATAGCCTGAGTAGTTATTTAGCACAACCTCACTCTGATTATACAGCAAAGAACCTTATGTGTGTTAACTGATCCTTCTTACTACATCTATGTAAATTACTAAAGCCAAATAACACAAAATCTAGAGTTTCATTTTTAATAGTCCCTATCATCTGGAGATCTTTTTAACACTATTATTTACAAAATAAGAAATTCATCTCCACCAGGTTTCATCTGTATGCCTATAAATGTAGGCAGAACATCTCTCCTTTTCCTGACAGGCTGTGACCTTCCTTACTACCTGTGGTGCTGAGACAATGTACGGCAGATACCAGACTAGGAAGGCTTATAGGCATTGAGTACAAATATCAATTATACCTGGGTCCTGCATGGGGACAGGGGGCTTGTTATTCTGATTGAATGGAATATATTCTTGAATTTGATCCTTTAGATATGGCCTTGATTGCATAATCAATTTTTCCAATTAATATCCCAGTGATAAGGAGGGCAGATTTTTATCGAACCTATGCAAATAACTGCATTGCTGTGAAAAGTAGAGATGCAGTAAAAATATGTGTTCCTGAATTCTGAGGAGTCAGTGAGACTAGACACTAAATACAAAGAATATTTTGCCAAGAATAATATAGGAGATAGAGAAAGATTAAAAGAAAAAAAGCCTTTCTCACATCAGAAAATAGAATGTTAAAAACAATACCAACAAAATTCCAAAATGAATAACAATGATTAGATTGCTCTCTTCAGTTCATTCCATCTGGCATAGTTAATATCCTGCTATATCTTGAGTTATCAGTCTGCTTTTACAAAATCATCTACTCCAGATCTAAAATATAACTTTGGAAATCTTGATTCTATCACCTAATACAAATTGATTGGCATCTACTAGAGGTGGCAATGTCAGCTTACATTGGAAGCCTGTTTCCATAAATTTATTCCTTGCCATATCAGCAGATAAGGGTATCTGTCACAGTCCTTTCAACCAAGATTTTGGGTCCATCCTTTCCATTTTCTGGTCTGTGTCTTATAGAAGAGACCTTCAGACAAGAACAGGAATAAATTATGATAATAAAACTGATTTAGTTTAGTTAAATTGCTACAGTAAGCAACAATATCAGAAAGGAGAAAAAAATATTAATAGAATGTAATATGTAACTATTTTAAAAGGATTTGTTCTGTTTCCCTTGAGGATGAGAATGTATTACGGGCAGTGACAATATTAATAGATCTCTTGGTACTTCCAATTTATCCTTTAAAATTAAAAAGTATTCAAACTCTGAAACTTATTCATAGTATTATTTCATCTGTATAATACCATAATATTAACTGGGAATATGAAGCTTCCCTTTTTATATTTTACATCTCCAGTCATATTGCAGGCTTAATAAACAGGAAGTTTTTACAATAACGTCAGGATATATAGGAAACAAGGACATTTCTACTTCTGGCCATGAGAGTTTAACAGGAAACGGATGTATCCTCCTGCCACAAACAACCAGAAAACCAGACAAAATATATGAAACAATAATTCTCAGGTATTGGACAACAGGCAGTGCAGAACTGTGATCCATGAGAGAAGGCAGTAAATAGGGGAGTCTTATACTTGTCCTTATATTCTGCCTGGAGACACTTTCCATCGAACAGGGAGGAGGATATGTAAGGCATGGCTGTCTTATGGAATTGAGTAGAGACAGATTGAATTTCAGGGAGGTTAAGGTGGATGGAATTTTCAGGGAAGAATATAAGAAGGAGAGAGCTCTTCAGAGAAAGGACTCCAGAAATCTGTCTAGGGGTCTGCTTGAGTATATTGCTGATATCTAAGTTACATACGTGTAGGGCTCTGCTCCACAAGGCTCAGCACAGTACTACGAGAGAGCTTTAAGTTGAACTATTCCAAGAGCTCACATGAGTCTGGAAGATACTCAAATTCTTACTAGCCAAATTGAAGAGAGACTTTGTTGGACATCTGGAGCATTCAGTAAAAACTCTGGAAAGGTTGTATCTCAGTAATAGGGCTAAACTAGCCTACCTTAAAAGCTATCTTAGACTCACTCAAAAAAAAAAATCAAACTGATTGGCTAGTAATTGAAATACCTGCCAAAACAAACATCAGTATACTTTAAAGGAAAACATTGGTATCGAGATCTCCAACAGTATAAAAGTCACCGTGTCTAGCATCCAATAATAAAATTACTAGGTGTACAAAGAAGCAGAAAAATGTAGCTTAAAACTAGGAGGAAAAACTCATTTTAAAAAGATCCAGAAAAGATAGCTGATGGAATTATCAAAAAGGGACTTTTCAAAAGCTATTACAAGACATGAACAGAAATTTTCAAAAGAAGATAGACTAATGGCCAAAGAAACAGATGAAAAAATGCTCAACATCTCTAATCATCAGGGAAATGCAAATCAAAACCACAATGAGATTTCACTTAACTCCAGTGAGAATGGCCTTTATCAAAAAGTCCCATAACAACAAATGTTGGTGTGGATGTGGAGAGACAGGAAAACTCATACACTGCTGGTGGGACTGCAAACTAGTGCAACCTCTGTGGAAAGCAATATGGAGATACCTTAAACAGATACAAGTAGACCTACCATTTGATCCAGAATCCCATTATTGGGCATCTACCCTAAAGAACAAAAGACATTCTATAACAAAGATATCTGCACCTGAATGTTTATAGTAGCGCAATTCACAATTGCGAAGATGTGGAAACAACCCAAGTGCCCATCACTACATGAGTGGATTAATAAAATGTGGTATATGTACACCATGGAGTACTACTCAGCTATAAGAAACAATGGTGATATAGCACCCCTTGTATTTTCCTGGAAAGAGCTGGAACCCATTCTACTAAGTGAAGTATCCCAAGAATGGAAGAATAAGCACCACATGTACTCACCATCAAATTGGTTTTACTGATCATCACCTAAGAGCACATTTAGGAATAACATTGATCGGGTGTCGGGCAGATGTGGGTGGGGGAGGGGATAGGTGTATACATATATAATGAGTGCAATGTGCACTGTCTAGGGGATGGACACATTTGAAGCTCTGACTCGGGGGGGGCGGTGGGAGGGCAAGGGCAATATACATAACCTAAACTTTTGTACCCCCACAATATGCTGAAATAAGAATAAAAAAAAAACTATAACGCATTAAAAAAAAGATGGTGAACTGATACCTCTTGTATTAACCTGGATGGAACTGGAGACCATTCTTCTAAGTGAAGTTCACAAGAATGGAAAAACAAACACCACATGTACTCACCATTAAATTGGAACTAATCAATCAACACTTACGTGCACATATGGAAATAACATTCATCAGAAATCAAGCAGGTTGGTGGGGGGAGGAAGAGATGGGTAAATTCACACCTATTGGGTACAGTGTACAGTATTTGGGTGATGGGCACACTGACAACTTTGACTCAAACAGTACAAAAGCAATTTATGTAACCAAAATGTTTACATAATATTCTGAAACAAAATTTTTAAAGTCATTACAAACGTATCACGGATTTAAAGGAAAACAACATAATGAGAGATATGTAAAATATAAAAAAGAACCAAATAGAATTTCTAGAACTGAAAAACTACAATATTTGAAATTAAAAATTGACATGTTATTCATGAAAAATATTGGTCTGTGGTTTTCTTGTAATGTTGTTATCTGTATTTGGTACTGGGGTAATTCTGGCCTTATAAAATGAGTTGGAAGTACTCTATCCTCTTACTTCCTGGAAGAGAATGTGTAGAAATGGTATTATTTTTTCTTAAGTGTTTGGTGAAATTTAACAGTGAACATACTTGGGCCTGGAGTTTTCTTTGTTGGAAGGTTTTTACTTATAAATTCAACATCATAATGGATACAGAGCATTCAGTTTATCTCTTCTTGAGTGATTGCTTATAGTTTGTCTTCTGAGGAAATGACATATCATCTAAGCTGTATAATTTGTGGACATGGAATTGTTTATAAAATTTATTATTTTAAAATGATTATGGAATCAGTGGTAATGTTCCCTCTTTCATTCTTGCTTTCAGTAATGTATGTTTCTTTCTCTCCCTGCTCCCTCCCACTCTTTTCAGCTGGCTAAAGATATATCAAGTATATTGATCTTATTGGAGAAACAGTGATTGGTTTCATTGTTTTTCTACCTTTAATTTCATTCACTTCTGTTCAAATCTTTATTTCTTTTGCTTTGTTTGTATTTGATTTTTTTTAGTTTGCTAAGGTGTTAATTTTAGATTTTTTCTGTTATAAGCATTTAATACTACATATTTTAGTACCTTTAAGCACTGTTTCAACTTCATCTTGCAGATTTTGATATGTTGCATTTTAGTTTTTTTTTTTTTTTTTTTTTTTTTTTGAGACAGAGTCTCACTCTGTTGCCTGGACTAGAGTGCCGTGGCGTCAGCCTAGCTCACAGCAACCTTAGACTCTTGGGCTCAAGCAATACTTCTGCCTCAGCCTCCCGAGTAGCTGGGACTACAGGCATGTGCCACCATGCCTGGCTAATTTTTCTATATATATTTTAGTTGTGCATATAATTTTTTTCTATTTTTAGTAGAGACAGGGTCTCGCTCTTGGTCAGGCTGGTCTCAAACTCCTGAGCTCAAACAATCCACCCGCCTCAGCCTCCCAGAGTGCTAGGATTACAAGCGTGAGCCACCACACCCAGCCTTGCATTTTAACTTTTATTCAAAATATTTTTAAATTTCACTTAAGCCTTCTTCCTTGACCCATGGGTTATTTAGAAGTTTTTCTTCAAATTTCCAAATATTTGTGGATTTTCCAGATACCTTCTTATTGATTTCTAGTTTAATTCTGTTGTTGTCTGAGTGCATACTTTGTATGATTTCTATTCTTTTATATTTATTAAGGTTTGTTTCATGGTTCACAATATGGTCTGTCTTGATGAATGTTCCAAATGCACATGAGAAGAATCTATATTCTGCAGTTGTTGGGTAGAATGTTTTGGAAATGTCATTAGGTCAATAATGTTTGAGTTGTCTTTATTCTTATGAATCATCTATCTGCTTGCTTGTTCTATCAATTACTGAGAGAGGAGTGATGGAGTCTCCAACCATAATTGTTGATTTATCTGTTTTTCCTTTTAGGTCTATCAGTTTTCATCTCATACATTTTGAAGCTTGGTTAACAACATACATATTTAGGATTTTTATGTCTCCTTAGAGAATTTACTCCTTTTTCATGATGTGTCAGAGACAGAATAATGGCCTCCCAAAGATGTCCATGCCCTAAATCTTGGAACCTGTAAATATGTTACCATACATGGTAAAAAAAGATCTTTGCAGTTGTGATTGAGGTTATAGACCTTTAGATGAGCAGAGTATCCTGGATTATCTGGATGTGTCCAGCCTAGTCACATTGAGTCCTTAAAAGCAGAGAGCCTTTCCTAGATGTGGCCGGAGAGATTTGAAACATGAGAGGGACTCAGCACTCATTGCTGGCTTTGAAGATAGAGGGAGTCTATGAGCCAAGGAATACAGGTGGCCACTAAACACTGGGAATGGCCTTTAGCTGACAGACAACAAGGAAATGGGGTCCTCAGTTCTCCAACCATCAGGAACTGAATTCTGCTAGCACTGTGAATGAACATGAAATGGATCCTCCCCTAGAGACTCCAGAATGGAACACAGGCCTGCCAGCACCTTGATTTTAGCCAAGTGAGGCCCATACAGGACTTCTAGCCTACAGAACTATAAGCCATTTTTATTTTTTTAAGCCACTAAGTTTGTGGTAATTTGTTACTGCAGCAATAAAAAACTAATTGTAGTTGGGCATAGTGGTCTATACTTGTATTCCAGCTACTCGGGAGGCCTAGGTGGAAGGATTGCTTGAGCCCTGGAGTTTGAGACCAGCCTGGGCAACATAGTGATAGCTGTCTCAAAAAAAGGGGGGAAACTAATCATGATATAATGCCCCTCTTTTTCCACAATAAAAGAAATGGTCCAGTTCCATCTAAATTGCTGCAAAGACATTATTTCATTCCTTTTTGTGGCTGAGTAGTACTCCATGATTTTTTTTTATCCACTCATGAATTGATGGGCTCTTAGGTTGCAGTTGTGAATTACAATGCTATAAATATTTAAGTGCAGGTGTCTTTTTGATAACATGACTTCTTTTCCTTTGGCTAGATACCCAGTAGTGGAATTTCTGGATTGAATGGTAAGTCCACATTTATTTCTTTGAGGACTCTCCATACTGTGTTCCATAGAGGTTGTGCTAATTTTCAGTCCCACCAACAGTGTAAAAACTTCTGTTGTCTTTTGCCCATTATTTGATGGGGTTGTTTGTTTTTTTCTTGCTGATTTGTTTGAGTTCTTTGCAGATTCTGGATATTAGCCCTTTTTCGGATATATAGTTTGCAAATATTTTCTCCCATTCTGTAGGTTGTGTATTCACTCTGTTATTTCCTTTGCTGTGCAGCTTTTTTAATTTAATTAGGTCCCATTTATTTATTCTTTTATTGCTGTATTTGCCTTAAATTTGCCTAGTCATAAATTCTTTGCCTAGGCCAATGTCTAGAAGTTTTTTCCTACTTTGTCATCTAGAATTTTTATGGTTTCGTACTTTACATTTAAATCTTTTATCCATTTTGAATTAATTTTTGCATATGGTGAGAAATAGGTGTCCTGTATCATTCTTCTGCATGTGGCTATGCAGTTTTCCCAGCACCATTTATTGAATAGGGCTTCCTTTCCCCAGTGTATGTTGTTGTCTGCTTTGTCAAAGATCAGTTGGTTGTAGGTAGATAGTTTTATTTCTGGGTTCTCTGTTCTGTTCCATTCGTCTATGTCTATACTTCCATACCAATACCATGCCGTTTTGGTTATTATAGCTTTGCATAATTTGAAGTCACGTAATGTGATACCTCCAGATTTGTTCTTTTTGCTTAAGATTGCTTTGGCTATTCAGGCTGTTTTTTGGTTCCAAATGAAGCTTAGAATTATTTTTTCTAGATCTGTGAAATATGACATTGGTGTTTTGATGCGGATTGCATTGAATCTGTAAATCACTTTGGACAGTTTTAGTAATGTTGATTCTGCTAATCCATAAGCATGGGATGTTTTTCCATTTGTTTATGTCATCTGTGATTTCTTCCATCACTGTTTTGTAGTTCTCCTTGTAGAGATCTTTCACCTCCTTGGTTAAGTATATTCCTAGGTATTTTATTTTCTTTGTAGCTATATTGTAAATGGTATTTGGTCCTTGATTTGACTCTCCACTTGACTGTTATTAGCATAGAGAAATGCTACTGATTTGTGTACATTAATTTTATACCCTGAGACTTTGCTGAATTTATTTCTCAATTCAAGGAGTCTTTTGGTGGAGTTGTTAGGATTTTCTAGATACAAAATCATATTATCAGCAACCAGGGCTAGTTTGACCTTCTCCTTCCCAATTTGGATACCCTTTGTTTCTTTCTCTTGCCTGATTACTCTGGCTAAGATTTCCAGTACTATGTTGAATAGAAGTGGTCACAGTTGGCACCCTTGTCTTCTTCCAGTTCTTAGGGGTAATGCTTTCAACTTTTCCTCATTCAGTGTGATGTTGGCTGTGGGTTTGTCATATATGGCTTTCATAATGTTGAGGTATGTTCCTTCTATGCCTAGTTTGTTGATGGTTTTTATCATGAAATGGTGCTAGATTTTATCAAATGCTTTTTCTGCATCTGTTGTGGTGATCATATGATCTTTGCTTCCGTTTGTGTGGTGAATCATGTTTATTGATTTGTATGTGTTGAATCATCCTTGCATCCATGGGATGAAACTCACTTGATCATGGTGGATTATCTTTTTTATGTGTTGTTGAATTTGGTTTGCTAGTATTTTGTTGAGAATTTTTGCATCTATATTCTTAAGGGATATTGGTCTGGTGTTTTCTTTTTTTGTTGTGTCCTTTCCTGGCTTTGGTATCAAGGTGATACTGGGTTCATAGAATGAGTTAGGGAGGATTTCCTCTTCCTTGATGATGTGGAATAATTTCTGTGGAATGGGTACCTGTTCTTCTTTGTAGATATGGTAGAATTTGCCTGTGAATCCATCTAGTCTGGGGATTTTGTGTTGGGAGATTTTTTATTACCACTTGAATGTCACTGCTTATTATTGGTCTGCTGAGGATTTCTGTTTCTTCCTGATTCAGGCTTGGGAGGTTGTGTGTTTCCAGGAATTTACCCATTTCCTATACATTTTCTAGTTTGTGTGAGTACAGGTTTTTGTAGTACTCATGGGTGATATTTTTGTATTTCTGTGGTATTAGTTGTAGTGTCTCCTTTTTAATTTCTGATTGAGCTCATTTAAGTCCTTTCTCTTTCTGGTTATACTAGGTAGTGGTCTGTCAGTTTTGTTTATCTTTTCAAAGAACCAACTTTCTGTTTCATTGACCCTTTGTATAGTGTTTTTGGATTCTGTTCTATTTAGTTCTTCTCTGAGCTTTGTTATTTCATTTCTTCTGCTGGCTTTGGGTTTGGTGTGTTCTTCTTTTTATAGTTCCTTGAGATGTGACCTTAGTTGTTAATTTGTCATCTTTCTATCTTTCTGATGTAGGCATTTAAGGCTATGGACTTTTCCCTTAGGACTGCTTTTGCTGTATCCCATAGATTTTGAAAGTCCCCTTTGTTGTTCATTTCAAACAATCTTTTGATTTCCATCTTAATTTCATCATTGACCCAAGGATTGTTCAGCAGCAGGTTGTTTAATTTCCATGACTTTGTGTAGATTTGAGTGGTTATCTTGGAATTGATTCTAGTTTTATTTCGTTGTTCTCTGAGAATATACCTTGTATGATTTCTATTTCTGTGAATTTGCTGAGACTTGCTTTGTAGCCCAAGATATTATCAGTCTTTGAAAATATCCCATGTGCTGATTAGAAGAATGTATATTCAGTAGTTTTTGGGTAGAATATGCTATGAATATCTGTTAGGTTCATTTTTTCTAGAGTCCTGTTTAAGTCTGCGTTTTCTTTATTGATTTTCTGCTTTAATGATCTGTCCAGTTCTGTCAGTGGGGTGTTGAAGTCCCGCAATTATGATGCTGTTTATTTCTTTGCTTTGATCTAGTAGAATTTGCTTTATGAATCTGGGAGCTCCTTTGTCAAGTGTGTGTGTATGTGTGTGTGTGTATTTAGAATTATTATGTCTTCTTATTGAATTGTTCCCTTTACCGTTATATAATGACCATCTTTGTCTTTTTTGTAACCATTGTTAATTTAATGTCCATTTTGTCTGATATAAGAATAAATACACCTGCTTGCTTTTGGTTTCTGTTTGAGTAGGATATTTTTTCCATCCCTTTACCTTGAATCTGTATGAGTTCTTGAGAGTTAGATGTGTTTCTTGGAGACAAAGTACTTGGATTATGTTATTTCACCCATTCAGGCAATCTGTGTCTTTTAAGAGGAGCATTAAGACTGTTCACATTCAGTGTAAGTACTGATATGTGGGATAATGTTTTGTTCATCATGTTGGATGGTGCCTTGTTTTGTTTTTCTTCTTGTGCTATTGTTTTATAAGAGCTGTGAGCTTTAACTTTGGGTGTTTTTACACTTTTGGGTATTTATTGTACTGTTCCATGTATAATGTACTTTGGAGTATTATTTCCTGTAGTGCAGGCCTAATAGTGACAAATTCCATTAATGTTTGCCTGTCTGGAAAAGCCTTTATTTCTCCATCATTTATGAAACTTAGTTGTGCAGGATACAAAATTCATGGCTGGCAATTGTTCTGTTTAAGAAGACTGGCTGGGCATAGTGGCTTGTGCTTGTAATCCTAGAACTTTGGGAGGCTGAGACAGGAGGATCACTTGAGACCAGAAGTTCAAGACCAGCCTGAGCAACATAGCTGAGAGCCTGTTTCCACAAACAATAGAAAAATTAGCTGGGCATGGTGGCACGTGCCTATAGTCCCAGCTACTCAGGAGGTTGAGGCAGGAGGATCGTTTGAGCCCAGGAGTTTGAGGCTGCAGTGAGATGTGGTGATGCCACTGCACTCTAGCCTGGGCAACAGAGTGAGATCCTGTCTCCGAAAAAAAAGAAGAAATAAGAAGAAAACTAAAAATGGGGCCCATTCCCATCTGGCTTGTAAGATCTCTGTTGAGAAATCTGCTGTTAGCCTGATGGGTTTTCCTAATGGGTTAGTTGTTGCTTTAATCTTGCACCTTGTGGAATTTTCTCCTTCATTTTAACTTTGGCCAAGTTGATGACTGTATGTCTTAGGGATGTCCTATTTGCTAGGAATCTTCCCAGTGTTTAATGACCATCCTGTATCTGGATATCTGAATCTTTGTTGATACCAGGGAAGATCTCAATAATTCCCTTGAATAAATTTTCCATGCATATTACTTTTTCTTCTTTTCCTCTGTGATGCCTATAATTTGCCTATTGGCTCATTTCACGTAGTCCCATATTTCTTTGAATGTTTGTTCATCCTTCTTTATTGTTTTTTCTCCATCTTTAACTGGGTTAGTTTCATAGCCTTATCTTCAAGCTCTGAGATTCTTTCTTCTGCTTGATGTTAGCTGTTGTTGAAACTTTCTGCTGTATTTTGACATTCCTTACATGACTCTCTCATTTCTTTAAGTTCTATTATATCCTGTCTTAATTTGTCTAGCTCTTTCATTTTTTCAATGATGTTCTGAAATATTTTTATGGCTTCTTTGTGTTGGTTTTCAACTTTCTCTTCAATCCCACTCATCTTCTTTATCATCCATATTCTGAATTCCACTTCTGACATTTCAACAATTTCCTTTTGATTGAGGACCATAGCTGTAGATCTATTGTGATCCTTTGGGGGAACAAGCTTGTTTTTTCATGTTGCCAGAGTTCTTTTGCTGATTTCTTTTCATCTGAAAACTCTTCTCTCAGCTCAGGGCAGATAGGTTTGCAGCACAACCTGTTCTCCTTTTCTGGGAACTCTTCTACTTAGTGAGAAGAAGGAGAGATCCCTAAATGGCACTTTTGTGACCTGCTCTGGAAGATTGACTTGGCAGGAGAGAGCCAGATGCACTGAGAGCCCATAATTCAGCTGTTCTGTGTTGTCCCATTCCCCTATGATTCTCACAGTCCAAGCCAGTGCTGGACGATCTCTGTGCAGTGTGGTGGGTTATTCCCCAGGCTGCTGTTGGAAGTTTGGGTGGGGCACTCGGCAAATCCCTCTCCATTGAGGCTGGTGTTGCAGGGGATTGCTCTGCCTGGGTCTCTCCATGGTGCTGTCAGTGGCAGCTGGGGGTGAGGCTATCTAGGCAGTGGTCATGGGTGTCGGGTGGATGGGAGCCTCAGGGTTGGAGCACTGGGACCCAGAGGCAGCACGGGAGCCTAGAGGGTGGAACTGTGGGGCCGGACTAGTGGCAGCATGGAAATTGCATGGGCAGGGCCGCCAGACCTGGTGACAGGACAGGAGCCTCGGTTGCCAGCCCGTGGGCTCAACCGCAGGGCAGCTGGGCCTCTCCTCCTACTTAGGTCCTGTTAGTCATATAATTTTCTTTTTTTGTAGTGTCTTTTTTTAACTTTGGTAGAAAAGCTTTGGCCTCATAAATGGGTTTGGAAATATTAATATTTCTTCTACCTCAGTGTTTTGGAAGAGTTTGAGAAAGATGTATTAGTTCTTTAAATTTTTGTATAGGAGCAGCTTGCTGACCAAGAGTGAGTGGGGACAAGCCCTCCCTCCCTGCCCCTGTGCCTTGGCTGGCTTCTGGTGATCTTAGGGAAAAGGAGGCCTTGATCAAGGTCAGCATCCTTTTGGTATAGACTGCCCTAGGCCACTATGCATTCTGGCCTCATACACACACACCCCCCAAAACCTGACAACAGGCCAGCTGCAGCCTCTTGTCATCAAAAGTCATCCCCAGCTGTGCTCCCCTCCAGTCCTCTCCTCTAAGAAGAAGTGGGCATTGGCTTGAAGTAGTTCTTGGTGGCTGGGGAAGGCCCTCTGCCTTGGAGGTCTGGTTCGGTGAGTTGCTGCTTTTCTGACAGGGAAGCTGCAGGGTTTTCAGTAAATTGCTTAGGGTCCAGATTTACTTGCTCCATAATTCTCAAGTGTGATGGGGATGGTCTGCCTCACAGCATGTGGTCTGTGTCTGGGTTGAGAAGTGGCAGGGAAAGGGGATGGGGCATGGTGCGTGGCTTGCTAGCTGTGGTCAGGTGTGGAGTTGCTGAGTAGAAACAGCACCACACAGCGGGACTGCTTGCACTCCTATTGCTTGGCAGGTTTGAGCCGCTTGTCTTTGCTTAGGTAAACTAGAACTAGGTCACCTTCAGGACTGTGCTGACTTGGAGAAGGGCTGCCTTGGGTCCCTGAGGATCGGGATGGGGAAGGCCTTCTCCTCTGAGGTCCTCCTTACTTCCCCTTCTTGTAGCCACCTCTCCATGCCCACTGCAGGCAGATTCCTCCCAGCAGCTCTTCCACATCAGATTCAGACGCCACAATGATGCTATACTTCTCTGTAGTTGAGACAGGCTGTAAGTTGCTCTTTGCATAAAAAAGAATCATGTTCCCTGTATACATTTAACAGAAAAAAAAGTAAATGTCTCAGAATTGTATGGGAATAAAACTTGTTTGAAGATTTGGAATAGTGCTGCTGTCAACTTATTTTTCTGGTACTTGTGTTTTCACATGTTAAATGATCATTATGCATGTTGAATTAAATATTTGAGTTTCCTGAGAAAAACAAAAATATACTAATTCAATTGAAATACGTTAGTAGTCTGACTGTGTGCTCAAAATTCCCATTTCGCAGAAAAAGTGGAGTACTGTAAAGAAAATAGAACAAATATTTCTTTGTCTTTTAGGGGCTTTAACCAGGACATCCTCTAGTTGGTGTTAGGAATGTTTGCTTAATTGCCAGATTTTTTTTTTTAAACATGTGATGGGTTTTTTGAGGCTCCAACCTGATTAGTCCATGGCCAGCCCTCAACTAAGGCTGAGGCATCTCTGACTGAGGTGTTTTTGTTTGATTTTGTCTTTTTAAATAATGTATTTGCTACAAAGTATTGTGCTTATCTCAATGGGAATGGTATGAAAACTGAAAAGACCTTATGTGAAATGTATCACAGTTCTCACTAAATAAATAAATTTTTGGTAGAATTCATCAGTGAAGCCATCAGTTCCTGGGCTTTTCTTGATGGGAGAGTTTTTATCACTGATTCAATCTCCTTACTCATTTTTGGTCTGTTCAGATTTTCTATTTCTTCATGATTCAGTCATGGTAGATTGTATGTTTTTAAGAGTTTATCCATTTCATGTAGGTTATCCAATTTTTTGGCATATGATTGTTTATAGTGATCTCTTATGACCCTTTGTATTTCTCTGATATCAGTGGTGATGTCTCTTCTTTAATTTCTGATTTTACTTAGAGTCTTCTCTCTTATTTAGTTTAGGTATAAGTTTATCAATTTTTGTATCTTTTCAAAACACCAATTATTATTTTCTTTTTCTTTTTTATTGTGTTTCTAGTCTCTATTTCATTTATTTCCGCTCTGATCTTTATTGTTTTCTATCTTCTACTAACTTTGGGCTGAGTCTGTTCTTTTTTTAGTTCCTTGAGGTATGATGTTAATTTGTTTATTTAAGATCTCTCTTCTTTTCTCATATAGGCATTTATTGCTATAAACTTTCCTTTTACAACTGCTTTTGCTACATCCCATAAGTTTTCGTGTGTTGTGTTTTTGTTTTTGTTTGTCTCAAGATCTTCTAAAATTTTTCCTTTTAATTTCTTCTTTGACCCATTGGTTGTTCAGGAGCATGTCGTTTAATTTCCACATTTGTACATTTAAAAAAATTCCTCCTGTTATTACTTTTTTATTTTATACCACTGTGGTCAGAAAAGATATTTAGTATGATTTCAGTGTTCTTAAATTTGTTAAAACTTGTTTTGTGGCCTAACATATGATCCATCCTGGATCCATCTATGAGTCCTTGAGAAGAATGAATATCCTGTTGCTATTAGGAGCAATATTCTATATATATCTGTTATGTCCATTTGGTCTAAAGTATAGTTTAAGTTCAGTGTTTGCTTATTGATATTCTGTCTGGAAGATCTGTCCTTTGTTGAAAGTGGAATATTGAAGTCCCTTAATATTACTTGTATTACTGTCTGTTTCTCCCTTCAGCTCAATTAATATTTTCTTTATAAATTTAGGTGTCACAAATTTAGTGCATATATATTTCCATCTTTTTTTTTTTTTGAGACAGAGTCTCACTTTGTTGCCCAGGCTAGAGTGCTGTGGCATCAGCCTTGTTCACAGCAACCTCAGACTCCTGGGCTCAAGCAATCCTACTGCCTCAGCCTCCCGAGTAGCTGGGACTACAGGCATGCACCCCCATACCCGGCTAATTTTTCTACATATATTTTTAGCTGTCCGTGTAATTTCTTTCTATGTTTAGTAGAGACGAGGTCTTGCTCTTGCTCAGGCTGGTCTCGAACTCCTGAGCTCAAACGATCCACCTGCCTCGGCCTCCCAGAGTGCTAGGATTACAGGCGTGAACTGCCGTGCCCAGCCGCACGTATTATATCATCTTGATGAATTAATCCCTTATATATCATTATGTAATGACCTTCTTTGTCTCTTTTTACAGTTTTTTTACTTAGTGTCAATTTAGTTATTGTCCTAGACCTTGCAATATACCTTTACAACTAATCCAGGTCCAATTTCAAATAACACTATAATATTGTTTCACAGGTACTGTAAGTACCTTATAATAGGAAAATAATCCTAATTCCTACCTCCTATCTCTTGTATCATTACTGTCCTTCATATCACTTACATATAAGCATACATAAGTGTGTGTCTGTATGTATATGGTTATATATGTGTACATATATAAGCATATATAATGTTGCTATTATTATTTAAACTGTTATCTGTTAGGACAATTAAGAATAAGAATTTAAACTGTTATCTGTTAGGTCAGTTAAGACTAAGAAAAACAAAAGTGATTTTTATCTTCACTTATTCCTTCTTTGCTGCTCTTCCTTTCTTTATGAAGATCTTAGTTTCTGACTTGTACATGATTTTCCTTCTCTCTAAAGAACTTCTTTTAACATTTCTTGCAAGGAACACACTGGTAACAAATTCACTCAATTTTTGTTTGTCTGAAAAGTGTTTTCTTCTCCTTCATTTTTGAAGGATAATTTTGCAACTGAATTTTAAGTTGGTAGTGTTTTTCTCTCAACACTTTAAATATTTTTTTCTCCATTCTCTTCTTGCTTTTATGGTTTCTGAGGAGAAGTCAGATGAAATTCTTATCTTTGTTCCTCTATAGCTGCAGTCCCCAGACCCCGGGACAGCTATGGCCTGTTAGGGACTGGCCCACAGAGCTCCACTGCCACCCCCTGTCCCTACCCCCACCCTCCACCACAAAACCGGTCCCTGATACCAAAAAGGTTGGGAACTGCTGCTCTACAGGTAAGGCATATTTTTCTTTTGTGTTTTTTAAGGATTCTTTCTTTCTCTCTTCCTTTCTTTCTTTTTCTTCCTCTCCTGCCTCTCCTTCCTTTCCTTCCTTTGCTTTCCTTTCTTTTCTTCTTTGTCTCACTTTGTCGCCCAAGCTGGAACACAGTGACACAATCATAGCTCACTGTAACCTCAAAATCCTGGGCTGAAGTGATCCTCTTGTTTCAGCCTCCTGGGTTGCTAGGACTACAGGCACACGCCACCATGCCTGGCTAATTTTAAAAAATTTTTATAGAGATGGCAACATGCCTCACTATGTTGCCAAGGCTGGTCTCAAACTCCTGGCCTCAAGCAATCCTTCTGCCTTGGCTTCCCAAAGAACTGGGATTACAGGTGTGAGCCACTATGCCCAATCAGGATTTTTTCTTTATCTTTGTTTTCTGTAGTTCTAAAATGATATGTAATTTCTGTTTGTCTAAAAAGTGTTTTCTTCTCCTTCCTTCACTTTTGAAGGATCATTTTGCAGCGTATTGAATTTTAAGTTGGTGGTGTTTTTCTCTCAACACTTTAAATATTTTACTCCACTCTCTTCTTGCATGTGGTTTCTGAAGAGAAGTCAGATGAGGCATTTATCCAGGTAGGGTTTCTCTAAGCTTCCTGGATCTGTAGTTTGGTGTCTGACATTAATTTGGGGTAAATTCTCAGTCATGATTGTTTCAAATATTTCTTCTTTTCTTTCTTCTCCTTTTGATATTACCATTACACATATGTTACACCTTTTGTATAATAGTTATCCCACAGTTCTTGGACATTCTGTTTTGATGTTTTTCAGTCTTTGTTCTCTTTTCTTTTCAGTTGTAGAAGTTTCTATTGATAGATCCTCAAGTTCAGAGCATTTAGCCATGTCCAGTCTACTAGAAAGCTCATTAAAGGCATTATTTTTGTTACAGTGTTTGTTTGTTTTTTTTATCTACAGCATTTCATTTAAGTTGGTTCTAAGGAATTCCATCTTTCCACTTACATTATCCATCTGTCCTTGTATGCTGTCTCCTTTATCTAGTTTTTGGTCCTTAGCATATTAATCATTGTTATTTTAAATTCTTGGTCTGATGATTCCAACATCTCTGCTAGGTCTGGTTCTACTGAAGAGACCTCTCTGAAAGGCAGAGGTCTTTCGAGTTGTGTTTTTTTTTTTTTTGTTTGTTTGTTTGTTTTGCCTTTTAGTATGCTTTGTAATTTTTTCTTAATCAGATGTGGTTTACCAGGTAAAAGGAACTGCTATAAATAGGCTTTTAGTACTGTGGTTAGGTGTTGGGGGGAGAGAAATTGTTCTGTAGTCATATAATTAGGTCTCAGTCTTCGTGAGCCTTTTCCTCTGTGCTGCAGACTTCATAAGTGCTTCTGTGTTTCCCCACCTTCCCACCCCGTTAGGTGGGGCAGGATGGCTAGAGTAGGCTAGAGTTGGGTAATTCCCTTCTTCCAGGTCAGTTAGGCTCTGATAAAACCCCAGCAGGTTCAGCCGTGGTTAAACAGTTTCTCCTGACTGCAGGCCTTGTTAAGAAGTGGAGTGCTCTGGTGTATCTCGGAACAATTCCTTTTCCTTCTCCCTGCCAAAAACATAAGGGGATTTTTCTCCAATATTTTTGAAAATCTGATGAAGCTCCTGGAGCTAAAACTCTCTCAAAAAGTGTGGGGGGGTCCTCCTTTGACTGCATCCCCCTTGAGTTTTTAACTCTCAGACTTGTCAACACTAAGACTCTAGCAATTACAGTTTAGGTTTTCCTACCCTAGCACTCTATGGTTTCCACTTATGGGTCTCATTCCAGTAAGCTGTGACTCCCCTTTTTTCACTTGCTTGTCTCTCTAATCTTGTGGGCAGCAGTTTGCCCTGTGTCCTCACCTCCCTTTCAGATCCAAAAGGAGTTGCTGATTTTTCATTCTGTTCAACTTTTTACTTGTTAGGATGGAGTGGCATCTTCTAAGCTCCATACATAATGGAACCAGAAAGTCTATTTGGTTACTTTTTGAATCAGTATAGTAATGTCCATGTCAGCTATAATTTGATAATGTGCAGTAGAATTTCTGAGGCTTCTAAAAATAATTTGTCAGCAGTACATTTCTTCTGATGGCTCTTTTTGCAAAGTAGATTCCTAACATTTAAATTTATAGGGGAAATGCCATAGAGAAGAAAGAAATATTCTTCTGACAATGGTCTCAAAGTAATAATTTTATGTTGAGACATGGAACAGGACTAAGGATTGTTAGAAATTTCTACTACTCGAGTAGTTTTAGTACTCTGAGTGACCTGATATTTTATATCCCAGTGACCTGGGATTAGTGGTAGATGTAGTGGCACCCATATTAACAAGAAAACTGTATTGTTGATTATCTGGAGTTGCAGATTGTTTTCATCAGAATTATCTGTTCAGTAGTAATGCTTTCCTTGACATGAACTATTGTACAGATTTTGAATAGTTGTCCTTCTGTTTCTTAACCAATATTATTTATACATTGTCTTTTCCAATAATCTTTCTACTGGTAATATCACTACACATAGGCATAGAGAATGAAGGACCTTTTCATTTTATTATTATTTGAGGAACTAGATGTTTTTTATCTGGAGAACCAGAAGTTTCTTTTCATTTCTACCTTTTTACTTCCTAGGGCTTTTTGAAAACATTCAACCACATGTTGGTTATAGTTTAAACAGGCATTGTCCCATTCTGGTTTATTTTTCTGATTAAGTCTCCTATTATATATGAAAAAAAAGAGGTTCAATTTACTTCAGATTTAAATCTACCCCATAATACTATTTAAAGCTTGCTGGAGTCTAGTTTTATACTCTCCTATTGATTGATCTTTATCCTTTTTGCTGTTTTGAATATTTGGTCTTGTATTGGTTTCTCCCATCCTGTTCTTTTAACAATTTTTCTTACATGAAGGTCTAACAATTAAGTGAACCAATTTGTCTGGATCTGGTAGTTTCTAACAAAATCTTGAATTCTGAAGCAAATTTCTATTTTCCTGAGAATTAAGAAAACCCTTAGTTGTAGTCCTCAACTCAGATCTAGATCATGGTATAATTCAAATTCTATGATATGCTTTCTGGTTTAGCAATTTTCTGGGGGCTATTGTACAATGTGATTGTTTCTTTCCTGAGACAAACGTGAGAAAGGGCAGCTTTGTTGAGCCTAAGAAATATTGATTTATAGAAATGCCCCATATATTTTTAGAGACAGATATGATTTCAGAAGTCTTGCAAGGCTTTGCTCTAAAGGAAATTGTAAACGTGTTAGTTCGCATATCAAAAGCTGCCTTGCCTCAGGAGGGCGTCTCAATGGTCAGTAGCAGCTGCTTTCCAAGGTGACCGCTGCAATCCAGGCCTTTGGCTCTCACCTGTTTTGAAAGACAAAGCAGGTCTTGCCTAGAGCCATGGGATGCCAGAGCTGATCAACAAAGACAGACCACTGGAGATGAGAGCTGATCAAACAGATATGCTCCTGCCCGAGCCAGGCCCAGACAGAACCATGTAGTTAAAGTAAATAGCATAAGGGACAGCTCATGCTTGACTTCTGAAATCTCTGTTATAATACACAATAACCAGAGCCACGATGTCTCTGTTTTTGGTAAAGTAATAGCCTTATCATAAAACTTAGAAGTTTGCTCTAAGAAGATTTTATAACTCATTGTTCACCTAGATAGAGTTAGTTAAAGGACCTGTAGTAGCCTTTTAGAAGACTTTGACCCTAAACCAAACTACCTATCATTATGTAAATCCCGTTACCCTTGGCAACCAAAAACCTACACCTAGGCTATAAGTATCTGTGTAAAACTTCAGTCTGGGTTGCATTTCTGCGGGAAGAGATGTAATCTTCCGGGCACCTTGCTTTGTGTATCTTCGTAAATCTTTACTTTGTAAACTATATCTTTGGCTCTGTGTGTTATTTTTATTTCTGTTTCCTACTATTTTTTCATCCTTTGTGACGACCCCTGTCTGAGGGACCCGAACTTTTGCTGGGAGCGTAGCTAACTCCCCGCACAGCTTGTTTAGGAGGTCAAGGGAAGGAGGAAAAGAAATAGAAAGGATGTGAATGAGAATGCAGATAAAGTTGTGTAGAGAAAAAGAGAGATGACTTGGGTCTTAAAATGTAAGGTAATTACTGCTTCCTTCTCCTGGGAGGTTGCCTTTAATCACTGCTTTCACCCACAAATGATTTAAAATTGTCAATTGATGATAAAAGTAGTCATCTATTAAATTTAATAACGCAAACATACTTATGGTTTGCTATGTGTTAGGTGAAATTCTGTGCATTGCAGAGAATATATGACAGTTCCTGCTGTGAGGGAGTTGCACTCTAGTAGAGTCAAGGAGAGTCTAGTAGAGTCAAGGAGAGTCAAGTAGAGTCTAGTAGAGAGTGAGGGAACTAATGTGAATTGTGCACTTTTCTATGTAGCAGACATTCTCCCAGACTTTGCAAATATTTTATTACATTTAACCCTCAGAATAATCCTAAGAAATATATAGATTAGTCCTCCCTTCTTCCATTCGTAATTTGGGCAGTGAAGACACTGAGAATTTAAATGGTTTTACCAAGGTTGCACAGCAAGAAGCATAGTGAGCCAGGGTTTGAGCTTTAATCTAAGACATGTACAAATAACTATAGAAGGCAGAATGAGACATACAATTGCAGAGGCATAAAATGGGCCAGTGGGGCTTAAAGCTGTCAGTGTCTTTAGTTAAGGAATATTTAAGGAAAGCCTTATGATGGAGATGGCATTTAAACTGGGCTTTGCAGGTTGAGGGTAGGATTTTAACAGGTGGATATGGCAAGAAAGGCAAGTGGAAGAGGTAGAGCTGGGACTGAATCCAGTTGAAGCCAAAGCACGTGTTTTTTAATAGTTAAAACAGTGAAAGCACATGTAGAAAGCCAATATAACTGAAAAGGGATATATTATCTTGAGTTACGGAAGAAAAGGCTGGAAAGGAAAGTCAGGGTAAGAACATGAAGGACTTTCAGTGCAAATACAATAGGTTCTAGGATAGAGAATAAATCATTCCAAACACCATAATTACTGATGAAGATTATATTTTGTTTCTTTCCTTGTCAACTCTTATCTCAAGGCGAGTATTTCAGAGGGCCTGGTGGGTTGAGTGGTAATGGAGCAACATGGAGGTAGAGCTGGATGTTGGGGCTATATAGCATGAGAACTGGAAAATGCTTTGATGAGAATCAATATATTTTCTGATATATTTATTTTTAGACCAAACCATTTTTCAATATGAAACCTCTATCAGAGGAGGATAAAAAAAGAGCAAGAAATCAGTCGATTCCAAAACTAGCTGATTTTTTGAGACTTGCAAAGAAGGAAAATAAATTTGTGATATTTGATCTTTATGGCCCACCACCAAAACATCCTCTCAGACACACATTTGTCCGCCGAGTAATAGATGTGATCCTTGACTCTAAAATTGAGCAACGTCGGGTATGTCTATCTCAGTATTTATGGTAGGGGTTGGGAGGTAGGTAGCATTTCCCAGGAATATAATCGTTGAACTTGACCTGCCTGTCAGTCTTCCCTGGGGTCCTTAAGTAATTTTACTTCCTGTGGAAATGGAGATTGTTGCTTATACAGCTACATGTGGTAATTTAAGAATGACCCAGTTAAATTGACCTCAGTGGGGAAAACCATTGAGGCTGCTTGCTATTCCAAACCAAATGAAATATCAGCACCCTGTTAGAGAGGAATGTGTGTGATAACTATGTGATGTGACCTGTACCATCACCGACATCGATCTATTAGAGCTTGGGTAACACTAAGGCTTTGAGGACTTGGCTTTAATGAATGATACACGAAAGACAACTGGTTCTTAGTTGAGTAGAGATTTGCTCATGTTTTTCACAAGCAACTCTGCATTTGGCAGTTACTTCAAATCCATTAAATTCTCAGAATATGGGAATGTTATGAAAATAATATGTCTTTGTACAAATGGAGCTGTTTTTACAGATGAGTCATAATAGCATCCCTGTTGGCAGTAAATGACTCCTCTCAAAGATGACTTTTAGGATCACCAACCAGAGATGTTTTGATTCCCACCATTCATCTACATCTGCCAACTCCTCATGTACTTTGCTAGTATGAGGCTTTCTGTACACAGTGGGCCCTTGACCCTTGATGTTAACTCCTAAGAAAACTCAGCTCCAGAACAGCCCTAGTAAAAGCCCCATTATAAGAATTCATTAGGCAATATTAGATGAAAGTCTAGGTTGACTTTTCACCAAGGGCCAGAATCTCTCTCTGCTTCCTGTAGGCTACTACCAGTGCTGGAATGGAGCTCCCTCCATTCCTTATGGGGCTGTTTGTACCTAGACAGCTGATTACTGAAGGACTTCCTGTTTCTCCTTACAGGTTTTTTGGTTACCGAGCCATGATAAGGCATATGTCAAGTACATGGCTCCTGGTTTTCAGCGTATAGAAACTTCACTCTCCATTGAATACCTTACAAAAGAAAATATCAGTAGAATAAATGTTGACTACAAGAATTTAGTCTACAGTAAGTTAGGGTAAGTGTTTGACCACATTTCTCTTGGCATGTATTGTCTTACTTGCACAAAAAAACACATTACAACTAAACTGCTTAACTTTTCCTTTCCATCTCAGCATTTATGTGGTTATCTTCTTGGAATCCCCTATTTTCTCCTTCCTATTCCTCCCTCCTTCCCTCTGCCAACAAACATTTATCTAGTATAGGCTATGTGCCTGGAACATAGACTTCAGCCCCTTCTCTTGTGTGCTCCGGTCTCTCATCATTCAACACACTTTTTGTATGCTTGGCATTTCTATATTTAAATAAGGTGGACATTTATTTCCTCCTGCCATTACCAGTTGATGCAATACCTCATAAATGGCTCTGTGATCCAGATAGCCATATTTCTTACAGGAATAATTAAGGATATAACTCTAAACCATTATAAAAAACTTAAAATAGACACAAGAAGAAATTAAAGTTATTAACCACTACATTTATAAATATACAATTGGAGGTGGATTTTTAGAATTAAAAGTACCTGGAGATAAGATGGTAACTTTCCAAACTTAACTGTTATTACTCATGATTAATCTGTATTCCCTTTCTCTTAGATTTAAGAATAATTTTTTAGATAATTCTAAATGCTTCAAAGTCTTCCTTGCAGATATATATACTCGTGTGTATGTGTGTGTGTGTGTGTGTGTGTGTGTGTGTGTGTAGACACACACTCTGGGCTTCATAAAAATTCTCTTACATACTATACCTTTCCTCATCACAAGGCATGAACCTCTGTTTCTGTTGCTGCTTCTTACGCCTTTCTGGCCAGGAGGTGGTTGATCATATAATAATGTCTTTTTCCTTTTAGTATTAGAAAATATATGTTTTACTTTCTATTTCCCATTCAGAAGATTTCTCTTTACTCAACTACTCCTCTATTTTGAGCATAGTTCTATTTCCTTTTACTTTTTCTCCAAATAGAAAATGGCTCAAAATGATTTCTTCCTCTCCTAATCCTAACTTAGATTGATCTAGTAGATGAAAAATGTGACTTAGGACAAGTTTCTAATTGTCAGTTTTCTCCTTTGTAAATTAGAATAACAGTGGCACCTGCTGGAATGGTTAAAAGGTTGAATGAGATTATTCATATTATACACACAGCAGAATGCTGGGCAAATACGTATGAAGACAGTAAATGTTAGCTGCTGCTTTTATTGTCACCATCTTTCCATGTTGTGCTGTGGAATTATCACTTCCTATTCACAGAGGTTAGGTAGTTCACGCGGTTGGTCAGTGTTGAACCTGAGATTTAAATATAGGTCTGACAGACTACAGAGTTCAAATTCTTTCACCACTGTGGCTTTAAAGTTAATTCCTTGGCCATAGTTATACGGGCATAATTTCAGTTGGCATCATATTTAACAGGGATCGTATCCTGAATCCTATTATAAAGTCAAGCCATTTAGTTTAGCTCAGCACATATTTACTGAGTAGTAATATGAACAGTGCACCATGATAGTTTTATGTGAAAGGTCAACGTAAGTAAGCGCCATCCTTCTTTAGGAGGGCATATACTCTAGTAAGAATAAGTCTTTTTTCTATATAGCTACACTACTTCCATAAAGCTGATCATGATAAATTCATGAGCAGGACTGTATTCCAAATCATGCCCCTCAAGGACCTCTACATTTTAAGAAAGTAAGCAGTTATACCTTAAATATTTGAGTAATATTATGACCAGAATATCTGTGATTACAATCACATTTCCAGTACATTTTCTATGATCAGTATTCATATCCTAGTTTATCAGACCAGTCACAAGACTGTCAACTTGCCATTTTGACTGAGAATGTTTTAAATACATTATTTGAATTAATGTATTTAATTATTCTAATTAAAATAATATATTTAAAGTATATCAGTATTAGAATTGCTATCTTATTGAGGCTAGAAATTTTTTAAGTGTTTTTAAGAAATTTTTAAAAGTAATATTTTTAATTGACATCATAATTATACAGGGTATAATGTGATGTTTTAATATATGTATACAATACAGAATGGTTAAATCAAGCTAATTAACATATCCATTACCTCACTTATCATTTTTCATTTAGAGACATTTGAGATTTACTCTCTTAGCTACTTTGTTTGGAGGTTTTTGGTTTTGTTTTTGTGTGTGTGTGGTTTTTTTTTTCTTTTTTGTGACAGGGTCTCACTTTGTTGCCTGGCCTAGTGTGGCACAATCATAGCTTGCTGTAACCTTGAACTCCTGGGCTCAAGCAATCCTCCTGGCTCAGCCTCCCCAGTAGCTAGGACCACAGACACATGCCCCCATGGCCAGCTAATCTTTTAATATTTGTAGAAATGGGGACTCATACTATGTTGCCCAGACTGGTCTGTAACTCCTAGCCTCAAACAATCCTACTGCCTCAGCCTTTTTCTTAGTTTGAAATATATAGCACATTATTATTGACTATAGTTACCATACTGTGCAGTAGATCTCAAAAACTTACTCCCTCTGTTTAACTGAAACTTTATACCCTATGACCAACATCTCCCCTCTCCCTTAATCCCCCAGCCTTTTTTTGGTAACCACCATTGTACTCTCTATTTCTGCAAGTTTGACTTTTTTAGATTCCACATATAAGTGAGATGATGTGGTATTTGTCTTTCTGTGCTTGGCTTATTTCACTTAGCATAGGTTCAGCAATGTTGTCACAAATGACAGAATTTTCTTCTTTTTTAAGACTGAATAGTATTCCATTGTATGCATTAATATATAGCACATTTCCTTTATCCATTAATGGACATTTAGGTTGATTCTGTATCTTCTTAACTATTGTGAATTATGGTACAATGAACATGGGAGTGCAGATATCTCTTTGACATATTGATTTCACTTTTTTGAATATATACTCAGTAGTGGGATATCTAGATCATGTTAGTTTTGTTTTTAGTTTTTTTTGAGGAACCTCCATCTTGTTTTCCATAATGGCTGTACTAATCTATATTCCCACCAACAGTATATAAGAGTTCCCTTTTTTCCATATCCTCACCAACACTTATCTTTCATCTTTTTGGTAATTGCTATTCTAACAGGTGTGAGGTGATAATCTCATTTTGGTTTTAATTTGTATTTCCTTAATCATCAGTGATGTTGAGCATTTTTTCATATACCTGTTAGCCATTTGTTTGTCTTCTTTTGAGAAATATCTTTTCAGGTCCTTAGCTCATTTTTAAATTGGATTATATGGGTTTTTTTGCTATTAAATATTTTCTCCCATTTCATAAATTTTCTTTTCAGTGTATTGATTTTTTGCTTTGCTGTGCAGAAGCTTTTTAGTTTGATGTAGTTCTGTTTGTCTATTTTTGCTTTTGTTACCTGTGCTTTTGGGGTCATATTCAAAATGATATTTTGAATTGCCCAAACCAATTGCCCAAACCAATGTTTTGGAGCTTTTCTCCTATGTTTTCTTCTAGTACTTTTAGTTTCAGGTCTTACATTTAAGTCTTAAGGTCTATTTTTATTCTTCATATGGATATCCAGTTTCTCGACACCATTTATTGAAGAAACTGTCCTTTCCCCATTGTGTGTTTGGCACCTTTGTCAAAAATCAATTGACCATAAATATGTGAATTTATTTCTGGGCTCTCTTTTCCGTTCCATTGGTATGTGTCTGTTTTTATGCCGCTTTGATACTATTTTGATTATAACAGCTTTATAGTATATTTTGAAATCAGGGAGTGTGATGTCTACAATTTGGTTCCTTTTGCTCAAGATTGCTTTTGGCTCTTGGGGGTCTTTTGTGGTCCATATAAATTTAAGGATTGTTTTTTCTATTTCTATGAAAAATTACATTGAAAATTTGATAGGGATTACTTTGAATCTGTAGATTATTTGGTATTGTTAATGGAGAAAAACCCCAACTCAGTAAAATAATTTAAAGAGATTTATTCTGAGCCCAATGTGTGTGACCATCCCAGAGCACGTGGCCTCTAGAGGTCCTGAGAAAATGTGCCAGTGGTAGCTGGGTTACAAGTTTGGTGACAGGTTACAGTTTGGTTCATGGAGACAGGAACTTACATGTAAGATCCTAAATTAATACATGGAGGGTGTACATTGGTTTGGCCCAAAAAGGCAGGACATCTCAAAGCAGAGGGATTACAGGTTACAGGTGGGTTTAAAGATTCTTTGATTTATAATTAAAGAAATGAGGCTTTGTCTAAAGGCTTGGAATGTTTTAACTTAAGGATGTCTGTTAATTAGAGATGAGCCACCAAACATTTGTGAAACTCAAGTGATCTATTGAGTAAATTGATAGCCTGCAGGTGTTATTTAAGCTCTGTCTTGTATAGTCTCAGGCCTGTTAATGAGTTACAAAGGACTTCGCCAAGAAGGGAGGGAGGCGTGATGAGGTATGTCTGATCTCCCTTCTCATGGCCAGCATTGTCAGCTTTAAGGTGTTTCTGGGGTCCCTTTGGCCAAGAGGGGGTCCATTCAGTCAGCTAGGGGACTTAAGATTTTATTTTATTTCACATAATTTAGACATTTTAAGAAATTTAAGTCTTCTAATCCATAAACACGTTATCTTTTTCCATTTATTTGTGTTTTCTTCAACTCTCTCATTTATGTTTTATAGTTTTCAGTGTTCAGATCTTTCACTTCCTTGATTAAATTTATTCCTAAGAATTTTATTTTATTTTTGTTGGTGTTGTAAATGGGATTATTTTCATATTTTCATCAGATAGTTTCTTGTTAGTGTATAGAAACACTAGTGATTTTTGTTTTTTTTTTTTTTTTTTTTTTTGAGACAGAGTCTCACTTTGTTGCCCAGGCTAGAGTGAGTGCCGTGGCATCAGCCTAGCTCACAGCAACCTCAGACTCCTGGGCTTAAGCGATCCTACTGCCTCAGCCTCCCGAGTAGCTGGGACTACAGGCATGAGCCACCATGCCCGGCTAATTTTTTTGTATATATATTTTTAGTTGGCCAGATAATTTCTTTCTATTTTTAGTAGAGACGGGGTCTCACTCTTGCTCAGGCTGGTCTCGAACTCCTGACCTCGAGCGATCCACCCGCCTCAGCCTTCCAGAGCTAGGATTACAGGCGTGAGCCACCGCGCCCGGCCTCACTACTGATTTTTGTATGTTGATTTTGTATCCTGTGACTTTACTGAATTTGTTGATGAGTTTCAGTACTGTTTTTCGATAGGGTCTTTAGGGTTTTCTATAAAAGATCATGTCATCTGCAAATAGAGACAATCTCACCTCTTCTTTTCCAGTGTGGATGCCTTTTGTTTTTCTTTTTCTTGCCTAATTGCTCTGGCTAGGACTTCCAGCACTATATTGAAAAGAAGTGGTGAGAGTAGGCATCCTTGTCTTGTCTCTGATCTTAGAGGAAGAGCTTTCATCATTGAGTATGATGTTAGCTGTGGCCTTGTCCTGTGTGGCCTCTATTGTATTTGAGGTACATTCTTTCTATATATAATCTATTGAGAGTTTTTATCTTGAAAGGGTGCTGAATTTTGTCAAGTGCTTTTTCTGGATCTGTTGAGATGCATATATGGTTTTTGTCCTTCATTCTGTTAGTGCAGTATGTGACATTTATAGACGTGTGTATGTTGAACCATCCTTGCATCCTAGGAATAAATCCCACTTGATCATGGTAAATGATCTTTTTAATGTGCTGTTGAATTGAACTTGCTAGTATTTTGTTGAGGATTTTTATCTCTGTGTTCATCAGTGATATTGGCCTATAATTTTCTTTTTTTATAGTGTCTTTGGCTTTGATATCAGGGTAATGCTGACCTTGTAAAATGAGTTTGGAAACATTCCTTTCACTTTAATTTTTTGGAAGAGTTTAAGAAAGATTGATATTAGTTTTTCCTTAAATATTCAGTAGAATTCAGCAGTAAAGCCATCAGGCCCTGGACTTTTCCTTGACTGAAGACTTTTTTTTTGTTTCTTTATTTTTGTTTTCTTATCTGACAAAAATACCCATCAGAATGATGGGAAACTTTTTATTACTCATTATTGGTCTATTTTTTAGTGTTTTTAAAAATTTTTGTATTAAAAAATAATTCATTTAGGTGAAATTTTTATAACACAGAAATAATTGCTTTCAAATAAATAATTCAATAGCATTTAATTCATTTACAGTGTTGTACAACTACCAGCTCTAGTTCCAATGCATTTTGATACTAGAAATTTTTATTTTCCCTCTTTTTCTTGATCATTCTTGCTAGGGGGTTATAAATTTTATTAATAATTTCAAAGCACCAAACTTTGGCTTTATTAGTATTTTCATATTGCAGCTTTACTTTCCCGTTACATTGATTTCTGCTCTTATCTCTGTTATTTTTTATCCTTCTACTTAGTTTTTTTTTTTTTTTTTTTTTTTTTGAGACAGGGTCCTGCTCTGTCACCCTGGCTAGAGTGCCATGGCGTCAGCCTGGCTCACAGCAACCTCAAACTCCTGGGCTCAAGCAATCCTTCTGCCTCAGCCTCCCAAGTAGCTAGGACTATAGGCATGTGCCACCAATGCCCGGTTAATTTTTTCTATATATATTTTTAGTTGTCCAGTTAATTTCTTTCTATTTTTTAGTAGAGACAGAGTCTTTCTCTTGCTCAGGCTGGTTTCGAACTCCTGAGCTCAATGATCTACCCGCCTCGGCCTCCCAGAGTGCTAGGATTACAGGCATGAGCCACTGCGCCCAGCCCTTCTACTTAGTTTTAATTTACTTTTCTGTTATTAGCTTCTTTAGGTATAAAATTAGGTGGTTGATTCTAGATCTTCTTTCTAAAGGAAGCATTTAAAGTTATAAAATTCCCTGTAAGCATTGCTTTAATTTCCTAACACAAATGATTTCGATATATTGTTTGTTATCCAATTTAAAATATGTAAAAATTTTCTAATTTCCATTTGACTCATAGGTTATTTAGAAATATATTGCTAACTTTTTAAACATTTGAGGATTTTCAAGCTACTTTAGTTATTCCTTTAGGATTTCAATATATTGTGACTAGAGAACAAAACTGTATAATTCGTCCTTTTAAATTTATTAAAACTTATTTTATGGCTCACTATATGGCTTATCTTAATGAACTTCTCATGTGCCCTCCAAAATTGTATGCCCTCTTCAGTTGTTGGGTTTAGTATTCTATAAATGTCAATTAGTTCAAGGTGGTTGATAGTCTTTTCAAAAATTTCGTGTTCATTTTTTTCTTCCTTTTCTATTGAGCTAACACGAAGCATTAGGTTGCAAATCAAACTCGCACAAATCAGAGAACTTACCTTCTATCAAGGTTTATTATTAATTTCAAGGATACAGCAGGCAGTCAAGACAAAGCAAGGAGAGATATTGATTCTGGTTCTGCAGGTATCTTCCTTTACTGAACACATATTCTATAGCCCAGAGTAACAGATGAGGCCTTCACATGAGTTTGTTCTGGGTTATCTCATATAGAAGGGGAACATTTGCATTATGAAACATCTTCATTTGATACTCCTGGAGAGTTGTCTAGTTTATGTATCATTCTCCAGGGACCCAAGCCTCATAAATCCATTCTGTGTTTATTTACAAAATTTGTAAGAAAGTAATATTTAGCCAGGAACATCCTTTTAAGAGCATTATGTATAAGGCCATTCTTCCTAGCAAATACATTATTCTATTTATAAAAGATCTAGTTATGTTGAGAAGGAAACCAGAAGGAGACCAGTACTTCTGCCATCTTTTTTCCGGGAGCAACCTCCCCAGTCAGAGAGAAATGAGTGGTTCCTTATGCCCCATCTGTCCATTACCAAGAAGGGAGTGTTAAATATATCCAGCTGGGATTGTTGATTTGTGGTTGGGTTTTTTCCTTGTGGTTTGAAACTCTTTTATTAGGTGCATTTGCATTTAGGGTTATTAGGTCTTGGTGAATTGGCCCTTTCATTATGAAATGTCCCTTGTCTCAGGTAATAATTCTTATCTAAAGTTTACTTTTTCTTTCATTAATATTGCCATACTGGCTTTCTTATAATGCGTGTTCGCATGATACTTTTTCTGTCTTTTAGCTTTTAACCATTTTGCATCTGTATATTTAAAGTGCATCTCTTATAAACAGAATTTTGTTGGTTCTTACTTTTATATCTAGTAGGACAGTGTCTGACTTTTAATTGGAATCTTTGGTTCATTAATACTTAGTTCATTTACTAATATAGTTGGGTTTACATTACCATCATGCCATTGTTTCTGTTTCTTTATTCTTTGTGGGTTTTTTTTGTCATACCTTTCCTGTTTTTTTCATTTTTTAGTTAAACAATTATTTTTTAGTATCCTATACTATCTCCTTTATTGGCTTTTTACATCTTTGAATTATTTTTTACTGGTTTCTCTAGGGATTATAAAATGCATCCTTAATTTATTACAGTTCACCTTGAATTAATATTCCACAATATAGAATATTAGAACCTTAGAATAATATAATTACATGTATTGCCTGCTGCTCTTTCTTATATTGTCATATATTTTACTTTTATTTATGTTACAAGCTCCATTGTACATGTTTATTATATGTAAAATAGTCAATATTTTTTAAAATTAAACTTTTTGAGATAATTTCAGATTAACATGTAAGAAATTATATAGAAAGATCGTATATACATTTTATCCAGTTTGCTCCAATGGTAACACCTTGCAAAACTATAATACAATATCACAACCAGGGTATTGACATTGATAGAATCTACTGATCTTATTCAAATTTCTCCAGATTTTCTCATATTCGTGTGTGTGTGTGTGTGTGTGTGTGTGTGTGTGTGTGTGTGTAGTTCTCTCCAGTTTTATCACATATATAGGTTTGTGGATCCCAACCACAGCCAAGATAAAGACCAGTTTCATCACCACAAGAATTCCTTGTATTGCCCTTTGATAACCACACTTACTTTCCTTCCATATTTTTCCGCCTCCCTCAAACACTAATCCCTGGCAATGACAAATTTGTTCTCCATTTCTATAATTTTGTCATTTCAAGAATAAACTGACTCGTACAGTATATAACCTTTTGGGATTGGCTTTTTTCACTCAGCATTAATTCCGTTGAGTTCCATCCAAGTTGTTTCATATATTAACAGTTTGTTCCTTTTGGTTCTGAGTAGTATTTCATGATGTGGATATACCAGTTTGTTTAATCATTCTTAAGGACATTTGATTGTTTCTATTTATGAGCTATTACAAATAAAGCTGTTATGAACATTTGTGTACAGGTTTTTGTGTGAACATAAGTTTTTATTTCTCTGCAATAATGTCTAAGAGGGCAATTGCTGAGGTAATTGCATGTTTTATAAGAACCTCTGTCAGACTTTTTCAGAGGGACTGTTCCATATTACATTCCTGCCAGCAATGTGTGATGATATAGAGCCTCTGCACACTTAACCAGTTTTTGGCATTGCCAGTATTTTTTATTTTAGCCATTCTGATATTTGTTTGTAGTGATGTTTCATTGGTTTAAATTTTCATTCTCTAATGACTAATGATGTTGAACATCTTATCATGTATTTATTTGCCAGTAGTGTATCCTCTTCATTGAAATGTCTCTTCATATCTTTTCTAATTGGATTGTTTGGGTTTTTATTGTTAGTTTTGAGAGTTCTTTATATATTCTAGATACTAATCATTTCTTGGATATCTGGTTTGTAAATATTTTCTCCCAGTTGTAGCTTATCTGTAGCATCTTCTTAACAGGGTCTTCCACAGAGCAAAAGTTTTTTTAATTCAATGGGTTCAGGCTAATCAGTTTTTCATTTTATTAGTGTCAAGGCTGCGAACTCTTTGCCTAGCTCTAGATCTCAAAGATCTCAAAAAATAGAAACTTTTTTCTAAAGGTTTTATATTTTTACGTTACACTTTTAAGTCTCTGATGCATTTTTGAGTCAATTTATATAAAATGTGTAGTTTAGGTCAAGATTTTTTTTTTGGGGGGGGGCGGGCTGTGGCTGTCTAGTTACACCAGCATCATTTGTTGAAAAGACTGTCCTTCTGTTGAATTACTTTTGCACCTTTGTCAAAAATAATTTGGGCATATTCGTGTGGTGCTATTTCTGAGTTTTGTGTTTCGTTCCTTTGATTTATGTGTCTGTCCCCCTAAGACCACACACTGTCTTGATTTCTATGACTGTATAATAAACTTCAATATTGGGTAGAGTGATTTCCTCTCACTGTATACTTTCCCCAGATTATTTTAGTTATTCTGGGGCTGTGCCTTTCCATATAAATTTTAGAATCATCTTGCCTAATTGTAGAAAAAACCTTGCTAGGATTTTTATAGGACTTGCATTAAACTTACAGATCAATTTGGGGAGAATTGACATCTTTACTACATTGAGTTTTTAGTCCATGAACACATATGTCTCTTCATTATAAGTCATCTTGGATTACTTTCATTAGTATTTTGTAATTTTTATCATACAGATCCTATACTTATTTTCTTGAGTTTATTCCTAGGTATTTAGTTTTCTTTGGAATGATAGTTAAATGATATTTTCAATTTTAGTTTCTACATATTACTTATTAATAATATAGAAATGTGACTGGTTTTTGAGTTTTAGTTTCTAAAGAATAAGAAGTAACTTTTTACTAGTTTTTCATAATTTCATTTTTTAAACTTTATCTGTAGAATTGTCTCAGACAATTAACTGCCAGCATCCCTGTAAATGAGGTATTATTATTGCTTTACAGTTTATACATGGAGGCTAAGAACTTGCCAAGCTCTAGTATATGGCAGAGCTGGGCTTCAAACCCAGGCTTATACAGAGCAGTTTCCAATATGCCCCATACCATTTTAGGATTAAAAATAAAATCTGAAGGCACTTACATGGTATGTTTTTTAAGAAATTGAATCTCTGAAAATGACAACTTGACTAGAATTACTAGGTGTTCCTCCAACTATTTTCTTCCTCTCTCTATACTGACATTTAGTACCATGAGGAAAACTGGGTTTTATTCTCCCTACTCAGTACTTATAAAAATTCTTTATATTTGAAATTTGAAATGTTCACCACATTGGTATTCATTTATATATTTTTTCAGTTACTATTTCTGGAGCCAGCTATTATGGTAGGTAGTGGATGTACAGAGACAAATAGACAAAGTCTCTGTTTTCCATGTCCTTACAATCAAGAAGACTGACAGGTGAGCAGATTGTAGGGGGTGGCAAATGCTTTGATAGAAGTATCAGTGATGCTACACAGTAATGTGTTAGAGCCAGCTCACACCAGCTTGTGGAAGCCAGTTATTAAATACTCAGAAACTCTGCAAATTGGTTTTACCAGTGGTAGCTTGCAGTTGGCTGTAGTAGGAGTATTTATACCATGGAAATTTGCAAATGCTACAGTAGGGCTTTCCTTTTTCTTTTTTCCCCATTCTTTCATTCTCTTTTTCTTTCTTTTTTATTAATCTCCCACAGGACATCTAGTTTACCAGCACACCACCATTGCTACAGGAGCAGAGGTACTAAATCCAATCCTTTATCTCATTGCACCATGAGCCCATTCTGTCACATCAAATCATGAATTGTCCCCGGACCAGCTGCTTCTGGTGATTTAGGCAACAGCCTTTCACAAACATCATGGCTATTCCTCCTTTAGATGATGAGAGTGAAATTGAGTCTAAATCCCCTGTGGGTTCTGTTTTTGTTCCAGAGATTATAAAGCAGCCAACATCAAGATCAACTTATACATCGTCAATGAGCCTTGGCTGTTCTCACTGGCCTGGTGCTCCAGTATTAGCTCAGTGACCACAGACAACATTCCGCTTCTGAGTCAGATTAATCACCCTTACTACTTCATGGTGAGCTGGTTGTCTAGATTGTTCTTCCAAGCCTGGTACAACAGTGGTATAGGTCCCCCCCACCCTATGTTGCCCACTGTGCAATCCCCTGGGAAGCTACTTAAGAGCACAGACTTTTATGAATATCAGAGATGTGGCATTTCCCATTTTCTCACCCAGATCCTTCTGTGATTTTCAGGGAAAAATTAATATAGTTAGAATAATTGAAATTTATTGAATCCTTACAGTGTACTTTAGGTATATTATGTAACTTAACCCTCTGAATTAGCCATTATTATCCCCATGAAGAAACTGAAGCTCAAAGATATGATCTCATGATGTAGGATTCAGAATGAGGTCTGACTCCAGAGTTTTGTTATTGTAGCCCCACCTTCCTAGAGGCATGGTAACAGTGGACAATAGCAATGGGGTAGGGAGAGAAAACCAAGTGTATTTGACTCCAGAGTGAACACTGTGTGTCCTGAACAAAAAATGCTTTTGAAGAGGGCAGCCAGCATCCAGTTGCCTAGCCTGGTTTCCTGTTCTTGCCCTTCTGTTGCTCACTGCCAGGGGCCTGGGGACCAGGTTTATAATATCCCGGCTGAATCCCATCACTTATTATCTGTAGAAGGGGCCCCAGCTAATCAGTGTCTGCTGTAGAGTCCATTTTTCTTAGCTGTATAAAGAGCATGTTGACTGGGTGGGGCACAATAGCATATACAACAGAAGACAGTTTAATTTTGCTGCATTGATTCTTTAAACCTGGTCTGTGAGCTAGGCCTTTCCCTGCCCCCGAATGAAATCTCTCAGGTCACATAGCTTTCCCAGTCACTGTTAGATAAGTTTTAAAAGTTCACTTTTAGTCATCAAAAACCTTACTTCAGAATTAAAGTGTCCAGTCCAAAGTAGTAATAGCCCAAACTCCAAACTCCTTTGAAAATTAAAGCTTTTAGGCAGAGAAGCGTAAATAAGACGGGGTCTCAGTTTGCCTTCTTCATACATCCACTCTCACTGGCCCTAGCTTCTGACCTGTTCAGGGTCAGAACCAGGAGAAGAGGGAATTAGGATCAAGGACACAGTCTCACAGGGCCAGTACTGCATTAAAGCCCTCTGGTAGAAATGTGAAATCATTGACTCCTCCTTTCTCTGATGCCTTGAACAGCTTTCTAGAGATGATCCTGAAAGGAACTTTTGATGGCAGGTCTCTCAGCACAGGTGAAGCCTTTCCACCCACATGTCCCCATACAACTCCCCTTCATATGTATACTGTGTATTTTTTAACATTTTAAAATTCAGTCATTATGCAAATGCATAGTTTAGAAAGCAACACACCCCTGCATAATCCTCTCCACCTGAATCAGTAATGTCTTAAAGTTGTCCCTTTGGTAGGTACACATTTATGCTTTTTCTGAAAGCATTTTTTCATTTTAATATTTGAGCTGATAAATTCATTTTGTTCAGGGAGGTGGGGCCAGTATCCCACAGGCTTTCTTGGCAGCCCACACTCTGGAGTTAGACTATGCAGATTCAGATCTTGGCTCTACCACTACTGTATGAACTTGGAAATATTAGTGAACCTGTTTGTGCCTCAGTTTTTTGGGGGTTTTTCTGTTTTCTGTTTTGTAAATTGGGAATAATAGTACAATAGAAGCACTTCTATACAACACAATCTGGTCTGATCATTGGTAATTCAGAAAGTTAAAGCTGGAGAATCATTAAAAAAAAAGAGATATACTCTATCAGTAAGCCACTTAAATGCTTTTAAAAAAACTACCTAAAACTTAGTATCTTAAATATTTATTATGTCTCATATTTTGGATGATGGCTAAGCAGTTCTTCTGGTTTGGCTGAGCTGGATGGTCTATCATGGCCTCATTCATTTGTTTGGAGTCTCACCTGGGATGACTGGAGTCTCTCTTCATGTAGTCAGTCGTCCTCAAGGAGGCTACCCTGAGTGTGTTCACCTGGTAGCAGTGGGTTCCCAGCAGCAAGAGAGGTCAAGCCCCAAAGCACACACACTTTTCAAGGTTCTCCTAGTGTTATGGTTATTAATGTTCCATTGGCCAAAGGAAATCACATGGCCAAGTTCAGATTCAAGGTGGATGAGAGACAGACTTCACCTTTTATTAGGCTAAGAGGCATAGCTAAGTCACATTGCATAGGGGTCTGCATGTATGGTTTGGAAGAAATTTTGTGGTCATTTTTATGAACAGTATGCCACACACATACCTCACACATTTTATTTTAATTTAAAATACTTATTAACCTTTTGACATAGAAATAGTCTTTTCTTTGAGGATACTTTAGCTGATTGAGTTCGACATTCTTTTGGTTATTTAAATACCCAAATGAACTAGGAATGATTTCCAATTTTTATTTTTTTAAAGCACAACAAGAGCTTAAAGTCATAGAATCAATCTGAATGAGTAATCCACCTGGATTTTTATAGTCACCTTACCCCAATCTCTTACAGTGTTTCACCCACACATAATCCAATTGCAGTTTATTTTTTAATGACCTATTCTGTCCTTGTTGAGTTTAACAAAGCATTTGACTTAGTTTTCTTGAAAATGACATTCGTCTTTTTCAGATTTTACAGATTTAAGCAACATTTCATCACACTGCACAATTATAATAACAAGCACAGTTGGCCTAAGCCATTTGGGGAACAAGGACGACTGACTCTTGGTGAATATTCAGCGCACCTGGAAGGCATCCTGGAGCAGTCGGCAGACCACAGCATTAGTCAATAAGTTTCCCAGAGGGGATTAAGAGCCTCAGTTTGTTGGAAGTTGGTTAAGAGCTTCGATGAGTAGGGCTGTTGTAAGGATTAAATGTGAAATTACCCCTATAGTGCTTATAACACTTGCCTGGCTCCTAATCAATGTTCATTAATTATTGTTTTCTCATTATCATGATCATTAGTATTTTTATTAATATTAATATTCAACCCAAGGGAAGACCTTGGGATAGGGTGAAGAACGGCCTGAAAAAGAATAAAAAGTGCAAGCCCCAGTAGCATCAAGTGAAATTGGAAGGGGAGCAATGGAAGTGGAAAGGGAGCCTCAAACCAGGGAATTAGAAAACTCACATAAGAGGACCCAGGAGATGGAGTTCTGGGAAATAGGTGATTTGTGCAAGGAGCATAGAGGAGGGGGCATCTAGTAAGGGGGGATTATACTTCAGCATACTTAATTGAAGTGATTGAGAACGACGATTCCCAAATGCTGGTTCACAGACTGGTTGCTTCAGCATCACCTGAGGAGCATGTTAAAAAGGCAGAGATTCTCATTCCTTAGGACTGTGGTGAGACCCAGAAACCTGTATCACCAGGAGAGAGGGAGATCTGGCCACACAGCCAGGTTTGAGAAGCCATGCCATGAAAACACAGAGCAGTAGAAGTCAAGAAACGTAGGCTGTAGTCTTGGGTCCAGAGTAGACTTCCTGTGTGACTTCTCTGGGACTGCCTCTGACTTCTGTCTTGAGAGTCAAGGGAGATGAAGGGTATACAGTGTTCTGTCCCTTGGAGAGCCCCCTGCATGTGCAAGGGTGACTGTGTTTGCGAGTGCCACATCAGTCAAGGTTCCTTCACCTGATCTCTTCCTCCAGTCCTGGCAGCAGAACAAGGGACTTGGCTCATGTGATCTAAAGGGAGGATCAAACCAGGGAATTAGAAAACTCACACAACTTCTAACTGTAAAGTTCTTTCACTGTGGTTTGTTTTATGTTTTTGCAGACACCAAGGTTCTATATGTTCATGTGGATTTTCACGGATATTGTTTCTGCAGTTGTCATTTTTGCCATATTTTATATTCACTGGTAAGTATATATTTGTAATTTCAAATGAAATTTACCAAAATGAAAGTAATAAATTGATCCTTATAGAAAGTTGAGAAAAAACAGTTATGCTCTTCCTGTAATCCCACATGGCAAAATGGGGTTTATGATCTGAACCTCTCCTTTCTTCTCATACTGTCTGCGGCTCCTCACGCCCCTTTGACCTCCCCAACACAGACAGCATTTTCAGGATAAGGACTCTCGCTGAAGCTTAGTCAAGCCTGTTACTATGGATTCAGTGTGGAGCAGTTGGGAGAGGACAGGGGTTGAAGATTATCCAGAACAACTGCCTCCATCTTCCCACCTTCCATGAAATTATACATAGCAGGGTACTGTGCAAAGAGCAAGTTCACAAACCAGGAAGACTGGGTTTTAGCCCTGGCTTTACCCTCTTAGTTGCTGGGGACCCTGGGAAAATCACTGCTCCTTTCCGGGCCAGAGTCTTTTTATCTGTCCGAGAAGATGACATTTGAGAATCCTTGCAGCCAAATACTACAGGATTGCGAGTTTCAAGGTGGAGGAGGGAAGGAATATCCTGGAAGAGGAATGTTAGTTAGAAGATACCATGGTTCTTTAGATGCCATCATTTCTTGATTTGTGATGTATCCTTTAAAGAGGGAAAGCGCAAACCCTCAGCATAAGTAAAAATGTGACTGGATAATGCTGCTTTTCTGGCCACTGCCTTGGATTATTGCCATTTTTGGAAGGGGTCTGTGAGTTCATGAATGTTCTGCTTTCTTGCAGGCGGAGAGAGATCACAAAAGCAAAATTGTTCCGAAGCTCCACCATTCTCTCAGGTAAAGTCAGATGTCTAGCCCACTCCTGTCTCTCCATCCCTACCCATTGCTCCCAGGAGATGTGGTGTCTGCTTTTCATGTCTCTGACAGGAGCTGAGGGAGTCAGGGAAATTGTAGTGAGGCACTAATGGAAGTATAGGCTGGGCACAGATTGTAGAGGACCCTTTACATCAGGCTTCAGATATCAGGCTTCATCCTCTAAGCAGTGAGATCCCTTGGAAGATTTCGAGCGTGGGTGTTATTTGTTCACTTACCCATGTATCAAACAGTTATTGAGTACCCGCTTTGTACCAGACACTTAGAGGCTAGAGATAACTGCAAGCTATCTCTTGAGGGTGGCCCAAGAGAGAGGCATGTGACCTAAGAGAGAGGAGGGCTGGCCCACAAAGAGCAGTGAGTAATAGGCAGAAGTATAGCCATTGACACCGTGGGGCCAGGCATCTAGGTCCAGGACAGTAGCTTCCATGCTCATTAGGGCTGAAGGTGCTTTATGGGGCTTCATTTGTGGGTAATGTATATGGCTGGAGGAAGAAAACTCCAGAAGTCTTGGAATGCCAGACAAGAGTCTAGTGTCTGCATATCAGCAATCAGGAGATGGCAAATGAGTTTCACATAAAGAAGCGATATGGTTAGATTTCTGTGTAAAGGGAAGGAAAAATGTTTATTTAGCAGAATAAGACTGAGGAAATGAAATAGGCCCAGTAAGGGAAGGGAAGCTAGAGTTTATTTTCAGAGGGTTATGGGGATAATCAGGCAGTTGAGCTAGTAATTTTGGAAGCCAATGCAATGTCAAAGGGAAAACCAGTGAGGAGGTAGAAGACTGTGCATTATGGGATATAATTTCCTTCCGTAGCTCCTGGAGCCTTAAGTAAAGTTGGTACAGTCACAAAATCGTGAGTTAATTTACTTTCTTGTGGAAAGTGGTGAAGATCCTGAGATTCCGTGTACCAGCTGGCAGATGATTGAACTGATACAACACTTAGGGTTGCAGGAAGGAACCCACAGGGACCATGAAAAAATAAGTTTAGAAATTTGAACAAATTAAATGGTCATTCATGTGAAACTGAAGGTTAAAGCCAAGTTCACCCAAATCTCAATGTGGCAGGGAAATCTCAGATAACTCCAAGTTACATGGATGTTAAGAGGATCACTCCACTGGCTGTGTTAAGCAGTCTGAAGGCTATATTCCAGTTACCTTATGATTATCAGAAGTTGTACTAGTAGGCTAGGTCTGCCATAACAAAATACCATAGATTGGATGGCTTGAACAACAGAAATTTATTTTCTCACAATTCTGGAGGCTGAACGTCCAAGATAAAGGTGCTGGCAAATTTGGTGAAGACCCCTAGTGAGGGCTCTCTTTCCAGCTTGTCCTCACATGGCCTTTCCTGTGTGTGTGCCTGGGGAGAGAGAGATCACTGGTCTCGCTTCCTCCTCTTATAAGGACACCACTCCTGTTGGATAAGGGCCCGATCCTTATGACCTCATTTAACCTTAATTATCTCTTTAAAGGCCCTATCTCCAAAAACAGTCTCATTGAGGGTTAGGGCTTTGACATATGAATTTGGGTGGGGGGAAGGGCACATATTTCAGCCCTTAACAGTAATTCAGCCAAGAAATGACTAGAAATGGAAATGGTGAGGAAAAAACATGAATAGGAAGGAAGTTTTGAAGGCAAGTTTGAAGAACTATATAAATTTGGATAAAGGAAGTGGCTATAATGCCTTAGAAAAAATAATTAACTTCACCTCATCCTCTATCATGTTGAAATGGTGATAAGAAAATAAGGTGAGTAGAAAATAAATTAAGAGTTTTCTCTATTTTTAAGAGTTATTAGTTGCCTATTACAGAAACTAGTTTTTCCTGATCTAAGCAGAAAGAAAATATATTGAAAGGCTATTTGGGTACATCCAAGAGACACCTAGAAGGTTCAGGACTACGTTTAGAATCAGGGAAGGAAGAAGGAAGACCAGAGAGAAGCCAGGACCTCAGCCACAACCACAGCGCAGATCCGTTCAGGTTGAGGATAACGGAGCCTCGCACACTACACACACAGTGCCACATCTTGCACCACAGCCACCTCCAGGATGGGCATGTACTGCTATACCTGCTCGTGCCACGTCTACCACCAGAAGGCATTCATCGCCCCTCTGGCTTGCGGGTGTATTTTTCAGCAATTTGAAGGAGTCAGTCCTTTGTCTTCTGTCTTACATAGTTTCATATGAAAAGTCTTCAGTTTTCTTACCTTTGTTCTTCTGTCTGCAATAGGTCTTTTTTTCTGTCTGCAATAGGCTACTTTTTAAGATTATTCTTTTAATACTGGTTTTCAGTCGTTTGATTAGAGTTTACCTTGGTGTGTGGGGGTGGGTGTTGGAGGGTGTGTGTGAGAGAGAAAAATAGAAACTGTCCTGCCTAGGGGTTTGCTGACAATCTTAGATTTGTCAGAATATAATTTTCATCAAATTGGACAAATTTTCAGCATTTATTCAAATATTTTTCTGCCCCTACCCACCACTGCTTTCTGGGATTCCAATTACACAGATGTTAGATAATATGATGTTATTCCATAGGTTACAGAGACTGTTCATTTTTATTTTTAGCCTATTTATTTGATTCACTTTGGATAGATTCTATGGCTATGTATATTCATTTTTCATTGCTATATAAAAACTTAATAATACCTCAAACCTAGAAGCTTAAAACAACACAAATCTATCTCACAGGCATAGGTTAGACAGGTCCTTTGCCTAAAGTCTTACCAGGCTAAAACCAGATATCAGTTGGGGCTGCAATCTCATCTGAGGTTTAGTGTCCTCTTCCAAGCTCACTGGTTATTAGGAGAATTCAGTTCCTCTAGTTTTTTTCTTTTTTTTTAAGCGTAAAATGAAGTTTATTGAGGGAAGGACAAGGTAGATTTACAGAGCAAGAGCAAGATGTAGGTTTACAGAGTAAGAGCAAGATACATTCACCACAGAATGGTGAACAGACTTCTCTGTCATAACAGAAAGGCCAGTTCCTCTAGTTGTAGGACTGTGAAGTCCTCCTTATTTTCTTGATGGCTGTTGGCAGGGTTTTGCTCTGAGCTGCTAGGGGCCACCCTCAGGTCCTAGCCACATGGTCCTCACAACATGGTAGCTTACTATTCACAGCCAAAAAGAGAGTATCTCTCCAGTCTGCTACAATGAAGTCTTAAGTAATATAATGTAATCATGGGAGTAACTATCCCATCACCTTTGTTATCTTAGTGTAATATAACCTAATCAAGGGGGTAACTCTCCTATCATATTCACAAGTCTCACCCCACTCAAGGGAAGGGGATTATAAAAGGGATATATAGCAGAGATTGGGAATCTTAAGGGCTATCATAGAATTTTGCCTCCCATACTGTATCTTCAACGTCACTGATCTTCTGTACTATCTAATCTGCTGTTAATTTCAACCAGTGAAATTTTTATTTCAAATATTACATTTTTCATCTCTAGAACTTCCAGTATATTCTTTTTTATATCTCCCTTTTCTCTCCTCATTGTGTTCATGTTTGCTTTAAATATCTGAACGTAGTTATAATAGTTGTTTTAATATCCTTGTTTGCTAGTTCCATCATTTCTGTTATTTCTGGGTCCATTTCTACCAACTCAGTCTTCTGAAAGTGGATCATATTTTCCTGATTCTTAGTATGTCCAGTATCTGCCATGATTTACCATATTATAAATTTAAAAATATTTACTGATTCATTTAAAAATAATTTTTAAAACCCATTTATGTATAACATAAATACCAGTTTTTGAAAAAATGACTGTTTTATAAAACAAAAATACAGAAATTATTTTACATTTTTACAAATCTCTCTAATGTCTGGATTAATAGATATAAGAATTCTCATATCTGCTTCTGTATTCAGTCTCTTGCACTATCACCTATCATGTGGCCACTGGAAAATTGATGAGAGAATGAGAATGAGAACATCAAATAACATATTAGTATTATTATGGAAATAATTTGGGCGTCATGGACCCCCCTGAAAGGGTCTCAGAAACCTCCAGAGGTCCGTAAATGACACTGATCTAAATTTTCACATTTATCAGCAAGATGGTATATATTACAGATGATTATAGGATCTCACTAGTTTTTCAGTTTTATCAGCCTTTGATGAAAAACTTGAACATAAATATCCAAGAAGCTCAAGATAGTTGGAGTAATATGAACTTAAACCCACACCAGGACACATTAGAATAAAACTGTCAGAAGACAAAGAGATGCAGGAAATAAGAAACAAGAAAACCTTTAAGGCATGTAGAAAACAAGTAGCAAAATGATAGAAGTAAATTTCTCCTTAATAGTTACTTTAAATGTAAATGGATTAAACTCTCAAATCAAAAGATGGGAGTTTGGCAGAATGGATTAAAAAAACACAATCCAAGTATATGCTGTCTACAGGAGACTCATTTTAAATCTGAAGACCCAAATTAAAAGTGAAAAAATGGAAAAAGATATTCCATGTAAATAGTAACCAAAAGAGAGTGCAGGGCTGGCTATATTAACATCAGAGAAAATAGAATTTGATCAGAAAAGCCATCATAAAGAAAGAAATATGATTGATCACTGAAAACTACAAAACTTTACTGAAAGAAAAAGACTCAAATGAAGCAATATATTATGTTTATGAATTAGAAAACCTAATATTGTAAAGATACTGTTATGAGATTCACCTATAATTCAAACCTAGGAAAAATCCCCTTTCTCCTATGAAACTGACAAAAAAATGAAGCTCATGTGCACAGCTGTTTCTTCCAGACTGAATTATATTCAGGTCAAAAATAACTTTGAGGTAGGTAAACTCACAACTAATGGATGAGGGAAGGGCATGCTTGTAGCCCTGGTTTGGGCGAGGCAAAGGTATTATATGTAACCAAAATATTTGTACCCCCATAATATTCTGAAATAAAAAAATAATAACTTTGAGCATCCATGATAACTAAAAATAAAAAATTTAAAAAATAAAAGGTATTTGTCTATTTTTTCAAAGATTAGATGGCTATATGAGGATGGTTTTATATTTGGATTTTCTGTTCTGTTCCACTGGTCTGTGTCCCTGCACTTGTGCCAATACCAGGCAGTTTTAAGAACCACAGCCTTGTAATATAGTTTGAAGTCTGGCAAATTAATACCTCCCATTTTGTTTTTATTGCTTAAAATTGCTTTTGCTATATGGGGTCTTCTCTGATTCCATACAAAATCTATAATTATTTTTTATAAACCTGTGAAAAATGATGTTGGTAATTTAATAGGGATTGCATTGAATCTGTAGATTACTTTGGATAGTATAGACATTTTAACAATGTTGATTCTTCCGATCCATGAGCATGGTATGGTTTTCCACCTATTTACGTGTTCTGCAATTTCCTTCCTCAGTGTTTCATAGATCTCCCTATAGAGGTCCTTTACCTCTTTAGTTAAATATATTCCTAGATATTTTATTTTCTTTGTTGCTACTCTGGGGACAAGAATCGCTATTCAATAAATGGTGCTGGGAAAACTGAATAGCCACATGTAGAAGACTGAAACAGGACCCACAAATTTCACCTCTCACAAAAATCAAATCATGGTGGATAACAGATTTAAACCTTAAATGGGAAACGATTAGAATTCTAGAAGAAAATGTAGGAAAGACTCTTACAGACATTGGTCTAGGCAAAGAATTTATGAAGAAGACCCCTAAGGCAATCACAGCAACAACAAAAATAAATGAATGGGACCTGATTAAATTAAAAAGCTTCTGCACAGCACAGCCAAAGAAACAGTCACAAAAATAAACAGACAGCCTACAGAATGGGAAAAAATTTTTGCATACTACACATCAGATAAAGGACTGATAACAAGAATATATTTAGAACTCAGGAAAATCAGCAAGAAAAAAAAATCAAAAAACCCTATCAAAAAGTGGGCAAAGGACGTGAACAGAAATTTTTCAAAAGAAGATATAAGAATGGCGAACAAACATATGAAAAAATGCTCAACATCCCTAATCATCAGGGAAATGCAAATCAAAACCACAATGAGATATCACTTAACTCCAGTGAGAATGGCCTTTATCAAAAAGTCCCAAAACAACACATGTTGGCGTGGATGCGGAGAGACAGGAACACTCATACACTGCTGGTGGGACTGCAAACTAGTGCAACCCCTGTGGAACGCATTATGGAGATACCTTAAACAGATTCAAGTAGACCTACCATTCCATCCAGCAATCCCATTATTGGGCATCTACCCAGAAGAACAAAAGTCATTCTATAACAAAGACCCCTGTACCCGAATGTTTATGGCAGCACAATTCACAGTTGCAAAGATATGGAAACAACTCAAATGCCCATCAATCCACGAATGGATTAGTAAACTGTGGTATATGTATACCATGGAGTATTACTCAGCTATAAGAAATAACGGTGATACGATATCTCTTTGGTTCTCCTGGAGAGAGTTGGAACCCATTATATTAAGTGAAGTATCCCAAGAATGGAAAAACAAGCATCACATGTACTCACCAGAAAATTGGTTTCCCTGATCATCACCTAAATGCACATCGGGGAATGATACCAATTGGATATCAGACTGAGACGGGGGCGGGGGGGGGGGGGAGGAGTGGGGGGGAATGGGTGTATGCCTACATGATGAGTGCGTTGCGCACCGTCTGGGGAATGGTCATACTTGAAGGTTCTGACTCGGGGAGGGTGGGGGATAGGGGGAGGGGATGGACGTATGACTACATGGTGAGTGCCAGGCGCACTGTCTGGAGAATGGACACACTTGAGGCTCTGACTCAGGGGGATGGGCGGGACATGGACAATGTATATAACCTGAGCTTTTGTACCCCCATGATGAGCTGAAATAAAAAAAATAAAAGGTAAATCTAAGCAATAATAATAATAATAACTTTGAGTTCTGGACTTGCTGCTTTGGATTCTTACTTTATATTTTGTCCCCACAGTTTCTCACTGTATGATAAACTCTTAGGTAATTTAAAGATGTTTGTGTATATCATCTGGTTTTTAATTTGTCTTTGGTAAAAGGGTTGGTCTCAGTTTCCTAGCTCCATTATTAGAAGTCTCTACCATTTATTTTTTTCTATCAGTAAGACAAAAATTATTTATTGAGCACTTACTGTGTGAGAGGGTTTTGAACACTGTGTATGTAGTGGCAAGGAAGACAAAGTTTTTGCCCTTAAAAAGCCCCCCTTTTAACTGAAGATATGTTTATTTTTCTATTTAAACTAATTTGAAACCAGTGGTTGTGAAATACATGAACTTTAAGCAAATGTCAGTCCCTGCCTTCTGAGGACTTCCATCGTGAGCTAGGGCATCACACAGTAGACTCTTCAACCCCAGCCCTAGGCTGAATTTGAGGGCCATAATAAACTTTGCACAAAGTGTAAGAAAGAGAGGAGAGCTTTGAGGAGAGAACCTAAGAGGGTAAGTGAAGGGCTGACATTTGAGAGATGACTTGGATTTCACACATGACTGGCAGAGAGTGGAGAAGTGACGTTTGAGGAATCTGCTTTTGTGTCTTTTCTATCCCACAGCTTCTAACAGTACAAGCCAAAGTGAACATCAGGGAACTTCTCACTTATCCGTGAAGGCACCTCCCCGAGTTGTGGAAAGTCCTTGGACCTTAGCGGCCCTCAACCCAGCTTTAAACAAGAGCACAGATAAATACCCGGATGCTTTTCATTTTGGTGTAGCTTCCAAGAAACCAGCACCTGTCAAGAACACTGTTGCACCTCTGAAGCCTGCCAAACATGACAGTCAACCACCAGCACCTACTAAGGTCTTTGAATTCACCCGAGCACCCAGCTGGCAGGATACCAACAATGCCACCCTTCAAGCTACATTGCCTGCCTTGAAGGTGGATAAACCAACACTGCCCTCTGTAGAGGCCCCCCATCCTGAAACAGACCCCGAAGAGACCCCCATGGCTGGATCTTCCCAGGAAACCTATGTAACTATATATTCTACCAAACCCAACATGTCCTCCTCCTATGGGATGTTTTCAAACAATTAGCCATACCTCTCCCCTTTCTTCTTCTTTCTCTCTGTGTGTAAGGGTGGTGGTGGTGGGGAGTGGTTAATAAAGATATGCAGCAGGGCCATTGAGGCTCTCAGGGGAACCATTCTGGTCCAGCCTTTCTATCAGGAATGCATCTCAAGGGCGTAGGCCAGAGGAAAACAGTTGTGTGTGGTCTTGGAACTGGAGCTGGTTGTTCTCTGGGTGTTACAGGGTTTGTTCATACTGACACTTCCATAGTATTTCCTGTTAAAGGAGTGGCTGTGCATGTAAATAAAGGAACCTCTCAGGAGGCCAGAGGGAAATGGTATATTCTTGGGACCCTTCTGTGATTACCCAGACTGACAAAGTCTGGAGGGTGGGCACAATGGTGATTTCCTCCCCCTGCCCACATTTTCTGATCTCGTGTGCAGTTACTGATTCCCCAGTGGGCATAATTCTGTGTACACCCAATGGCCTTTGGCCTTGAGAGAAAATCAGAGCCATAGCAAATGTTTGGAGCCCTGTCAATCTGGAGACTCCCAAAGAGAGAATAATCAAGATCTACCAAGTGAGAAAAAGCAGTGTGATGAGATAAAAATGGAATATTTAAAAATACTTCATTAATCAAACTCAGGCATAAGCTCTAGAGCCTGTCCTCTTAACTGTCACTAAAAATAGGATATTGCCACTTCCCTCAAATAAGATTCAATCTATTAAAGAAGCCAAATATAAATATTTGTAAATAATTCTTTAAGACAACAGTGGAAGACCAATAGTGATAGTGATAACCTGGCAAAACATGATTACTTGCCAAATAAACTCATTTAGACAGTAATAGTGACATATTTTGGAATTAGAAATATGGGAGGAATTAGAATTGGTCTGGATTCAATTCTTTTCTTTCTTTCTTTCTTTTTTTTTTTTGAGACAGATTCTCACTTTGTTGCCCAGGCTAGAGTGAGTGCCGTGGCGTCAGCCTAGCTCACAGCAACCTCACACTCCTGGGCTTAAGCGATCCTACTGCCTCAGCCTCCCGAGTAGCTGGGACTACAGGCATGTGCCACCATGCCCGGCTAATTTTTTTTGCTATATATATTTTTAGTTGGCCAGATAATTTCTTTCTATTTTTAGTAGAGACGGGGTCTCACTCAGGCTGGTCTCGAACTCCTGACCTCGAGCGATCCACCCGCCTCGGCCTCCCAGAGTGCTAGGATTATAGGCGTGAGCCACCGCGCCCGGCCTCTTTTTTTTTTTTTTGTTAGGGACAGGGTCTCACTGTGTTGCCCAGACTGGAGTTCAGTGGCTATTCACAGGTGTGATCATAGCCCACTACAACCTCGAGCTTCTTGCTTCAAGTGATCCTCCTGCGTCAGCCTCCTGAGTATCTGGGATTATAGGTACATGTAACTGTGCCTGGTTTAGAACTGGATTTTGAAGATTGGATAGGATTTGGAAAAGGAGACAGAGTGCATAGTAAATAGGCTAGACAATAGTCAAACAATTCTTTATTACCAATCTTAAGTACTTCATTTGTCTTTTCTAAAAATTGTGATAAAATACACATAACATAAAATTTGTCATTTTAACCATTTTTAAGTGTATAGTTCAGTGGCTTTAAGTGCATTGACATTGTTGTACAATCATCACAGTTCAAATTCAGAACTTTTCATCTTGTTAAACTCTGAATGGATTAAAGACTGAAACCATAAAATGACTAGAAGAAAACATAGGGGAAAAGTTTCTTGACATTGGTCTGGGTAATGATTTTTTGCATATGACACCAAGAGAAGCACAGGCAACAAAAACTAAAATAAGTGGGACTTCATCAAACTAAAAAGCTTTTGCACAACGAAGGAAACAGCCAACAGAGTGAAGAGACAACCTATGGAATGGGAGAAAACGTTTGCAAGTCATACCTCTTTAACAAGAGGTTAATATCCAAAATACATAAGGTACTCAATAACAAGGAAACAAATAAACTGACTTTAAAATGGGCTAAGAACCTGAATAGACATTTCTTAGAAGAAGATATACAAATGGCTAGTGAGTATATGAAAAAAATGCTCAACATCACTAATCGTTAGGGAAATGCAAAGTAAAACCAAAATAATGCGCACTGTCTGGGGAATGGACACGCTTGAAGCTCTGACTCGGGGGGGTGGGGGAGCATGGGCAATATACATGACCTAAACTTTTGTACCCCCATAATATGCTGAAATTTAAAAAAAGGAAAAAAAAACCACAATGAGCTATTGCTTCACACCTGTTAGAATGGCTGTCATCAAAAAGATGAAAGGTAACGAGTGTTGGCATGGATGGTAGAAAGGGAACTCTTACACACAGTTGCTAGGAATTTAAAGTAATACAGCTATTATTGAAAAGAATATGGAGGTTCCTCAAAATACTAAAAATAGAACTATCTTATCCAGCAATCCCACTTTTGGGTGTATATCCAAAGGAAAGGAAGTCAATATGTTGAAGAGATGTCTGCACTCCTGTGTTCACTGCAGCGTTATTCACAATAACCAAGATACGGAAATAACCTAAATGTCCATCAACAGATGGATAAAGAAACTGTGGTATATTTATACAATGGAATATTATTCAGCCTTAAATAGGATTAAGTCTTGCCGTTTATAACAATGTAAATGAACCTTGAGGACATTATGCTGAGTGAAATAAACCAGACACAGAAAGACAAATACTGCATGATCTCACTTCTATGTGAAACCTGAAATAGTCAAACTCAGAGTAGAATGGTGGTTGCCAGGAGATGAGGGAGGGGAAATGGAGAGATGTTGGTCTGAGAGTACAAAGTTTCAGTTATGGAGATGAATAAGTTCTGAAGATCTAATGTGCAATACCACTGTAGTTAACAATATTGTATACATGAAATTTGTGAAGTGGATAGATCTTAAGTGTTTTCACCACACAAAAATAAAATGGTAAGTGTGTGGCATGATGTGTGTGTTAATTAGCTTGATTGTGGTGATTATTTCACAGTGTATAGGTATATCAAAAAATCAAGTTAAATATATATAATTCTTATTTGTCAAGTATACCCCAGTAAAGCTGGGGTATTGTTAATGTACCAAGGTAAACAATAACTTCTCATTTCCCTCTTCCTCTAGCCCCTGGTAACCACCATTCTACTTTTTGTCTCTCTGAATTTGACTACTCTAAATACTTCATATGAGTGAAATAATACAGTATCTGTCCTTTAGTGATCGGCATATTTCACTTAGCATAATTTCCTCAAGGTTCATTCATGTTGTATCGTGTGTCAGAATTTCCTTTTTAAGGCTGAATAACACCCCATTCTATGTGTGTACCACATTTTGTTTATCCATTCACCCACTGATAAGACACTTGGGTTGCTTCTGCTTTTTAGCTATTGTGAATAATGCTGCTATAAACATGGGTGTACAAATACATGTCCCTACTTTCACTTCTTTTGGGTATATGTACAGAAGTAGAATTGCTGGATAACAATGGTAATTACATTTTTAATTTTTTGAAGAACCCCTATAGTTTTCCACAGTGGCTACACCATTGTACATTCCAACCAGCAATGCACAAGAGTTCCAGTTTCTCCACATCCTCACCAACACTTGTTATTTTCTGTGTTTTTTTCATAATAGCTAGCCATTCCAATGGGTGTGAAATGATCCCTCCTTGTAGTTTTGATTTGCATTTCCCTAATGATTAGGTATGTTTAAAATCTGGTCATGTGCTTATTGGCCATTTGTATATCTTCTTTGGAGAAATGTCTATTCAAGTCCTTTGCCCATTTTTTAACCTTGTGGTTTGTTTTGTTTTTGCTGTTTAGGAGTTCAGTTTTGGGAGTCCCTTATGTATTCTGGATCCCTTATCAAACAGGTGATTTGCAAATATTTTCTCCCATTCAAGTATTGCCTCTTTACTCTGTTGATAGTGTCCTTTGAAGCACAAAAGTTTTTAATTTTGATGAAGTCCAATTTATCTGTTTTTTCTTTTGTTGCCTCTGCTTTTGGTGTCATACTTAAGAAATTGTTGCTAAATCCAAGTCATGAAGATTTTAACCTATGTTTTCTTCTTAGAATTTTATCATTTAGCTCTTAAATTTAGGTCTTTAATCCATTTTATTTTTGTATATAGTGTGAGGTAACAGTCAAGCTTCATTCTTTTGCATGTGGATATTCAGTTTTCCCAGCACCATTTGTTTAAAAGATTGTCCTTTGCCCTTTGGTTTGGGCACCTTGTGTAAAATCAATTGACTATAAATATGAGGATTTATTTTTGGACTCTGTATTCTGTTTCATTGTTCTATATGTCTGTTTTTATGCCAATACCACACTGTTTTAATTACTGTAGCTATGTAGTAAGTTTTGAAATCAGGAGGTGTGTGAGTCTACCAACTTTGTTCTTTTTCAAGATTGTTTTGACTCCAGGGTCCCTTGAGATTCCATGTGAATTTAGGATATAAAGATGTCATTGAGATTTTAATAGAGATTGCAGTAAATATGTAGATTGCTTTGGGTAGTATTGATATCTTAATATTAAATCTTCTAATCCATGAATATGGGAACATTTATTTATGTCTTTTTAAATATCTTTCAGCAGTGTTTTGTAGTTTTCATGTACAAGTCTTTCTTCTCTGTGGTTAAATTTATTTTTTTTCTTTTGATGCTATTGTAAATGGAATTTTTTAAAATTTCATTTTTGGATTGTCCATTGTAAGTTCTCCTTGATCCTTTCTTATTAGTCTCTTTGTTTTATTTTCTTAGATCTGGGCATTACTATCATCTATGTCACTCAACTTTTCTCCTTTGTATGCCTTGCAAGTTAATCTTTGTCTTCTTTTTTAAATTTTAATTCAGTTCTATCAGTTTCTGTTTCAGATCTTCCTATGTTTTCCCATCTCTTCTCTGAGTTTTTTCATTTTTGTTTCATGGTACTCTTTCAAATATACAAGTACTTGTTTAAAAAAATTTTAGTGACTTCACATGTGTGTTATAGGTTTTCTTCTCTTCATGGCATAGTTTTTTGGGATGTATTCTTTTTTTTTTTGCCCCAAAGTTTTGCTTTTAATTTTCTGTTGGTTCTCATGGTGTCTTTGTAAAAATAGTTTAGTGTAATTTTTCTTTTTCTTTCTTTCTTTCTTTTTTTTTTTTGGTGAGATAGAGTCTCACTCTTTTGCCCTGGCTAGAGTGCCGTGGCATCAGCCTAGCTCACAGCAACCTCAAACTCCTGGGCTCAAGCAATCCTCCTGCCTCAGCCTCCCGAGTAGCTGGGACTACAGGCATGTGCCACCATGCCCGGCTAATTTTTTCTATATATTTGTACTTGTCTGGCTAATTTCTTTCTATATTTTTAGTAGAGAGGGGGATCTCACTCTTGCTCAGGCTGATCTCAAATTCCTGAGCTCAAACGATCCACCCACCTCGGCCTCGCAGAGTGCTAGGATTACAGGCATGAGCCACTGCGCCAGCCTTATTTTTCTTGTTAATTTTAGAATATGTTGAATTTCAAGGACCCACTATTCATCAGGAGGACAATTCTGTAATGTGATGAAGAGGAAAATTTTGGATACTTTTCACTTTTCTTAGTTTGAAGGCACCTTTTCTTGTTACTCAAAGGAAGTTTCTTTAATGTAGAGTGACCTTTTGGGGGCAAGTTTTCTTTTGTCTTTGTATCCTGTCTTATTGCAATAGCATCTCTAATGTCAGATGTATCTTTACTTCCCTTTGGAAACTGGCTGCTGCCTTTATGGGTGCCACCACCCTCTAATGCGCCTCCCTTTCTTTCCATCAGAAGCCGTGTCTTCCAAGTCTTCCCCTCAGTCCTCTGAACTTTGAAACCCCTTTCTTTCAGCGACAGTCCCCTCACTGCCAGGATTCAGACCTCCTCTCAGTAGTTTCTCTTCAGTATGGGACCTCTCCTTTATTGGCATTATCCAGATGCCAGCCTCACGAGAACCTCTCTTCCCGGCTCTGTATGGTCTCTCCTCACCACTGGGAACTCCAGCACCAACTCTGAGGCTTCTAGAATTTATTTCCACCCTTTTGCTTACCTTTAGATTTGTACTCTTCCCTCTTCCTTTGTCTGTAGGAGTGTTCCTGGGTATTTTTTCTCTCCTTGTGGCTCTCTGTGGTCATTAAGAGAATGTGGGGGGAGATGCGAAACTAGCTAGTATTACCATATAGAAATCCTTACTTTATTATTTTTTTTTTTTATTTTTTTTTTTTTTATTTTTTTTTTTTTTGAGACAGAGTCTCACTTTGTTGCCCGGGCTAGAGTGAGTACCGTGGCGTCAGCCTAGCTCACAGCAACCTCAGACCCCTGGGCTTAAGCGATCCTACTGCCTCAGCCTCCCGAGTAGCTGGGACTACAGGCATGAGCCACCATGCCCGGCTAATTTTTTTGTATATATGTTTTTTTTTAGTTGGCCAGATAATTTCTTTCTATTTTTAGTAGAGACGGGATCTCACTCTTGCTCAGGCTGGTCTCGAACTCCTGACTTCGAGCGATCCACCCGCCTCGGCCTCCCAGAGCTAGGATTACAGGCGTGAGCCACCGCGCCCGGCCCTGAAATCCTTACTTTAATAATTAAATCTACTGCTGTCACTTGCTTTATCAGCACTAGTTGATTTTTTTTAACCACCCGCTCCTAAGAAAATTAACTGAATGATAAGGATGCCAACTTAAACATTTTCTCCCTCTTCCCCTTCTAGTATATCACCTCTACATTGGCGAGATTTATAATATTTACATTATACCTATATCTGTTTTAGTATTTAGGCTTTCAAATAAATTCAGTGCTTAAGACAGTTCTTTTGTCATCGTATTTCCATTTATTTCTTCTTGGCTGAAATTCATTCTTTAATAGTCTCTTCAAGAAGGGCCCATGGAACAATGTACCCTAGTTCCTTTTTTTTTTCTTTTTTGTTTTTGTTTTGTTTTGTTTTTTATTTCAGCTTATTATCGGGCTACAAAAGCTCAGGATATATATATTGCCCATGTCCCGCCCATCCCCCTGAGTCAGAGCCTCAAGCGTGTCCATTCCCCAGACAGTGCGCCTGGCATTCACCATGTACACATACACCCATCCCCTCCCCCCACCCCCCGCCTCAATCTGATATCCAGTTGGTATCATTCCCCAATGTGCATTTAGGTGATGATCAGGGAAACCAATTTTCTGGTGAGTACATGTGATGCTTGTTTTTCCATTCTTGGGATACTTCACTTAATATAATGGGTTCCAACTCTCTCCAGGAGAACCAAAGAGATGTCATATCACCGTTATTTCTTATAGCTGAGTAATACTCCATGGTATACATATACCACAATTTACTAATCCATTCGTGAATTGATGGGCATTTGGGTTGTTTCCACATCTTTGCAACTGTGAATTGTGCTGCTATAAACAGTCAGGTACAGGGGTCTTTTTTATAGAATGACTTTTGTTCTTCTGGGTAGATGCCCAATAATGGGATTGCTGGATGGAATGGTAGGTCCACTTGAATCTGTTTAAGGTATCTCCATATTGTTTTCCATAGGGGTTGCACTAGTTTGCAGTCCCACCAGCAGTGTATGAGTGTTCCTGTCTCTCCGCATCCACGCCAACATGTATTGTTTTGGGACTTTTTGATAAAGGCCATTCTCTCTGGAGTTAAGTGGTATCTCATTGTGGTTTTGATTTGCATTTCCCTGATGATTAGAGATGTTGAACATTTTTTCATATGTTTGTTAGCCATTTTTATATCTTCTTTTGAAAAATTTCTATTCATGTCCTTTGCCCACTTTTTGATAGGGTTGTTCGATTTTTTCTTGCTGATTTTCCTGAGTTCTAAATATATTCTTGTTATCAGTCCTTTATCTGATGTGTAGTATGCAAAAATTTTTTCCCATTCTGTAGGTTGTCTGTTTACTCTCATGACTGTTTCTTTGGCTGTGCAGAAGCTTTTTAATTTGATCAGGTCCCATTCATTTATTTTTGTTGTTGCTGTGATTGCCTTGTGGGTCTTCTTCATAAATTCTTTGCCTAGGCCAATGTCTGTAAGAGTCTTTCCTACATTTTCTTCTAGGATTCTAATAGTTTCCCAGCTAAGGTTTAAGTCTATTATCCACCGTGATTTGATTTTTGTCTTGGTGTTCAAAAATTTTAACTGTTGACTTTAAACTGATATCAAAGTGGACCTGGGAACATTCTTGGGTCACATATTCTTTCCTTAAAGATTTTGTTGGATTGCTTCACTATTTTCAAGCATTAAATGATACTGTGGAGAAATCTAAGATCAACCTAGTTTCACCTAAAAATGATCTTTCTGCCTGGCTTAAAAGAAAAAAAAAAAAAGAGTCCATTGACTTAATTTTAAATGACTCAGTGTTGATCATTCTCGTCATTTTTTGCTTGATCTCAGTGTACTTTTATAATCTCTAGATTCATGTCTTCTTTAATTTCCTCTTAGATGTCTAATAGAAATTTCAAATATATCATGCCCAAGCACCTGAACTTCTGATCTTCTACTCCGCAAACCTACTTGATATGCATCTTTCCAGTCAATGGAAGTTAAATTTGTTCCTCCAGCCAAAAATCTCGTATCCCTCAATCCTCTCTCTCTTGCATACTCTACATCCAATCTACTTGCAAATTCTCTTAGTTGTACTTTCAAAGTTCAGGTTGAGCATCTCTAATACAAAAATCCAAAATCTGAAATGCTTGAGAACTTTTTTTGAGCACTGACATGATGCATATGAGTGGCTGAGATAGTGACACCTTTGCTTTCTGATGGCTTAATGTACACAAGCTTTATTTCACACACAAAATTATTAAAACATGGTATAAAATTGTCTTCAGGCTATATATAAGTTGTTTCTGAAACAGAAACAAATTCCGTGTTTAGACTTGGGTCTCATTCCCAAAATATCTCATTATGTATATGCAAATATTTCAATATCCAAAAAACCCCAAAATCCAAAACACTTCTAGTCCCAGGCATTTTGGATAAGGGATACTCAACCTGTATATGCAGATTCAGCTACTTCTCATCATGTCCATTGCTACCATCCTGGGTCAAGGTATCATCGTCTCTCACTTGGGTCTTGAGAATAGTTTCTTATCTCTGTGCTTCCACCCTTGCCCAACCTTCCCCTTCCCTCTCCCACCCACGTCTCTTTTCAGCACAGCAGCTGAAGTGATCCAGTTAAAACCTAAGCAGATCATGTCACTCCTCACTACTTGCTTGGAACTTCCAGTGCCTCCCTGTTTCACTCAGAATAAAAGCCAAAGCCCCAACAATGGCCTAGAATGTCCTGCATGATCTTATCTCCCTCACTCTGCTCAAGTCACACTGGCCTCACTTTTCTCAACTATCTAAGATGCTCTTGCCTCAGAGCATTTGTCCTTAACTGTCCACTGCCTGGAATCACTTGCCTCCGGTATCCGAAAGGGTTCACTCCTTGAGCTACTTCAAGTGTTGACTCAATGTCTCAGGCCTGCTGTGACCATCTTATTTAAAATTGCAAACCCACTCTTACTACTACTCTGATCAATCATTTTTCTATAGCATTTATCACTTCCTATCATACTACTAAGCTATTTATTATTCTTCCTCCTCCAGTGAGAATGGAAGCTCTGTGATGGAAAGGATTTTTGTTGCCGTTCACTTGATATATCGTCAACACCTAAAACAATGCCTGGCATATAGATGAAACTCAATATTTTAAATGAATGACCAACCAGAAAAAATTTAGAAACAGCTTTATTGAGGAATAATTAACATCCAATAAACTGCAGATATTTAAAGTGTAGCATTTAGTAAGTTTTTAGTTAGGTATACACTTACAAAACCATGACCACAACCAAGAAAATGAACAGATTCATCACCATCAAAGGTTTTGCATTCCCCTTTGTAATCACTTCCTCCTGCCCTTCGCCGCGCATCTCATCCCCAGGCACCACTGCGCTTTCAGTCCTGTGGATTAGTTTGCATTTTCCAGAAGTTTATATAAATGAAATCAATAGTATATACCAGTTTTTCTGGCACTCAGCATAATTATTTTTTGAGATTATTTCATGTCTGTATCAATACTTTATTGCTGAGTAGTATTCCATTGTATGGATATACCACAATTTGTTTATTCAGTCACATGTTGATAGACATTTAGGTTCTTTCCAGTTTGGGGCTATTACAAATAAAACTGCTATAAGCATTTGTGTACATTGTGCATATCTTTGTGTGGGCATATGATTCCATTTTTCTTGGGTAAATGCCTAGAAGTGGAATAGCTGGATCATATAATAAGTGCATGTTTAACTTTTTAAGAAACTGCAAAACTGATTTCCAAAGTGGTTGTACCATCTCATTCTCCTACCAGCAGTGTATGAGGGTTCAGTTTCAACATCTTTACCAATACTTGATTTGGTCAGTCTTTTTAATTCTAACCATACTAGTGTGTGTGGAGTGGAATCTCATTGTGATTTTTTTTTTTTTACCTCAGAGATCTCTATATATCATTATGATTTTAAGTTGCATTTCCTTTGCATTTCCCTAATGTTTAAAAATGTTGAGCTTCTTTTCCTATGCTTACTTGCCATCTGCATACCTTTTTTCCTGAAGTGTCTCTTTAAATTTTGTGTCCATTTTATAGTGAGTTTGTCTTATTGAGTTTTGTGACATAGATAAAAGTCCTTTACCAGATATATGTACTGCAAATAATTTCTCCTAGTCTGTAGCTTGTCGGGTTTTTTTCTTTTTCTTTTTCTTTTTTTTTTAACCACTAAGTGTGTCTTTCAAAAAGCAAAGTTTTTTTTTGAACAAGAAGAGCATACATATATTTATTAGGAAACTGGTCAGGTGTTGGAACTCAATATTTTGGGGAATAACAAATTGTCCCTCGGCCCTATTTTGTGAGCTCCCCAAAAAAGTTTTAAATCTTAGACAAGTGCAATTTATTTTTTGTCTTTTATAATTCATGCTTTTGGTGTCATTTCTAAAATATTTGCCTAAGGCAAAGATTTTCTTCTATGTTTTTTCTTAGAAGTTTTATAGTTTGGGGCTTTATATTTAGGTCTGTGGTCCACTTTGAATTTTCATATTCAGTAGAAGGTATGGATTGAAGTTTTTCAAATTTTTTGGCACATAGATACTCAGTTGTTTCAGTACGATGTGTTAAAAAGAGCATCTTTTGGGCAGGCACAGTGGCTCACATCTGTAGTCCTAGCACTTTGGGAGGCTGAGGTGGGAGGATCACTTGAGGCTGGAAGTTCAAGAACCAGTCTGGGTAATAGTGAGCTCCCTGTCTCTATAAAATAAATAAATAAAAATTAGTCAAATGTGGTGTGGCACATGTATGTAGTCCCAGCTACTCCAGAGGTTGAGGCAGGAGGATTGCTTAAGCCCAGGAGTTTGAGGTTGCTGTGAGCTATGATGTTGCTACTGCACTCTAGCCCACACTCTAGGCAACAGAGTGAGACCCTGTCTAAAAAAAAAAAAAAACACCACTTTTCTCCACTGAATTGCCTATGCACCTTTATTAAAAACCAGTTCTCCATATATGTATGAGTGTATTTCTGGACTCTTGATTCTGTTCCATTGATGTGTTGTCTATTTTTAAGCTAATGTTATATTGCCTTATTGTACCTTTTTAATAATTCTTGAAATTAGTGCTGGTTTTTCAACTTTGTTCTTTTTCAAAGTTGCTTTGGCTTCATTGAGGTTCTTTGCATTTCCATATGAATTCTAGAATCAGTATGTCAATTTCTATCTTTAAAAAAGCATGCTAGGGTTTTGTTTGGGATTGTGTTGAACATATACATAAGTTTAGGGAGAATTGACAATATCTAGTCTTACAATGCATGAATATATCTCTTTGTTCATTTAGGTTTTCTGCAATCCCTCTTAGCAAGGTTTTGTGCTTTTTCAGTGAACATACCTTGTACAGCTTTTGTCAGATTTCTCCCTAGGTGTTTCACATATTATGCTACTAGATATTTTTAAATTTCAATTTCCAGTTGGTCATGTTGAGTACATGCAAATACAGTTGATTTTTATATATTGATCTTGTATCCTGAAACTTGGCTAAGTTCTCTTTTAGTTATACTAACTTTATGGTAGGTTCTAATTTTCTACATAAATGATCATGCCATCTGTAAATAATTACAGTTTCACTTTTTCCTTTCCCATCTGGATGCCTTTCACTTTTTTCTTACCATATAGAACTACAGGTACACTGGTGAATATAATTGGTGAGAGTGGATATCCTTGCCTTCTTCCTGATCTAATGGGGAAAGCATTCAGTATATTAGAGTTTTTTCATAAATGCCCTTTATCAGGAATGGATGTTGAATTTTGTCAAACACTTTTTCTGCATCTACTGAGATGGTCATATAGATGTTCTTTTTTAATTAACATAATGAATCATGTTGATTTTCCAATGTTGAAATGGTCTTTCATCCTGGAATAGACACCACTTGGTCATGATGTATAATCAATCTTATGTACTGTTGGATTTGACTTGCTAAAATTTTGTTAAGGGTTTTGCCTCTATTTTCATGAGAGATACTGTTCTGTAGTTTTCTTATAATTTCTTTGGCTTTAATATCAGGGCAATGCTGGCTTCATAGAATGAGTTGGGAAGTATTCTCTCTGCAAATTTCTGGCAGAGTTTGTATGGAATTTGTATTATTTATTCCTGAAATGTTTAGTTTAATTCACTGATGAAGTTGTCTGGACCAGGTGTTTTCTTTGTAGGAAGGTCTTTAATACACATAGGGCTATTCAGGTTATTTTTTCTTGAATGAGCTTTGATAGTTTCTTTCAAGGAATTTGTTCATCTAAGTTTTAAAATCTATTGGCATAATATCTGGAGAATCTGTGGTGATATCTCATTCATGAGATTGGTAATTTATGCCTTCTCCCTTTTTTTCCATATCAGTCTGGTTAGAGGTTAATCAATTTTATTGATCTTCTCAAAAGACCCAGCTTTTGATTTCATTGATTTTTCTGAGTTTTTATTTTTTTGAGACAGAGTCTCACTCTGTCACCCTAGATAGAATGCAGTGGCATCATCATAGCTCACTGCAACCTCAAACCCCGGGGCACAAGCAATCCTCCTACCTCAGCCTCCAGAAGCTGGGACTACAGGCACACACGCCACAACGCCTGGCTAATTTTTCTATTTTTAGTAGAGGTGGGGTCTTGCGTTTGCTTAGGCTGGTCTTGAACTCCTGAGCTCAAGCAGCCCTCCTGCCTCAGCCTCCCAGAGTGCTAGGATTACAGGCTTTAGCCACAGTACCCAGCCAGTTTTTTTGTTTTTTATTTTATTGATTTCCATTCCATTATGATCATTATTATTTCCATTCTTCTGCTTACTTTGGGTTTAATTTGCTCTTTTTCTAACTTCTTAAGGTGGAAACTGAAATCATTGCTCTGAGCCCTTTTGTAATAGTCATTTAATGCTATAAATTTCCTCCTAAATACTGCTTTCATGTCATTTCCCAGACTACATTTGTTGCTATAGTTTTTATGTTTCCCTCTAAAATTCATGTTAGAACCTAATACCCAATATGATATGGTATTAAGAGGTAGGGCCTTTGTAGAAGTGATTAAGTCAAGAGCACTGCACCCTCATGGATAGGACTAGTGCTCTTATAAAAGAAATTGAAGATCTGGGAGGCTGAAGCGGGAGGATCACTTGAGGTCAGGAGTTCAAGACCAGCCTGAACAAGAGCAAGACCCCTGTCTCTACTAAAAATAGAAAGAAATTATCTGGACAACTAAAAATATATAGAAAAAATCAGCCAGGCATAGTGGCGCATGCCTGTAGTCCCAACTACTCAGGAGGCTGAGGCAGAAGGATTGCTTGAGCCCAGGAGTTTGAGGTTGCTGTGAGCGAGGCTGATGCCATGGCACTCTAGCCCAGGCAACAGAGCAAGACTCTGTCTCCAAAAAAAAAAAAAAAAGAAATTGAAGGGATCACCCTAGTCCCTTTTTACCCTTCTACCAAGTGAAGACACAGCATTCATCCCTTCCAGAGGATACAGCAAGAGATGCCCTCGTGGAAATAACCCTCATCAGACACCAAATCTGCTGGTACCTTGACCTTGGACTTCCCAGCCTCCAGAACTGTGAGAAATAAATTTTTATTGTTTATAAATTACCCAGTCTAAGGTATTTTGTTATAGTCGCAGGAGGAGACAATGATAGTTATATATTAATTTTCATTCATTTCAGAATCCTTTTTCCTTTGTGATTTCTTCTTTGTCCTGTGGGATCTTTAGAAGTACATTTCCAAATATCCAAGTAAGTTTCCAAATATTTGGGGATTTTCAAGATATATTTATGTTACTGATTTCTAATTCCATGGCCAGGGAACATACTTTGTATGATTAAAATCCTTTTCATTTATTTTGACTATTTTTATGTCCAGAATATCATTTATCTTGGTAAATTTTTTATGTGCATTTGAAAAGAATATGTTCTATTATTGGGTAGGGTGTTCTATAAATGTCAAGTTGGTTAATAGTGTTTTTCAGGTCTTCTGTATCTTACTGATTTCCTACCCACTTACTAGCTACTGACAGTGCGATATTTAAATCTTTGAGTATAATTATAGATTTACTTCTTTTTGCATTTTATCTGTGTTTGCTTCATGGGTTTTGAAACTGTTAATAGATATATAAACATTTAGATTTGTTTTGTCCTCTTGATGAAATGACCTCCTTTATTCCTGGTAATATTATTTGCTCTGAAATCTATTTTGTGTGATATTAATAGCAACTCTGTGAATATGTTGTATCTTTTTCCATCTGTTTATTTTCAATGTATTTGGATCTTTGGATTTAAGATGAGTTTACTATAAGTGGCATATAGTTGGATCTGGGCTTACCTCTTTGGATTCTCACATTCTTCTTTATTTGGTACCCATAACTTTAAAAGTTAACAACTCAAACAATTTTAAGAAATTTTTTCCTTGAATATTATCCACTTTTAAAGTTTGCCTTGAGTAGGAAGGTATGTCTGAATTCTCTAAGATCTTTTACCAGTTTTTCTATAGGCCAATTAGTACAAAAATATATGTATTTATTGAGCAGCTGGCATGTGACAGTTTTTCTGGGCATTGGGTATATAGTGGCTAGCAAGTCAAAGTCCCTCCCCTTAAGAAACTCACATTCTAGTGGAAAAAAAGTGTTCATTTTTCATTGTAAAAAGTATAATCTTGAAGCAAATGTTAGTTCCTACTTTCTGAGAGCTCCTTGGTAAGCCTTAGCTCAGGAATGCATCTCAAGGGCGTAGGCCAGGGGAAAACAGTTGTGTGCGGTCTTGGAACTGGAGCTCGTTGCTCCCTGGGTGTTACAGGGTTTGTTCATCCTGACTCTTGCATAGTATTTCCTGTTAAAGGAGTGACTGCGCATGTAAATAAAGGAACCTCTCAGGACGCCAGAGGGAAATGCTGTATCCTTTGGACCCCTCTGTGATCACCCAGACTGAGGGAGTCTGGGGGTGGGTACCATGGTGATGCCATCCTGAGTCAGAGCATGCTAGGGGGCATAGGCCCATGTCAGGGCAAAGGTCTCCTCCCCCTACACACACACTCTCTGATCTAGGGTGCACTGAGTGCTTCCTAAGAGCTGTGGCTTGCTCATCCCCCAGTAGGATGGTGGGCAGAAGCCCATGCTCACCTAACAGCCTTTGGCCCTGAGGGAAAACTGGGCTCCCAGACAGAAGGGGGTCCAGACGCTTGCTCTAAGCTCAAAGTTAGCGGCAGTGAGTTGAGTTCCACTGTGTGGCCTTCACCCATTTACACTTCCTTTCTGGCCTCACCATCCCCCTCGATATGACGGCGTAGGGACAGGCCACCCACCGCAGCTCCCTCGGCTTCATCCTGGGCTGACTGGGGGCGTGTGAACACTGGTGGGCAGGGCTGTCTGGTTGGGCCTCCATTTACACACCCCAGGTCCGCCTCCTATGTAGACAGCTGGGGAGCGGTCAGGGACATAGATGCGGGTGACCCGGACACCTGAGTGTGTGAGGGAAAGCAGGACCTGGCTCTGCTGAAGAACCTAACGAGGACCCTGAGGGCAGATCACAAACCTTCTCCCCCTTCAGGGGGGTCTCCACTGACACTGCTTTAGGTACTCACCTCAGCCACAGCCCCCGAGGGCTCCCCACCCCAAATCCTACCCTCTCTGGCTAAAGCCCCCACTGCAGACCTACCCCAGTCATGTCCAAACGTGGTTGTCCCATGCTGGTCACAAAGCAACGTTTTACAGGCACCCACTGGACGTAAGGATTTAACACAAAGCAGCATGGTTCTTGGACATGTCTTGACGAGCTGAGATCTTTCTGGTAGGTGCAAGGGCCACTCCACTGGCCCTAGTTAAGGCCCAGGAGCTGATTCCCTCCTCTAGCCCCCCAGCCCATGCACACTTAGGTCCCCATCTCCCAGGCTGACGTCCAGCATTTCCCCCCACCCTGCCCAGGTCCCAGCTGGTCCCTTGAAGCCACTTTCAAGCACACCTTGAGCTCAAGCTCCCCAACCCCAGACCATCTGGGACCTGGCAGGCACAGACCAAGGAAGAAGTTACAGAGGCCACTCCCCTACAGGGACCAGTCCTGACCCTACATGCCTTCCCTCCCCCAGCAAAGACACTGTATGGCCAGAGAAGGAAACACATGCTTTATGCCCTGAGGTGATCAGGGGAGGCTTGGGGTGGGGTGCGGTACTCACACTACAGTATATAAAAGTGGTCTGTCTCCCTCACCCCAGCAGAGGATCCAGCCCCTTCAGCTGCAGCGTGTTCTATGCAATGCACGTTCGGTTTGGTTGCTGCCAGTATGGAGAGCTAGACTGTCCTCTTGATTCCTCTGTCCTAATGGTGCACGATGGGGCTGGTCTGAGACAGGTGAGCCATCCAAGGAGCACAGGCTCTTACAACTGGGAAGGCCACGGCAAGCTAGGGCTAGACCAATCCAGGCGCCACACGGGTGGAGGGTTCTGCATCCCAGAGAGGTTACCTCCCTGGAAGAAGGTCAGAGGCCCAGTTGGTACGGTCAGTGGCGGCCGGCCAGCCCAGCCTCTCTGCCTAGGTGGCAAAAGTCTTCCCCAGCTGCAGGGGTGGCTGATGGGCCTGAGCCAGCTGCTGCCCTGAGCGCAGGCACGGAACCAGCACCTCCTCCCCACCGTTCACTTGCTACTCCTGGAGCCCCGCTGTTTGCTCATGGCTGTGAGCATCTGGCTGATGTAGGAAGTCAGGAGGTCGTCCATCTTGTAGCCCTGGAAGGAGGGGTGAGAAGGACAGCAGAGCAGTGGGTGGGCAGGGCCAGCCCCTCACAGCCAGAACATGGCTCCGGGGACCTCTGCAGTGGGCAGAACCCAAGACAAAGGCAAATCCTGTCCTGTCGGGACTCAGTCTCCCCATCTGCACAGTTGAAGAGGAGGATTCATCCAGCTGGATGGCTAAGTTTCTAAGCTGTTATGACCCCACAGTAAGCCCCTAGCTTATGGGTCCCTCAAATCCTGGATGCCTCCGTCCGTGAGTGACTCTAAAGGCTGTCAGTTGGGCCATACTTTAGAAGTTTGAGCCCAGTCCAGGAGGTCTCAGTGCCAATGGTTGTACTGTTGAACTCGGGAGCAATGGGCTATAACCACAGGCTCAATCTCCAGATACTGAAGGCAGTCAAACAATAGTTGTGGAATGAGGGAATCTATTCCCCAGCCCTATGCTGAGCCTCAAACTGACCTGACCTGACCCCAGGCAAAACCGCACACTCCTGTGTTTGTTCCAAGGGCTTGGAGGATGGCTAAGCTGCAGGTGAGTGGGGAGCCCGCCAGGCCTGCAAGGAAGAGCTCTCACCAGCGATGTCTCACAGAGCAGTTTGCTCCCACGCACCAGGTTCCCAATGGTGATGTGGAAGTAGGTGTTGCCGCTGCTCCAGTTGGAGATCTTGGTGAAGGGGTGAGTAGTCAGGATGTCCTGGGGGAGCAGAAAGGGCATGAAGCCACTGCCTGGACCCTCAGATGATAACATGGCCAGCTCTGCCACGAACTCCCCCCTCCTTGCCTTGGTTTGGACCAGCCGGTTGGAGAAGGAAGTCCAGGAGGCTGTTGGGTACTTGGGGCAGCAATTGGAAAACTGGGATGGCTGAGGGAACTGACACTGTGAGCCTGGATGAGATGGTCCAGGGAGAGTTTGAGAAGAGAGACAAGGCAGGACAGAGCCTTGGGGAACACCATGTGCATGGGCTGGATTAGAGAAGATACCACAAAAGTGAGACGAAAACGAGGAAAGCGAGGCACAGGAAGCTGAGGGGAAGATGGTGGTCTCGAGAGCATGTCCCCACCTGTCCAGTCGTACCCCTTCTGCGCAGGACTGCTCTGGCCCATGAACACGAGCAGCAGCGACACGGGGTGACCCTAGCTCAGCCTGCCAACCTGACTCATGTGGGCAGAGTGGCCAATGATGCTGAAAAGACCACATACTGAAAAGAGCCCACGGGGTTTAGTAGGAAGGAACGTGTTAGTAACTTTAGGAGAACAATTTTGATGGAGCAAGCGTGGGGTGAGGACGGCAGACCCAGCAAACACGGACCACCTTTCAAGAAGCGTGGCGGGGGGGGCGGTATGAGAGTGGGGAATGGTGGCTGGCAGGGGCTGCAGTGGTCTGTTTGCGACCTGTGTTAGTGACAGAGTTGAAGCCCGCCCTCATGTTCTTTCTTGTCCCTGCTTACCTTCGTTCTGGGATCAATGAGACTGACCCCATATTTGTTGATGGCAATTAAGAGGATCTCAGGGAAGTTTGGCTCCGTAGTTTGCTAGCAAAGCAAGGTGGGAAACTATCAGGGTGGGGCCCAGAGCAGGAAAGCATTTGGGGACAGGAATGAAGCTGTCCCCAGCTGGGATAAAGTCAACCTCTCCTGCTGCCCACTTGGTGCCAGGGGTACAGAGGTACTGGGGGCCCTGCCAGGACCTCACAGTCTCCACCCCTGCTGGGCCCTTGGTGCTACCACACACACCCCTTCACAGGTCCCCAGACGACCCTCTACTGGGGCCTGTCTCTCAGCCCAAAGGTCTCCGTCTTTAGAAAGCCCTCCTTGAACCCTGCATCTGCCTCCAGCTACCTTACCTACCTCTCCTTACACAGCTGAGCTGCTTGAAAGGCCTCCCACCCTAGGTGTGACAAGGCCATCCCCTCAGCCTCTTACGCCAGCTCCTCACTGTTCTCCTGCCTCTGTTGTGCCCCTCAGATCCCTCCTGCACCCCGCAGCCAGAGTGGCCTCTGCCCTGTCATGCCTGTTCAAAACCTTCCAAGGCTCGCCGCCACCTGCAAGAGACCTGCACCCCACCTGCCTGCCAGCTGTAGTCGGCTCACCTCACACCCGCTGCCCATCCACACTCAACTCCTTGCATTTCCTGCCCAGACCTAAACTCTCACGCGCCGGCCCCCTGCCAGGACCACTGTCCCCAGGGGCTTCCTGGAAAGCTCAGGTGTCACCTCCTCCAGGAAGTCTCTCAGCCCTTCTCAATCTGGACAGAGCCTCTTGGGCTCTGCACCTTGGCAAGGGCTCCCACTGTCACAGCACAGGCCATCCTCCGTTACCCTGGCCTGTTTACATGTCTACCTTCCCTGCCAGGCTGAGCTCTGGTCCCTCTGTCCCCAGGGGTAAGGCCTTAGCCAAGATACTCAGCGGGATAAGGCTGAGGGTACGTCCCTCCTTTCCTTGCCAGGGCAGGTGTCCAAGGCCACCGCTGTTTTCCTGCCGTCCTGGGGAGGGGTCTCTATGCCTTCTTATACCCCCATTCACCCTCTAGCCCCCAGGCGTACCTTCACCTCAAAGAAGGCTGAGCCGAAGGTCGGCCACTTGAAGATGAGTTTCAGGAAGGCCAGCTTGGCCTCCTCCTTGGACTTCCCCGCGTGCTTGTTGAAGTAGGCCACGATGGACTGTGGGGGGGGGGTGGTCAGGGCAGGCCTAGGACAGGTGGCCCTGAGGGCTGTGAGCCCCCCACCCCAGCTGATGGACTCCTGACCTCCCTTCCCACCCCCAGGCAGGTCTGCCAAAGGGTACTAGAGCAGGTCACCATGGTACCCATGGTGCACATTACTGCCAGGTGGCCACCGAGTCCTGTGCATAGAGGACTAGGGAGTGTAAAGCAGGTGGGGGAGAATGGAGGGCAGCCTTACCCTGTTCAGGAGCCACGAGAGGCTCCTGGGCTGCTGTGCCTGCCCCCTTGACCTCTGGGGTGCCCAAGACCCATTGAGGGGCCCCTCATTCCCACTGCCCACCCCATGCTCACCCGCTTCCAGTCATCAGGTGAGACCTGCCGGATGAGGTCCTGGGGCACCAGCTCCCGCAGCAGCTTGGGGATGCTGGGGAAGTAGGACTTGTCCTCCTCGAACTTGACCCTGTAGATCAGCGCCCCCAGCTGCAGCACCTCCTCCCGCGTGCACTTGTGGTAGCCTCGGAGATACTTGGGCAACTCCTGCCAGAGACGGGGCAGGTCACAGGCGTGGAGGGACCTGGAGGACATGGACTCTCCCACCACCCCAAGGCTGGGGTCTCCCGCCTTACCCCTGATTTGGGCCCACTCACCCCACACTGTTCCCCCAGGGAGATGGCACAGGACAGGGAAATAGCAAGTCTGCCCACACAGGTTCAGCGCTTTACAGTTTAGCATAGTCATGCCTGAACATCAGCTCATTTCCCCTCGCAGCCGTCCAGGAGGGTGAGCAGCCCCCGTTCAAAGACGGAGAAGCTCCGTGTGACCAGCTGGGGAACTGAGACTGTTGCGCACCCCTAGCCTCCCACGCCTGCCCTCCCGCAGAGGAGCCTCCCACTCCGCCCTCCTCCCGTGTGTTGCCTTGAGACGGCTGGTTTCAGCAGCAACACGGACCTTCCCAACCCCTTAAACTTCCAGACCCAGAACAACTGAGGGCCGGGAATGGATCAAAAGCAGAGATGAAGCCTCTGACAGGCCAGCGCCGCCCAGAGGCTCCTGGAGCCTTAGCACCATCATCTCAGCCACTGTTTGAAGGGCGGGGAAACTGAGGCTAGCCTGCAGACATGTTGCCAGAGACCTGAGTCAATCACTATCCATCCACCTTTTCATCTACCCACCCCGAATCTACTCCTCTATACCCATCCATCCACCTACCTACCACCCACTTATGGGTCTACCTACCCACACAGCCATTTCTCCATCTGTCCATCCCTCCACCTACCTACCACTCACCCATATCCACCCATAAATTCATGCAGCACTCATCCTTCCACCCAGCCATTCACCAATTCACTTGTCCATCAGTCCAACAAGTATTTGTTGATGATCTACTATGAGCCAGGCCCTTTAAGCAACCATGCACACCTTCCCTACTCTCATGGAACTTGCAGTCCCCGTCTAACGACCACACCAAACGTATGTATAATTACTGTTCATGGTGCTATGAGAGCATGCAACAAGGTGACCTCATCTGGTCTTGGGGGCAGGGATGAACTGACATCTAAAAGCTCAGTCGGTGAGGGAAGGAATTGAGGGAAGAGCATCCCAGATAGAACAACATTGCCAAGGCCCCGTGGCACATATGAGAATCTGAAAAAGTATAAGCTAAGTGAACCAAGCCAAAGGCTGCCAGGTATGAGACAAGGCACTGGGAGTGGGTAGTGGCATCAGCATGCAGGGCCATGTCAGGATTCGGGCTTACACCCTAAGAGCAATGGGAAACCACTGAGAGGCTCTGGAAAGCAGGATGAGCCCTGCCCCCTTGGAGAGAGGATACAAGGGGCCAAAAATGGATGGGGCAGACCAAGGAGAAGATCACTGCCTCCATCCGAATGAGAGATGTGCAATCCTAATTACATCGCTGGGCCTGTCTGAGCGTGCTTCTGCCTCTGTACAACAAGGAAATGGATGTGTTAGGGTTGGTTGGGACGACAGAAGAGTGAAAAGTGCCGGACATACGTAATAGAAGCTCAGCACATGAGCTTCCCTCCTGGCTCTGCAGGTGCGTGCCTGTGCTAGGAAGTGTTTACAGAACTGCACAGAGGCCTTGGGTAGACCAGTTATTGCAGCAGCATCTTGAACTTAGAGAACAGTTGGGCGCCGAGGGGAGTGCCTGAGCAGGTGGGGATTGGGAGCTCAGAGGAAGAACCGTCAGGCCCCCGCGGGCTGACAGGTTAGGAGACAGAAGCAGCAGAGGGTGGACCACTCCTGGAGGCCCCAGTGGTCTTGGGCAGGAATCCCTTCAAGGCTGGGCTGTTACAAGTCCCCCACCTGGTAAGGCCAGTGGGTCTTTGCTTTCAAGGTCAAAATACAGGAAGGCCACAGCACACGAGACAACTAGAGCAGAGAGGTGCCGGGCAGCTCACCTGGTAATAGTGGAAGATGGAGTCAGCCATGGGGTCCTTCCCCGGCACCGTAGTGGTCCATAGCTTCTTCATGAAGAACACCTGGTAGGTGAGCGAGGGCACGAGTCCTATGGCACAGGGCAGTCAGTCACCCTGCAGGTCCCAGCAGGAGGCTGCCCCCACCTCTCACAGCGCGGCCCTGAGCCAGCACCTGCCCACTCTGGGCTTCATTACCATCCTTGAGGGGTCGCGCTTTCTTTATCCAGTCTGTCAGGTGGCGAACAAAGTCGAAGAAGAAGTCATTCTCAGGGACGCTGATGACCTAGGGACATGGCCATTGTGGTCCACTTACTGCGGTTCAAGCACTGCTGGGTTTTCTCATGTTCCCACTCAAGGCCTTGCTGGCAGATCCTTCTCCAGAAAGACTCCGCTCCCAGCCAGAGGGGGTTTCTGTGTGTCAGCCCCACCCTGCCCCGGCCGTGCCTGTTAGTGTCTCCAGGACAGCCCACTTCCCGCCCAGAGTGACAGTCATGCCATTCAGTGCCGAGGACATGGAACACTGCCCTAGGCCCAAGGGAAACAGGCCAAGAACCAGGCCCAATCCTGCCTTGGACATTCCCTGGCACCTATGTCAAGCTGTCCTGCAGGTTCTGAACTCCCCTGGATCCAGGACCTCATCAGGGTCACCTCTGGGTCCCCAGTGTCAGGCACAAGGACAGTCATGAAGTGAGGAGACAGACACGGACGCACACCGAGCTGTCCAGTGGGCAAGAGGAGGAGCACCTAATTCTGCCTTCACATGGGAGGGGACTTTAAAGCTGGACCTTTAAGCCTTCCACAGACAGAGGAGTTGAAGGAGGGGTGATGTGGGATGATGGCAGCCGTATGAGCCTTGGAGTTAGACCTGCCAGGAGCTGCGTCCCTGCTGTGTGACCTTGGGTAAGTTATTTGACCTCTCTGAGCCCCAGTTCTGTGATCTATTAAGCAATGATAATCGTACCTCCCTCGAGGGTTATTTCAAGGGTGAATTGGCCCTAGCATGGCAGCTGTGGGGCCAGTCAAAGCAAATCTGGGACGTACATGTGTGTTGGGGCAGGGTGAGGAGCCTGGTGCATCCAGAACATAGAGTGCCTGGGCACAGGGCTCCCAAGAGGGTCTGAGGCCACGTGCAATGCCTTGGGGAAGAGATTTAGGGTAGCCGCTCTGTGAGAGAGACTGCAGGGGTGGAAGGAGAGGGCTGCGTGTGAGCACCTCCCCTCTCTCCCCCGACCCCTTCCCCACCACTGCCCATAAGTTCCTACAGGAAACCTCCCAGCAGATGGGCCGACAGCAGGCGGGTAGACAGCCAACCACCCACCTTGTCTGCAATTTTGACAAAGAGGCTGAATCCGTCCGAGGACTTGAGCAGCAGCCGGGTGGCGATGTTCTGGCAGAAGTCCTTGGCCTTGGTGCTGGACTCCACCTCGAAGGCCTGGGGGAGGCGGTGCATGCTTGGCTCCTGCAGAGCCTGTCCCAGCGGCCCCCTGCCCCTCCCACACGCGACACCCTCCAGAGCTGAGTGACAGCAGAGGCCAGAGGAGCACCACAGGAAGGGGCGGGGGGCGGGGGGGCAGGATGGGAAGGACAGGGATTCGAGGAAGAGGAAAGGCAAATCTCAAAAGCGGGAGGGGAAAGCAGCCCCATGGGTGAGGGGATCGCGGTCTGGTGAAGTCCTGCATGGAGGGAGGAGGGAGATCTGGGGACAGCTTCCGCTGGAGGAGATGGGAAATGAGGAGGTTTTCTGTCCTTGTGACCTGAATCACGTTGTGGCATTTCTGAGTCTCTAGCGTCAGATAAGTCCTACAACTACTCTTCAAACTATTAACAAGTTTATCTGAATGAGAGACTGTGCTGAGATGTGGCGGGGAGTGGGGATGGCGAGGCTGACGGTATGGGTAGACAGAAAGAGAGACAGGACCCTGGAGGACAGGGCCAGGCTGGAGGGACTCCAGCCACGCAGGTGAGGAGGGAGAGAGGGGCCTGGGGGTTCTGCCTGCAGGAAAGTGGGCTTAGGGCGATAAGGGAGCCTGGACTGCAGGGTCAGAGGGGCCCCATGCCCAAGAAGAGAGCTGGGATCAGGGAAGTGGCACCAGCACAGAGCCCAGCTTGCAGGGAGAAAGATCCTCAGGGGCAGGGAGGGGGGACATCCTCCGAAGGAAGCTGCTCGAGGAGCAGGGGTCGGACCAGGAACCAAGGGCAGATGTGGGGCAGAGGGGGCAAGGCCTCAGGACCACCCTCTGTGTCAGCCAAGGCAGCCAGCCCCGTCAGGTGCAGACTCAGAAGCCAGGAGCCCTCACCTCGTCAGTGTCATCAGGGAAGTAGACCTTGTGGAAAATCTGGGTGGTTTTGTGCTGGATGGCCTCCACCTCCACCAGGTGCGGAGGGTACTTCCGGGCCCCGTTTCTGAAAATGAGGCAGGAAAGGGGGCAGGGTTGTGGGACCGTGGGGACCGGGGACCAGGAACACAGGAAACTATGGGGGCAGACAAAGCCTGATATTTATCCCCATCCACCACTTCCTACCATGGGGCCAGCCACTGACCCCTCAGAGCCTTGAGCTTCTCATCTGTACAATGGGAGGGTAATAGCACGCGCTGCAGAGGGGACTAGATGAAGGAGGCAAGTGGACACAGTATGAAGTGGGGCCAGGTGCCTGTGCCTCCCCAGTGGCCTTGGAGGTATGAGCCACACACGCCTGAGCAGCCGACGTTCCAGCTATGTCTGGAATGGGCCGCTGGGCCCGAGGCCTCTGCTAAGGTACCCCAGGCATAGGCCCCAGCTGCTGTGAGGTCACATCCTCACCCCCAAGGAGCTGGCCCCACAAGCCCCGCATGGCCAGGAGCCCAGCCCAGGGCCACTGTCTGTACCTCAGGGCTTTCTGGAGCCGCTGCAGGCAGTCGACTGCGAGCGGGCAGTGCTTGCGGGACTGCAGGAAGCGCTGCACGTGGGGCAGGAGGATGTTGCTGGGCGGGAAGAGGCCGGTGCACAGCCAGAGCAGCTCCCAGCCCCGCTCCTCGCTGTACCTGCGGGACAGGCACGGTGTCCAGCAGGGCAGCCCCGCTGGGAATTACGGGACCTGGGCTCAGGGCCACACACCACTCGGCTCCTCCTGCAGCAGCACTTGCCTGTCCCGCCCTGCACCCCGGTCAGGACCAACACAGACCCACCCTCCAACAGCCAGATCCAGCTAGAGCTGCTCAAAGTGTGGTTGGCCCAGCCACGCCAGGCCAGTTACCAGTTCACGTGGACGTGAGGGGCTAACGCCACAACACAAAGCTGCCGTGTTACCAGGCACTCGGGTTCACCTGGGATTTTTTTTTCCACAGCAAGACTTTCCCCAGGAAGGAAGCAGCGTGTGACTGACGTTCTGGCAGAAACTCTTTAACTCATCTATGCTCTGAGTAGCTCAGAGTTAGATCAGCCCACCCAGGTCTCTCAGGCACCACTCTGAGCTCCATGAGCCTGACTGGGAAGCTTGGAGGGCTTCTAGGAGGAGATGGCATCTAGGCTTTGAAGGGTGAGGCAAATTCTAATATGCAAAGAAGGGGATGAGAGAATTTTGGGGCCGTGGGCACAGCATGTACAAAAGTGTGACAGCGTGCAAGATCTGATGTGTAGCTCAAGGGTGGGTTTGCTAAAGAGCTGTGGAGAGTGACAAGGCTGGGAAGGAAGGCGGGGCTGGGTGCAAGGAGATAGGTGGAGCTTCTCAGGCTCTGAGAGGAACATGTGCCTGACTTTCTGCTCCTGTCCAGCCTGGCCCAGCAGGCAGAAGGAGACACCCTCTGGGGCCCAACGGCCTGAACCCGTGAGAGTCTTCAGCCAAAGCTTCCAACCAACAGCAGCTCAGCCCGAGCCAGGGATGGGACCCTTGGCTAAGAGCTGAACCTGCAGGTAGACGGCAGGGTCTGGGCTGGGGAGGCGTATTCAGAGGCGGCTCAGGCAGGACCAGTTGGAGGAGCTGGGGCTGTTAAACGTACAGGACAGACTCAGCAGGGGACAGCCACTACCTCTTGGCTCCTGACAGGCTGCCCTTGGGCCTCAGGAGCCAAGCTAGGACATGAGGGGGCCCGGGGCAGCCCCCTGCTCTGTGTGAGGAAGCCCTGCTTCCAGGCAGAGCCAGCTGCTGCCTCCGGAGGGAGTGAGCTTCCCGTCACAACAGTGGGGGCCTGCCCTCGCCCGCCCCCCACACACGAATGGCGCACCTGATGTGGTTGTCGGTCAGCTGCTTCAGGATCTGCACGTAAACCTCGTCCTTGAGGGGCTCGGCCTTCAGGGCGCCTTCAAAGATCTGGTCGGTGAGCTCGTTGACAGAGCGCATCCTCTTGGACGGGTAGTCGCCCATGTACTTGAGCACGGGTGGGGGCTGTCAAGGAAGGGCTAGCGGCCGCGTGGGAGGATCACCGGGCTGGAGGCAGGGTGTGACCTGGGCAGGCCCCTGGGCCTCAGGCCATCATTTGCTCTCCTTGCCTACCACCTACCCACTGTCCTCACCTCCTCACAGGACCCCAGCCCTCAGGCCCCCCAGCCCTCACAGCAGCCAGGACTTCCCAGGTCACCAGTCTGACTAACCATCCTAGCCCAGTGACTTGCCCTGGCCCTGCGACAGGGCCGCAGCTACCACCTTCCAGGGCCTGGGAGCTCCTCCCTAGTCAGCCAGGCCTGCTGGCTCCCGGCTCCCTTCGTGAGCTCGGCCCTCCCGCTGTGCCCAATCACTCTGTGCTCAGAAGCAGCCCTGCTCTGTTCTGCCTCAGGGCCTTTGCCCATGGTGCTCCCTCTTTCTGGAACACTCCCCAGCCCTCTCCCCTTAGCCTGGCTAAGTCCTACCCAGCCTTCAGGTCTCAACCTAGATACCACTTCCTCCAAGAAGCCCTCCCTGCCGGGTCAGGGCACCGTGCCCATCTGGTCCCGTCACAGCACTGATCCCGATGCGCATGTCACCCCCACGGGGCCAGGCGCCAGGTCTGGTCCCTGCCCTTTCTCCGTGCCTGGCCCAGCACGTCTGCCAACCGGAAGACAGGGTCAGAGGAGATAGTGGGCGAGGCAGCCCCTTGCACACCCTACGGTGCCAGGCACGGCCCCTCCCCACGTGTGCCCAGCACCCGGCCAGCCCTCGGGAGGAAGGAGGTGTCTAGATGAAAGCCCCGCGCCACCGCGCCACCGCGCCCTCCCCGCGGCCCGCCCGCGGTGCGGGGGGATATCGATGAAGGCCATGCAGGCCTCCTGCGAGAGCTCCTCGCTGCCCAGGATCTTCTTGAGCAGCGCCTGCTTCAGCGGCTCCCGCGTGTGGCTCCACAGCCGGTCCTTGCCTCGGGCCTTGGACACCATGACGCGGCTCAGCGTGTGCTTGGGCGGGGGCCTGCGACAGCATAGGGATAGTCAGCCCCGACCCTGCCACAGGCAGCCCCGGGGCAGAACCCCCCAGCCCCTGCTCATCCCTGCCCTGCGGGTGGCCCTGGGACAAGTCACCACTGACAGCCCCGGGGCCTTACTTTCTCGGCTATGAGACAGGTAATATAACACCGCTGGCTGTGCCCAGCCTCCTCCGCCTGCCCTGTCACCCCTGCAGAGCTCAGTGGATGCCACCTCCTCCAGGAAGCCTCTCCTCTGCCTACCACTCCCCAGCACCCTTGTCACAAGGCTGGGCACCAGAACCGCGGCTGCCTGTTTCCTGCACAGGACCGTGAGTCCGAGGCAGGCACAGGAGTGAGCCATGAGTGCCCAGGAGCTGCCTGGGGTGGGCGCAGTGACCATCTCTTAAATGAAGGGAGGATAAGAAGAGAACACAGACGGATCATCCCAGCAGACAGAAACTATCCCTGCTCCCTGTGACCCAGGCCCTGCTCACAGAGCAGCCCCAGCACCGAATGGCAGAAGCCTGCAGCTCACTGGCCTGTGCACCCCCCTCCAGGGCCCTGTCACCTGAAGTAGTCGAAGGAGAACTCCTCCAGTGTGTAGGGCTTGGCGCGCACCTCAGGCTCTGCTGTTCGCAGCTGCAAGAGCCGGATGACGTCCTGCCTCTGATCGGGGGTCATGGTGACAAGGGCCTAGGGGCCAGGAGGCTCAGGTCAGCTGTCCACCTGGGCCACTGGGATCAACATGGTGAAGCCTGCAGCCTGCACTGGGGCTGGGGGGCTCTCTCCATGGGGTGGGCCCCATGCCCCACTATGACCTGGGGAGCCCCCTTCCTCCTTGAGGTCTCTGAAGTTACTGCTGCCTCCATGATTCTGGGCTCAGGACCCCTCCCCCAGGGGAGGACCCCTCCCTCAGTGTCTGAATCAGGTCGGGCCAGTGAGAAAGCCTGGACACAGCCCGAGGACGCGGTGTGAGAACTGCCCAGGCAGCGGGGCTGTGCTCGGCAGGATTCCAGAAGAACCAGGGCCCCTTCCCAGCTGTGCCTCGCTGCCCTTTCAGACAGTGCAGGTGTCACACCGCGATCCCTCCCCCAAACCACTCTCTCCCACCCCTGCCCCATGGCAGTGCCTCATCTGACGCAGTTTCTAGGCCCCTCCTCCACCTGGTACACGTTTGATACCTGCACCAACTTTACATTTCTGGTCCCATAAGACCCCCAGATCATCTTCACAGAAGCTACACACTGTTAATCTATTGTAATCCCTTGTTCCACTACAGATACAGAAAGCAAAGAGGAGACTAGCGGAGCCTCCCACCCATCTGCCACCCCAGGCCACATACCACAATCTCCCTCGGTGGCATGGTGACGGTGGGCATGACATACACACAGTCGGTGGGGAAGTCCCCACGTTGCTTGGTCCTCTCGTTGACGCCATTGGCCCAGCCCGAGTTCATGACCTGCTCGCCCGTGTCATGCTCCAGGATGACAAGGTCGCCCTTGGCAAAGCTGAGGAAGCCCGACTCCTCGCCCGCTGTGGAGACAGGCTGGGTTGGAACTGCTTTATCTGGGTTGATGACCTACAAGCCACCACTCCCCGCTGAAGAACTCCCCTGTCCCACTCACGTCTGCCCACCTGCCACTGCCTCCACCTTGTCACGATGCTCCACACAGACACAGCCGCCAGAGGGAGCCACTCTCCTGCTCGAAAGCCTGCGGCTGCCCATTCCCCTCAGGAGGAAGCCCGCCTGCAAAGCTGGCCTCCCCTCTCCTCGCCCACCAAACCAAACTCTCTGCAGGTCCCCGAGGGGCCGGCTTTCTCCCGCCTCTGCCTGGTCCCTGCTCTGTTCTCTGCCTCACGCGGTTCCCCCGGACCCTGGGCTACACGGGGCCTCTCCCTCCAGGCTCCCACAGCCTCTGGGCGTCTCTGGTCATCGCACCGTCACAGGCCGCCACTCTGTGTTCACACCTCCCACCCCCACCACGAGGGCAGGGCAGGGTCCCTTTTATCTCTGTCCTTTCCACACTCTTCCCAGAGCCCAGGTGGTCTCAGTCAGGGTGGCTGTCACTGCCGTCAGCCTCTGAAAGTGGGGGGTAGTTGCAGAACACTAAGGAGGCCCCTGATCTAGCTTGGAGGAGGTGACAGGAGGTAAGTATTAAAGGACCAGAGGGAGGGAGGGAGAGAAAGGTTCCCCACAGGGGACAGGTTGAAGGCACAGAGTTCTGCTGTTTGGTCCGGTGTCTGGGGAAGGATGGGTAACAAGGCACTGGCAGCCCTGAATGCCAGGCCAAGGCCAAGGTGCATGGTCTGCCCAACACCCCGACCCCCTGTGCCTGGCAGCCCATGTGGCAGCCACTCACCAGGGTTGGGGTTGTCCTGCAGGGCCACAACATACTTAGACCTCTTCCGGAGCCCCTCTAGGAAGGTGACCACCAGGTCACGGATGTCCTCGGCGTTGCTGGAGGTGAAGGTATACTCATCCCCCTTGATGGTGGCCAGTGTGAAGCTGGGGGCCGTCATTTTCGCTCCCCTGCAGGACCAACACGGAGAACAGGGCCCAGCCGGGGTCAGCCCTGCCCGGCCTGAGTGAGGTGCAGCACAGCCCGGATCAGAGCAGCCCAGCGAGAATAAGACACGGCACTCCCTGAAGGAGACCAAGGCCAGCCGAGTCAGACGTGGCCCAGCTAGAGCAGAGCCTGGTCCACCCAGGTGAGACGTGGCCCAGGTCAGACACATCTCAGTCCAAGTCAGACATGGCCAGGCATGGTGTGGGGAGACCCACACTGGCCCAGCCCACACCCCCTTTGCCTATCTAATTCCCACTCACCCTTTAAATCTCAGCCTAGATGCTCCTTCCTCCAGGAAGTCCTCCCTGCCCTCCCACAGCCCTCATTGCACTGCTCCCTGCTTCAAAATGGCCTGTTCAATGTCTGTCTCCCCTCGACTGAAGCCCCAAGAGGGCAAGGACTGTCTTGTCACCATTGCATCCCGAGTGCCTGGTCAGAGCCAGCCATGGCCCAACTAAGCCCACATCAGACACAGCCCAGAGACTCCTACACACCCCAGACCAGGGGAGGAGCCACCACACTGCTGGGGAAGCCAGTCTGTGCCAGGAGCCCCCGCCCCCCCCACCCCATCCATGGGACCACAGTTCGCAGCGTACAAAGACCTCTCCCACCGGTTATGGCATTTATTCCTCACCACCGTTGGGGAAGGAAAGTATTGAGACCCCAATTTTATTTAGGGATGAGGATGCAGAGGTGAGTCCTGCCCAGGCCAAGCTGTTTTTGTGCACACTCGCCTGCCCCCGACTGTCCCACTAACAGCCCGGCCCCATCTCAGGACAGCATTGCTGTGCTGTAGCCCCGCGCCCCTCCCGTGAGGAGGTCCCGAGGGGTCTGCACAGAGCAGCACAAACTGCTTGATTGCCTGTGACCAGGACAGGCCACTGTGCGCCTCTTTGCACCCGCCATGACCTGCAGGACAGCTCTGCCCCCTCCTTCCCCGTCTGTCATCTGTGTGTCCTTCTGGCCCCTCACCTGCTGCTGGACACAGCCATGATCTCCGGGAAGGACAGCTCCAGCAGCACCTGCTCCTGCTCATCCACAAAGTACACGCCCGTCCAGTTGACAGCCACGATGACGTCGTTCTTGGGGAGGCTGGGGCCTGGGGCAGAGACCGAGGCACTGAGGGGCCCTCCCGCTCCCTGGCCCTGCCCTTCCCAATCCTCATAACCGTCGGGGGCTAGGGTGGGAGTATACTGGTTTCTATTTTACAGAGAGGGAAACTGAGGCTCAAAGAGCAAAGCCCCCCTATAAGCCAAAACCCAAGGTGCAGTGGGAAGAGTGCCAAATCGGGAAACTGGGTTCGGGCCCCATCCCTGCCACCCACCGGTCTTTGTGCGGCTTTGGACAGTCCCTGCCCTGCACCAAGGTGGGACATGGTGGGGGGGCTGGACTGAGTCCCAGGGTTCCTCCGGCCCTGGTTCTGTGAAGCACAGCATCTGCTTCGGCCCAAAGGTGGCCGGGTGACGGCCCACGTGGGTTTACATTAGCCACACCCCGCTCAACTTCACGGAGTCGGCCCAGCAGGGCTGGCCTGCCTGTGCTCTGGGCCAGCCTCTTCTGCACACAGTGGGTGCTTTACTGATTCCAGTGCTCATTTGATTGCTCGATCCAGCGTGCCACTGAGCACCTACTGTGTGCCATGGAGTCACCACTGGACCTCAGGGAGGCAGGACCCACGCTCAGCGGCACTGACCAGGAAAGACCGAGCAGCCCACCAGGCGGGAGGCCCACTGAGCGGGGCGCCTGGCTCGAGCCGGTCCCCTCCCTCTGCTGTGGGCCGGGGCATAGGGCCAGGGGCTGGGGGGGGTACCTGAGAATTTGTAGGCTTCGTAAAACCTGGAGAAGAGCAAGGGCCACTTGAAGCGGGCATAATTGACCACATCCTCTTTGACCTTCTGGGCATCAGTTCTCCTCTGGGCATAAATCCCCTGGAGGGGACAGAGAGGGACACAGGACGAGAGATACAGTACAAACTCTGTCTGGAAATCAGCTGTCCCTGCCTCGTAGCCAGCGTGGCCCAGGCTCCCGCACCCTGTGCATCACGGCCACCCCCTCGCCTCGTCTCTCTGATTCCCTCAACGTCAGGTCAGTGAGCACCCGGGGCACAGAGGCAGAGAAGGCACGGGTGCTGCAAGATACGAAAGCACCAGCATTTTATTTCTCCAAAACCACTCCCCTAAGCCCTAGTAAGAACGCGGTGGTGCAGGGGGTGGGGGCACTGGAGGGGTCAGAAGGAACCTGTGGTCTTACAGTGCCCAGACGCAGGCGTGGGTGAGGGTGAGTGTGTGCCGGCCCACACTGCCCCAGCCGCACCGCGACAGGGCCCAGCAGCCGTGCCACCGCGGGAGCAGGGGGAGTTCAGGGTGAGGGGCTCAACGTCACCAACCTGATCCCGAACGGCTTAGAAGAGAGAACAATGCGCATGTGCGCAGGGAGAGAAGCCACAAGCAAGTGTGGCCCACTGGTCAATCTGGCTGAAGTGCATACAGTTCTAATTTTTTGAACTTGGAACTTCTCTGTAAGTTTGAAGTTATTTCAGAATAATATGTTTTTAAAAAACACCCCTCTGTTATGGAATGACTCGTGTCCCCCCCCCCCCACTTCCCACAAATTGGTGTCAAGTCCTGACCCCCAGCAACCCAGAATGCAGTCCTATTTGGAGATGAGGTTTTTAAAGAGATAGTGACGTCAAAATGAGGTCGTTGGGGTTAGCCCTAATCCAATATGACTGGTGTCCTTATAAGCAAAGTTGGACAGGGCCATGCATGCGCAGAGGGAAGACCACGTGGAGACGGATGGAGAACCCGGCGCGTGCAGGCCGCGGAGGGGCCTCAGAAGAAACCAACCCAGCCAGCACCTCGATCGTGAACTTCTCGGCTCTAGAACCTTGAGACACAAATTCCTGTTTAAGCCGTCTGATCCATACTTTGCTACGGCGGCCCTGACAACCTAATAACACCCCCTCCCACCCTAAAACAACATGAATTCACATCTGTCCACTGTAGGAGAGGCCTGGCCCAGGGCCCCGGGATGAACACACCAAGGAGCTCCAGCCTGGCGGGGAGACACAGCTCAGCCATGGGCCCCAAAACGGCAGAAATCACGTCCCTGTCCCATTCACGCTGTGTCTCCAGGGGCACATTGCAAGTACCCAGCATGAGATAAACGCGTGACAACGACACCAACTCAGAACACGCCCCACGCACGCCCAAGCACCCCAGGGGCAGTGAGCACGGAGGAGGCCCAGGTGGCGGCTGCAGGCAGTTGGGAGGCAGATGGACAGGCTCCCGCAGCTGATGGGACGTGAGGGCCGAGGAGAAGAGGTGGCCAAGGACGAAGAAAGTCTCTCACTTGAGAGATGGGGTGGCAGGGAGAACACGCCCCTCTTCTGGTGGGGGCTGGGGGTGAGGGCCCTGGGGTAAGCCAGGCTGGAGGGAGAAGCTGCACAGGGGGCGTCAGGGACAGGCAGAGGCCGGGGAGGGGGCTACCGGAGAAGGTGAAAGGTCAGGAGGGCAGGCGGAGGGCGTGTGGCGTAGGGGCTGAGAGACTGTGTGGGGCCCTCCCTCAGCGTTGTGCAGAGACAGTTCCACTCTTGCTCAGCAGGGGCCACAGAGGTGAGGAGGCCATGGGTCCCCTGCCAGCAGCTGGTGCCCCGACCCCTTTCCCCACCTGGACACCCCTGCTCTACCCGGGAGGGAACCACTCAGCTGGTTACAGGCCTGGGCTCCAAGCAAGGCGGGTACAGGGGGCTGTACCTGGAGTCCCCCAGGTAGGACGCTGGGCTGGAGTTATTTCAGGAAAAAGGAGGTGCACTTCCCAGAAGCCCCCTCCTGCGCCTACCACCACTGAGCTGCAGCTCTCGGGAAGCTGTAGCACCAGCGAGCGGCTGGCACGAGACCAGGAGACGGGACGCCAACACCCACGCCCCATCAGTCTCCTTCAGGAGGCCGCAGGACTGGGTTTGATGCTCTCTGTGTCCCTGGTGCCCAGCCTGCCCTTTCTGTGAGTTGATGTCCGTGGTGGAGAGAGGGCTGCTGGGAGGCCAGAGGTCAGGAGCCATCCAGTCCCCAGGACACACCCTCACCTCCTCTCGGGTCCCCTCCACACACAACAGACAGGTGAGAGCTGGGGCCTTGCCCCCCAGGTCCCTCCCAGCCCCCCTACCTTCTTGTGGGCGGCGATGGCCAGCTGGGCCCACTTCTCCAGCGTCTTCAGGGGCGTGATCTCGCGGTCAGGGATGTAGGTGGGCACGAGGTTCAGCAGGCGCTCCAGGATCATCTCGGAGCCGTAGTCCACGAAGTACTGCTGGGAGGCCAGCTCGGCCAGGTCATCCTCCTGGGTCGGGGAGGGGCCCCGGTCACGTGTGCGGCTCAGGCCCCTCCAGGAAGCCCCCAGGCCCTGCTCCTGCCCTGCCTCCTGCAGCTCTCAGAGCCTGGCCTGTGTTCTCACTGACTCACCAGGGAATTCTTGCCTGTTCAGTGGAACCATGAGCTCCCCATGGGCAGGGCCACGCCCTCACCTCTTCCTGGGTCCTCACCTGCACAGAGACGAACCCTGCCCAGGGGCACACGAGCTGACCCAAAGAGACCCGCCAGCCCATCGAGCAGCCGCTACACGCTCGGCTCTGTGAGACAGCGACTGGAACTGACAAGCGAGAAGAGGAAGTGCCTATCCTGGAGAACGGGAGACCTGGGGACTACTGGAGGGGGTCAGGGTGAGGGGAGGGCACCACGTCACCGCCTCCATCACCAGCAGCATGCACCAGGGGAGAGCCGAAGTGTCTACCAGCCAGTAGGTCTACTGCAGAGGCTTTGGGGAGCCAGGCGGGACTGGGCATTTGCTTGTGCGTGGCACCCCCAGTGATGCCTACCTAGGGCTCCCCAGGGCTCTGGCAGCAGGGGCAATAGAGAAAGGCTCTTGGGGACCTTCCAGGCAATGGATATGTTCCAACTAGTTTGAGTATTTCAGAACGTTAGCAACTGACAAGGCTGTCCTAACGCATTGTGACTGAGTATTTGCTTACCGCCACCAACCCCACCATCACTGCCTCCACCATCGCCACGAAACACAACACCAGCATCACCACCACCATCACTGCCTCCCATCGCCACCACCACCAATAACCATCGTTTTCATTTCTGTCACCTCCATCCTCATCTCTCATCACAGTCCCCACAGATCATAAGTACTCTCAGATCCACCATGACCATTAGCAAAATAAAACACCCACATCACTCCTGTCCTCAGAAATAGAAAAAAGAACATAAATTTGCAAACTCTGGTTTCAGTGAATAAGTCTCTTTCTCGTGTAGAGCTGCATTTGCTAGACTAGCTCAGAACCACACACAAGTCCTGGAGCACATCCCGGGCACCACGTACCGTCGCTGCTGCAGTGTGAGCCCGTCCGGCAGGACATTCTCCCCAACCTTTGCTGCTGTAATTCTACCTCCTCCTCACAGCACCCCCCCCCAGGTAGGTGGTACAAATCCAGGAGCACCCTGGGGAGTGCCAACCTTGGCATTTGCTAATGGGGGTCACAGACAGTGGGAAAACAGGCGGCTGTGGGCCACGGGGCTCAGCAGGAGACTCACCTTCTCACACCTGTACTCCCCGAACTTGACTCCGCGCACCACCTGCTGGTAGATGAGGTTGGTGGCCACATTGTCCTCTGAGGGGTTGTGCCAGGGTGTGAAGACCTCTTTGCGGAAGAAGAGCCTCCAGGGGGCATTGCGCTCCTGGGCACCCTGTTCCTTGGCGTACTGCTCGCACTGGGAGATGGCGTCCATGACGTGGTCACTGCCACTGCCCAGGGAGGACACCTGTGGGCAAGCAGTACGCACGAAGTCAGGGAGGATTTCGAGGAGCCTCAGCTGTGCCAACTGGGCTAGTTCCGATGGAAAGCTGAGGCCCAGAGAGAGAGAGGCACATGTCCAAGGTCCCCCAGGAGGTGCCCAAGGTCCCCCCAGAGGCAGAGTGGAAGGGGACCCCCGGATCCCAGCCGTGGGCTCTGAGCCGGCACACCAGCTGTTTTCTAGCCTCAGTTCTGGGCCGTTACATGGGAATTCCTGTTTCTTAGTGGAAGCCCTTTGTGAAACTGTTGGACAGTCACCGAGAACACAGGTGGTATCTACAGGTAAGAAAAATCCAGGTGAGCCGTGTCCAGCGGCATGGTTCCACGCCCGGGCCCGTGTGTGGGTGTGCAGGCAAGTCCCCCAGGCCCGCTCAGCACAGGAGCCTCCATCCCAGAGGCAAGCCTGGGGGACGCTCACGCTGCAGCTGAGAACGAGGTGAGGAGTTTGTCCCCACACATCACAGCGACCTGACAGGCCATCGTTCTGTTCCCACGTGCACGTGGGAAAGTGCGTCTCAGCCGAACGGCTGTGCGTCCCTCCGGCCAGCCTACCCCACGGCCTTCCTTCAGCACAGGAGGCTGCAGCTGGCCTCACGTGACTGAAGAGGGCTTGGGGCTCCCATCTACATCCTACTGCTGGGTTTTCCTCCGGCTTGCAGAGAGCTCCTAAGCAGCTGGCGAGCCAGGCAGAGCCGTGGTTACCACTGCTAGGGAGGAAACCCCGGTGCTCAAAGGTGAGTCCCCTGGGCCTGCAGAGGCAGCACCGGGACAGGCCCAGAGCCGTGTCAGGGGAGGCGTTCCGGCGGCCATACCTTATCAAACAGGGCAATGTAGAGGGAGAAGCCAAAGCGGTCCTTGAGCGAGATCTTGTCGGCCAGCGCGTTGCAGAGCTCCTTAGCTGTGGTCGCGGAGTCTGTCAGCAGGGTCTTGGTGGTCCCGTCCATGAATGTCACAGGCAACATGATGGGCTTCTTGGACTTGGTGGCCTGGAAGTGACCCAAGAGGGCTATGGGGTCCTTCCACTTCAGACCAGCTCCCTCCCTCTGGACTCTGGCTCTCCTGGTGGGGTTGGAGCTGCCTCGGAGCCCCAGGCCCGGCATCCCACCGGGCCACTGCCTGTCCCTGCCACTGGTGCCCGGGGAGCCGGGCTTGTACCCCACCACCCTCAAGTGGAACTTTAGGGGCCTTGAGGCTGAGAGGTCGGGTCCTGCCACGGGCTTCTGTCACTTCACATAACCGTCACAAGACGCTGTGAGATGAGTGTCATCATCACCATGTTGCAGGTGAAGCCATTGAGCTGCAGAAGGAATCCCCCTCAGCCAAGTCACTTTGTCCATACGGCCATCAAATGGGGGCCAACCATCCTCTGGGGGCTTTCGTGTTCCCATGGGCCTGGGATGCCAGAACTTGAGGGTGGGTGCTTGAGGGACCAGAGTTCCAGAGCAGGGAACACTTCTGGGGCCCCCAAGCGTACTAGACACACGTGTGTGTGTATGTGCACGTGTGTGCTGGGCAGGGCCGGGCCGCACCTGCAGCTCCAGCCAGCTGGGCGGCTGTGTCCGCGTGCCGTTGACAAAGGTCCTCCGCAGGCGCTCCTCGCAGTACGGGGCGTAGCCAGGCGGGCCCCCGTGGATGAAGTTGCGCAGGAACTGCAGCCAGAGGGCCGGGTGAGGCCTCCCCGCCCTGGCCTGGAGCGGTCACAGGCCCTCACCCACGCGGGCGTCTGCTCCGCCAGGCAAGGCTGCCCTGGCGCCCCTCTGCTCTCCCTGGCTCCTGCTGCCCTCGCACCGCACCGTGGCAGCCAGGCCACCGCAGCCCCACGTTTCCAGCTGTTCCTCCTGCCGCACCTCACACAGGCCCGCCTGGCTTAGCTGCGCCTCCGCCAGGGCCCAGTCTAGCCCCCACCACCTCCCGCACCCTCACACTGACGGCAGGGTTGGCCTGCCGAGACCCCTGTGTCCCCAGTGCCCGGGGCCTGACACTGAGGTAAACTGAAGTGCTCGCCCCGAGACAGGCACGCGGAGGGCCAGGACACGCTCTGGTCAGACTCAGCCCCTCATCAGTACCATGGGGCTGGGGGGAAATAGGCAAAGCGGGGGCTGCCTGGAGGGGACTGCCTGGAGGGGGCTGCCTGGAGGGGGCTGCCTGGAGGGGGATGCCAGGAGCACGGGCCCGCGGGGGTGGCCAGGCCTGAGAGGAGAGGTCGGTTGTGCCCCCTTCCCACCCGTCTTCCAGCAGTCTCCCCAGTGCCGGGACGGTGCCCGCTCCCCTTCCCACCCCAGGAAGCCAGACAGCCGCCTACCTTGACGAACTTCTCAGAGGGGGCGAAGCAGCCCACGCAGAGAGACATGAGGATCCAGCCCCGGGCGTAGCTGCTCTTGGAGGGGTTGTGGGTCAGCTGCTTGCTGATCTGGCAGTAGATCTCGTCCCTGCGCCGGGGCAGCAGGGCAGGGACAGTCGCCTCAGAGGAACAGCCCCAGCCCCCGCCCACACCCAGCAGCAGATGGGACACAATGCGGCTGTCCCCTCCGACTTGCCCAAGACCACCAGGAGGCAGAGTGGGCTGGGTGGGAGGGCTGTCCCCAGGGCTCTAGGGAGCCATCAACGGGGGTCTGGCTTTGAAGACAGGATCATCAGGCATAAAGAATGTCCCTGACTGCAATTCACATTCCACCATCCAGAAGGTGGTGTGTATGCTGCTCTGGGCACAGTGGCCACAGCCACTGGTGACCGTGCTGATGGGAAGCACAGGCCCTGCCCCTGCCTCATCCCTGACCCAGCCCACAGTCGCCGCAGTAGGTACAGTTTCCACCAATGGTCGTGGGTAGGGTAGGAGCAGGAGAAGCATCTGGGGGCATCTCCAGGGGATGGACTGAGCAGGGACTTTGACCGTCTCTTGATATGTTTTTGTAATGTTTGACTATTTAAGTGGCCATTACCTTTGTAAAGAGATAAAAACAACGAAGGTAACTTGTTTGCATTTAAAGGGATCCTTACAGCACTGCTATGAAGGCCCACGAGCCAAGGCTTATGACGCACCCAGCGCAGCGCTGAGCACAGCAAACCCTCAACAAATGCCAGCTGCCGGGATCAGTGTTGTTCTTGGGGATGTTTCTTCCCTCAACAAACTGGGTACCCTGAGACCGCAGCTGCCTCTCCAGGGTCCGGGGCCCAGGACAGGCCCCGTGGTGACACAGTGACCACCAGGGGACACTCGCTGCCACTCTTCCCTCTCTGACAATAAGGCTGGGCAGGAAGGTGGGACTATCCAACTCAGTGGCTCACCAGTTTTGAGTTCATGGACCAGTAAAATTTTCATGTGCATTCTGGAAGTTGTCAATTTTTTATCATGACAAATGGGTTGATCTCCCTCTCACACACAGACACACACACACCCCGCCCACCATCCATATTCCGATCATTTCATAAAACAAAGGTAAATATCCAAAAAGTAGGAAGGACAAAATCTCAGAGGTTTTTAAATAAAAGAAGTTTAGCTTTAGAAACACCCTCGTTTTTCCCATCTCCCATCTTGCCACAGACTGGGAGTCTCTGACCTGACCCCACGCACTTTGCAGACGGGGAGACCAAGGCTGAGACGGGGAGGCATCAGCTGTGCGAGGCCCCTCGGAGTGGACACCCAGCCTTCCACTCTGGGTCCAGGGCTCCTGGCACTGGCTTCTCTAGAAGTGTCAACGTTAGGTTGGTGGCGGGATGACAGGGAGGCTGACGCTTGCCCTTGAGACATGCCTCAGGCAGCTCCCTTCTCCTCCTGGAGTGGGTGGCCCTGGTGGCATGGCCACCTCTGGGGACACAGCAACTGACCACAGGGAGCCATGAGTGGAGGCCTGGCTGGAGGCAGGAGGTATGGGAGGCCAAGTGACCCCTGGGGAAGTCTCTTCCCCACCCTGGACCTCAGTTTTCCCATCAGGGAATTGGGGCTCACCCCTGCACATCCTACTATTAGCTGGACCAGCAGACACAAGCTCATGGGATCAGCTCTCCTACCTAACCTGTCCTGTGCAGACGCAATTCTCATAACTGTCCTAGCCCTCCTCTGATCCAGCTGACTTGATTTCTTAACTGGTCCTCGTGACTCCTGGGTCTTCCCATCAACTCCCAAGTACCCCAGGACCAGGGTGAAGGCCTCTCCTGGGCCCTGATGGGGAGGAGGCACCTGCAGGGCTCCCAGACATGCTGCCCACAGTAGCCCCGACCGTGCCTGGGGTGGGCGACAGAGGGTGAGCCGGCAATGATGGGCTAAAAGCAGAAAGTGCACGTCTGATGATGCCAATCAGAGCTACGGTTCACTGGGTGCCTCTGTGTACCCAGCAAGTCTCTTCCCCGCTCTAGACCTCAGTGGAAAAGTGTGTAACCAGGACACGTGTTATACACTTTTCACGGTTTTATCTTCCCAAGCCTATGAGGAAGGTACTACAAACAAGCACATCTCATTTTATTGGACCTTACTTTATGGTACCTCACAGATATTGCATTTTTTAAAATACAAATTGAAGGTTTGTGGCAACCCTGTGTCAAGCAAGTCTCTCGGCACCATTTCTCTAACAGCAGGTGATCGCTTGTGTCTCTGTCACATTTTGGTAATTTTTGCAATATTTCAGACATTTTCATTATTATTATGTCTGTTTTGCTGATCTGTGATCAGTGATCTTTGATGTTACTATCGTACTTGTTTTGGGACACCACGAACTAGGCCCGTATAGATGGTGAACTTAACTGAAAAATGTTGTGTGTATTCTGACTTCTCTCCTCCTCCCTCAAGCCTCCCTATTCCCTGAGACACAGCAATATTAAAAAATTAGTAACTCAACAATGACCTCCAAGTGTTCAAGTGAAAGGAATTGTTACACATCTCTCACTTTAAATCAAAACCTAGAAATGATCAAGCTTAGCGAACAAGGTGTATCGAAAGCCGAGATAGGCCGGAAGCTGGGCCTCTTGCACCAAACAGCTAAGTTGTGAATGCAAAGGAAAAACTCTTGAAGGAAATTGAAAGTTCTACTCTAGTGAATACATGAATGATAAGAAAGCGAAACAGCCTTGTTGCTGATATGGAGAGTATCTTAGTGGTCTGGATAGAAGATCAAACCAGCCACAACATTCCCTTAATCCAAAACCTAATCCAGAGCAAGGACCTATATCTCTCTTCAATTCTATGAAGGCAGAGAGAAGTAAGGAAGCTGCAGAAGAAAAGTTGGAAGTTAGAAGAGGTTGGCTCGTGAGGTTTAAGGAATGAAGCCACCTCCAGAACATAAAAATGTAAGGCAAAGCAGCAAGTGCTGATGTAGAAGCTGCAGTAAGTTATCCCTAAGATCCAGCTAAGATAATTAATATGACTACACTAAACAACAGATTTTCAACATAGACAAAACGGCCTGCTATTGGAAGAAGATGCCATCTAGAACTTTCATAGCTAGAAAGGAGAAGTCAATGCCTGGTTTCAAAGCTTCAAAGGACAGGCTGACTCTCCCGTTAGGGCCAATGCAGCTGGTGACCTGAAGTTGAAGCCAGTGATCAATTAACATTCCAAAAATTCTAGGGCCCTTAAGAATTATGCTAAATCTACTCTATCAGTGCTCTGTAAATGGAACAATAAAGCCCAGATGACAGCACATCTGTTGACAGCATGGTTCGCTGAATATTTTAAGCCCACTGTTGAGTACTACTGCTCAGGAAAAAAGATAGATTCCTTTCAAAATATTAATATCTGCTCATCGACAATGCACCTGACTACCCAAGAGCTCTGATGGAGATATACAAGGAGATTAATGTTGTTTGCATGCAAGGAGATTAATGTTGCTAACACAACATCCATTCTGTAGCCCATGGATCAAGGAGTAGTTCCGACTTTCAAATCTTACTATTTAAGAAGTCATTATTATTTAAGATAGTGATTCCTCTGCTGGATACAGGCAAAATTAACTGAAAATCATCTGGAAAAGATTCCCCACTCTCACCATTAAGAACACTTGTGATTCATGGGAGGTCAAAATATCAACATTAACAGGAGCTTGGAAGAAGTGGATTCCAACCCTCATGGATGACTTTGAGGGCTTCAAGACTTCAGTGGAGGAAGTAACTGCAGATGTGGTGGAAATAGCAAAAGAACTAGAATTACAAGTGGAGCCTGAAAATTGGCTGAATTGCTGCAATCTCGTGATAAAACTTTAGTGGTTTAGGAGTTGTTTCTTATAGATGAGCAAAGAAAGCGTTTTCTTAGATGGAATCTACACCTGGTGAAGACGCTGTGAATATTGTTGAAATGACAACAAAGAATTTAGAATATTACATAAATGTAGTTGATAAAACAGCAACAAGGTTTGCAAGGATCGACTCCAGTTTTGAAAGAATTTCTACTGTGAGTAAAATGCTATCAAACAGCATCACATGCTACAGAAAAATCTTTCACGAAAGGAAGAGTCCACTGATGCAGCAAACTTCATGTTGTCTTATCTTAACAGGTGGCCACAGCGATCGTAACCTGCAGCAACCGCCACCCTCAGTCAGGCAGCCGCCAACACTGAGGCCAGACCCTCCAATATGACTCGCTGAAGGCTCAGGTGATTGTTAGCATTTTTTAGCAATAAAGTATTTTTAAATTAATGTATGTGCATTTTTTAGATGTATACTTAACAGACTATTGCACACTTAATAGACTATATAGTATCATGTTAACATAACTTTTATATGCATTGAAAAGCCAAAAACCTTGTGTGACTTGCTATATTGCGATATTCGATTTATTGAGCTGGTCTGGAACCACCCCTGCGACATCCCTAAGGTATGCTTTTGTTATTATTCCCCCTCTACAGACAAGGAAACAGAGCTGTAGAGAGATGAAGTGACTCGGCCAAGGCCATACACCTAGCTAGCAGCACAGCCAAGCCCAGGCCTGCTGGGCTCAATGTGTGCTAAGATGACAGAGGCCCTACTCAGCCGCCAAAAAAAAAGCCGCCTACGAGGGCTTTCGGGGGTGCCCCTTCCTCCCAGCGGCCGTCCCTGCACCCCCCACCCCAGGCCCCCTCCCTCCCAGCAGCCGTCCCTGCACCCCCCACCCCAGGCACTGACCGGAGTGCTGGCCGCAGGATGCCGTTGCCAATGATGAAGTGCAGCTTCTCCAGGTTGGAGGTGGGCCGGTCCTCCAGCATGCTGTTGCCCTGCACTGTGGACTCCCCGTCGTGCAGCCTCTTGGTCACCTGGGCCAGAGGAGAGAACAGGCTTTCCCAGGGCAGGCGAAGTTGGGGTGTTGTCCCTGCCAGCAGGGTCCCAGCACCTGAGTCTGCCCACTCCCCAGAGAGCAGAACCCGGGCAGCGGCCAGAGAGCTGGGCTCCTGCTGCCAACTCCCACCCCGTCACTCCCCTGCCATGTGCAGAACAGACGCTGGGCCAGTAACTGGCCACACAGCCCAGGAGCGCTGGCCCGGTGCCGCCCACTTCTGGGGGTCAGGCTCCTCTGTACCTCCTTAAAACCCTGTGCCCCACAGGGAGGAGGACCTTTCTGCCAGGACAGGGACCTTTTCCTCTGAGTCCAAGCAGGACCCCTGTTCTGAGGCAGGCCCCCCCGCCAACTCTGCAACCCAGAGTACACCCTGGGTTCTAACCACCAGCCACCATCACCCTGTCACCAACAGCCCTGGCCCTGACGTGACCAGCCTCAGGCCGGTTCTCACAAGATGTGTCTCCTCTCTGGTCCCACACAGCCCACAGCGCCAGCCCCACGCTCTGCCTAGAAGACGCGGCGTGAGTGAGAGGAGAGTGGCAGGGGTGGACACTGCAGACGGGGAGGCCGTGGAAGGTCCTCACGTCTACTGAGCACCCTCAGCTGCCATCTCTACCCTCCTCCCAGGACCTCATGAGTTGGGCATTTTCTTCCTTGGCCCCTCAGATACTGAGCTGGGGTTCAAATTCAAGGCCACACATCTGCAAGACTGGATTTGCACCTGAGGTGGGGACAGGACAAGGCTTCTGCAGCTGGGGGTCAGGGGAAGCTTCCTAGAGGAGGCGACCCCCAGGCAGAGAAGGGGAAGGAGCAATTTCGGGCCGTGGGACGGGTGTGTGCAAGGAATGGGGAGGGGCTGGTCGCCAAGGCTGTAAATGCCTTAGTCTGTGTCTGTGTCCCCTGACCCCTGTCCACCCCTAGCCATACACAGATCAGCCTAGAGAACCTCAGAGTACAAGGGCCGGGGCACTGCACAGAAAAAGTGAGGCGACCAAAGAATGAATTCAAACAAATCAATAGTGTCAGTGCTCCATGAGTGCTCTTGTCCCGCAGCAAAGTTCTGGTGTCTGAATCGTTCTTGGACCAGATGCTGCAGGTCCATCCCCTGGCAGGACACATCCTCCCTCACACCATGCGCCACTCTGAGCCTCCCAGCTCCCAGTTCCCAGTTCCCTCCTCTGGGAAGCCCTTCCTGACCCCATCCTGAGTTCACCACCCTCTGCAGGGGCTCCCTGTCCAGCCCCCAGCCAGCCAGGACCCCCGAGGACAGGCAGCTGCCTGTGGGCTGCCAGACCCGGGGCCACGCTCACCTCCTCCGTGAGCTTGGACTTCTTCTTGAGGGTCAGGTGCACCAGCTTGTGCCTCACGCTGCTCTTCTTCTGCCCCTCGGGGAGCTGGGCCTGCAGGGCCAGCAGGAGACAGCTGGGCAGAGAGCGACGGCAAGGGGCAGAGCCTGGGGGCCAGCTCACCTCCATGGGAATGCTTGAAGGGCACCCCCTGTGCCCCTTCCACCCCACCAGCCAACTGGCAGAACCAGAAAGGCCTGGTGATCTGCTCAGGGCCTCCCTACAGGCTGGTATGGGAGCTGGTGCCAACGACAAAGCCCTGTCTACTGTGCCACGTGGTCACGGCTATTATGGTCGGCACTTTACAGTTTACAAAGCTTGCACATACTTGTAGACACCAGTAGACACAGGACAGCGGGAGACAGTGAGGCAGAGACGGATCATAGGATGCTCTTTCTGCAGAGGATCCACGGCCGGGGGTGCCCGGCACCGCCCACCCCCCAGCCAGGGCACCCGGGCCGCACCTCGCCCTCGCCCTGCAGGGCCTGCAGCTCCCGCTTGTACGTCTTCTTGCCCAGGGTCTCGTAAATCTTGGTCATCACGGGGATCTTCTCGCTGCCGTCGCTCATGGCTGTGTGGTACTTGGGCTCGGGGAGGTCCCCCATGAACCGGAGGACGGTGATCCAGACCGCCAGGGCCGCCTGGGGGCACAGTGCGCACGTCAGAAGGGCAGAGTGCAGGACACTGGCAGTCGTCAGAACAAGCTGTGGTTTGGGGAGAGGGCTGGAAAACAGCTTTGTGTAGTCCGGCCCAGGCCTTGGGGTGAAGACTGGTGGGCAGGGACCAACCACACAGGTGGAGACCACAGCCCCAGCCCCGGGCCCTCCCCGCAGTGACTGAGTGGCAGGCGGGCCTCACCAGCTGGTCACCCTCGTCGTCATGGTAGAGCAGCGGCTGTTTGAGGGGCCGCCGGGTGTAGGAGTGCGTGGTCGTGCCCTGGAAGTAGGTGGCAGCGAACTTGGCGAACTTGTACTCAGAGAGGTCCTCCTCGTCCTCGTCGGGCAGGGGCAGGGCTGCGTCCAGGTCCTCCTCCACCATCTCCCTCCGCCCACGCTCCAGGTCCTGCAGCAGACGAGAGGGGCTCCCTGCCGTGGGGCTGGGCTGACGTCCCCCACCCTGCCCCCGCAGGGCCAGCTCCTCCTTCAGGAGCGTAGGGCTCTGTTAGTCCTGTCCCCTACCCCAACGGAACTGGGCACGTGGTAGGTCCTCAGTGGACAAACAGATAAAAGCTTGAGAATGGCCCTGGAGAGGGGCAGTGACTGGCCCAAGGTCACAGGGCAGGCTGGTGGCTGGACAGGGCCTGGGACCTACGGCCCCCAACCCAGCTCATCCCTACTCCCCTCTGCTCAGGGGCCAGGTGGGCTTTAATGCCTAGGGACACAAGAGGAGGGAGGGCCAACACACTGGGGGGCCTGGGGGCCTCTGGGGCTCCTGTCCCCAGCCTGGTACCTCAAAGCCGCTAGGTGCCTGGCCCTCCTGGCCTGGCAGGCCACCCGAAGTCCCCAGGAAGCCAAACATCTTGTCCACCATGTCCGAGTGATTGACGGGCTCGTGGCGGGCCCTTTCCATCTGCTCCAGGAGCTCCTTCTTCCGCCGCGCCGCCTCCTTCTCCTTCAGCTCGCGCTCGGCATCCTCCCGAGCCAGCTGGGCCAGGCGCTCCTGGGAGGTCGGGGTGACAGAAGACACCGCGTCAGCTCCCGGTAGCACAGCCTCAGGGGACAAGTCAGCTCCCGGTAGCACAGCCTCAGGGGACAAGCTCTCCGTGGGTCCTGAGGGAGCCCCTGTGGCAGCCAGCACTTCAGTCCCAACCTCCTGACCCCGGGGAAGGACAGAGCCTGCGACTTCCCACCTGGGGCCACACTCAGCCCTCCGTCCACGGCAGACAGATGCCTGGCACTGGGGCCACGGGGAGGACTCTCGACAAGCCCAGACAGTGAACCCGCCTGTCCTTCGGGGCTCTGCTGGGCACCGCCTCCTCCAGGCAGCCTGCTCAGTGCCGTCCTTGGCCCTAGGGGACCGCACCAACTCAGACGTCCCACAGCTGTCAGGCTGGGGCACTAGACCAGCGCTGCCTGATAGGCCGTAACGCAAGCCACGCGTATAGTAGCCACATTTGTTAAAGTAAAAAGACATAAGTGGAATTAATCTTAATATATTTAATTTAGCTCAGTATTTCCCAAATATTATCCTAATATGTAATCAATATTATAAAAATAACACTGAGATTTTATAATTCTTTTTTTCCCCTATTAAGTCTCCAAAACCTAGTGTGTATTTCACACTTACAGCACTGTGTCACTCGGAAGGGCACATTTCAAGTGCTCAGTGGCCACCCGGCCGGGGCTTTTACCCGGGTGCTGCCTCCCAGCTAGAAACACGCTGCGGAGGGCCCGGCCCTTCCTCGGGAGCCACAGCCCCCGTCCTTTCCCTGGCGCACGGCAGTGAGAGCTCAGGCAGCACCTGCTGAACAGGCCTGGTGAGGCCACTTTCTGAAGGCCGGGAGGAAGGCTGGGAGGTGTTGAGTGACCGGGGAGAGCGGACGACCCCGCAAGTGGCGCCTAAGCCCACCTGATGCTTGCGCTCAGCCTCCTCCTTGGCCTTCTTGGCGCTCATCTCCTTCCGCAGCTTCTCCTCCTCCGCCAGCCGCATTTTCTCGGCCTCGAGGCGCCGCAGGTACTGAGGGAAGGGCAGCTGTTGTCACGGCAATTCCTGCCAGCTCCACTCCACCCGACCCCGAGTTCTGGGACCAGAGCGACTTTGCCAAATAATTCGGCAGATAGGGAAACTGAGGCAACTGAGAACTTCTCTAGGTCATGGTGGGTTGGAGGCACCATTGATGCCAAAGCCCAGCCAGGTTAGCGTTGGCTCCCTGAAGATTCCCAAGAGTAACTGGGGCCCCAGCCCTGCTCTTGGCTGGGAGGACAGAGGTGAGGGCTCTGGTCCCAGCTTCGTGCATTCCTCAGAGCAGGCGCAGCTGTGGGTCCCCCCAGGCCTCTGCTTCCCGGCCAATAGCTGGGGAGGGACCCACGGACACTGCTGCCCCCCACTGCCCCCAGGCTCAGAGCCGCAGGTGCTGTGGACTCGGGCCCCTCACCTCGGCCCTGAGGCGCCGGTGCAGCCTGCGGGCAATCATGCCCCGAGCGTAGGCCTGCACGGTGAGCACAGCCCAGAGGCGGTGGCGGAAGGCCTTGCGCACCAGGTAGGCGCGGCAGCGGGCCTGGAACTCGATGATGCGCCGGCGGGCCAGGCGGTACTGCTGGTGCAGCTTCCGGGAGCGGTGCAGGGCCTGCAGCCGCAGGAAGCCCAGACGCATCTGCAAGGACAGCCCGCTGCACTCAGAGCCCGCTGCCCCACTGCAGACTGACCCCACAGCTTCCATTGTGCCAGTCTCCACTTTCAGACTGGCCTCCCCCAGGCATGGCTCAGTCTCCACTCAGACAACATCCCCTCCCTAGTTAGAAAGCTCTGTCTCCTCTCAGGGCAAAGTTTTTTAGCCTGTGACCTTGACTTTCCCTGAGTTGGGGGTCTCTCTGCGGGGCTCCCATCCTCAGACCAGGAGCTGCAACTAACCAGTCTCCGTCCCATCCGCCTCCCCAGCCCTAGGTCCAGGCCACAGCCCAGCTGCTCTGCACAGGTCCACGGGATGCAGCCACTCTCGGCCCCCTCTGAGGTCTCTAATAGCCCAGTGTGCTCACAGCCCACCAAAACACTCCAGGAGAGCAACAAACATGGCTCGCCAGGTGGGAGAATCCAGGAGAACCACACCTGGACTTTGGGCTGCAGGAATGGCCGGGGCAGTGGCAGGAGGCCAACCAGGCCAGGCCCTGCTGCCCCAGGTACAGGCAGGCCCCACTGCCATGGCAGCAAGTCTGGGGTCAAAGACCCAGTGGGGCGACGCACAGCCCCTGTGGGCGGCTCACCAGCCCGTAGTTCTTCCTGCAGTTGTGGCCCCGCCAGTGCCTCTGGATCAGCGTGGCTGCGTTCTTCAGCTTCAGAAAGTTGGACCTGAAACAGCAGCCGTGACGTGGGGGAGTCTCAGAGCAGAGGAATGGTGCCCAGGGGCATCCAGGGTGCAGGGGGCTTGGAATCAGGAGAGCACAGGCTGAGCCCCAGCTCTGTGACGCCCCAGCTATGTGACCTTGGGCAAGGCATATAACCTCTGTGCCTCAGCTTCCTCATCTGTAAAATGGGTAGGATAATGCCTGCCCTGCCTGCCTCACAGGCTGTCACATAAGCCATTAAGGCAGATATTCAAAAGGTGTTTGCTGAATGAATACACGTATGAACAAGTAAATGAAATAATATAACAGATTAAAAGCTTTAAACAGTCTAAATTCCTCATTTCATAGATGAGGAAACTGAGACCTGATGAGGTTGGACTAGAGCCCACGTCTTCCAGCTGACCCTGAGTTAGCCAAGTGCTGGCCCCTGCACACAGTAGGCTGCTTCTACAGGAGAACAGTCACCTCTAACCTGATGGAGGACAGAGAGGCCGCACGTCAGGCAGCAGGAGTCTGCCGGATACAGAAATAAAGGGGGACAGAAGGATGGACGTGTCAGCGTGCAGGTGAGCTAGTGGCCAATGCCTGGATCCCACGTAAACACGTGATCAACCGTGGGAGTGGGTGGACAGGTGGGTGGATGGATAGATGGGTGGGTAGGTGGGTAGATGGGTAGATAGATATGTAAATGGATGGATGGGTGGACAGACGGACTGATGGGTGGGTGGTAGATGGATACACAGATAGACAAGTGAGTGGATAGATGGATGGATAGAAGGGTGCACAGGTGGATGGATGGATGGATAGGTGGGTGGGTAGACAAGTACATGGGTGGATGGGTGGATGGGTGGATGGGAGGGTGTGTGGACAGACAAGAGGATGTGTTGGTTGAGAGAGTGGGGAGGGAGTGATACTATGAACTGCAAAAGCGGCAGGTTATGGGATTTCTGTGGAGCCTGAATCACACTGTGGAGTCAGCCCCACACATTTGTGAATTGCCACAGGTACACATATGTCCTTTACATAGAATATGAGACATATTTAGTAATTTATAAAATCTCAAATTTCTTCTTTGGGAAATTTCCTCAGTGTCTGAGTCTAACAGAGGATCTACGCGTGTATCTCACGTATCCACATGTGCACACATGTACGTAGGTGAGTGTTCTGTACTATTTAGCTTCTCTGGCATGACGGGCCTGTGTACATCGTGATCTGTGTCCCCCCATGTTCACATGGCCCCGTGTGCATGCTGTGCATGTGTGCTTGTTTCCATGTGTGCACGTTAATTCCTGGTGTTTGCACGGGTGGAGCAGAGGTGGGAGGAGCTGGCTGGGACACACACCTGTCTTTGAACCCCCGGATGACCTTCTGGAGGAGGATGACTCTGTCGGTGATGGCTTTGTCCCGCTCCACCTCCAGCAGCATGTCGTGGTGGTCCTGGAAGGCAGAGCTTCTGACTTGAGCCCCCAGCAATGTCTCCACCAAGGCCACCAGCTCAGTCCCAGGGGGCCTCTCTTCTTTCACTCGGAGCCCAGGCCCAGGGGTCGGTTGGGCCCCACAGGCCCCAGTGCCAGGCAGCCTCCTACGGCCACCAGTGCAGACAGGGGTCGTGGCTGCTTCCCAGAGGCCCAGGCATGACAGATGGGGCAGGAGCCTAATCTCACTGGATTGGGTCAGAGGACCCAAAACGACATGTACCAGCATCCTCCCTACCGCCGTCTCCGCCCAAGCCTGGCTTCTGGACATCCCTGTCACATTGGCCCCTGACCTGGGCCAAGCCACTGTCCTTTCTCCCCAGAATCATGGGGAGTCTCCTAACCAGAGGTCTCTGGCCTCCATCGCTCCCCATCTGGCCTCCTTCACAAGCTGCCAGAAGGACCCTCCTAAACACAAGCCTGACAGCGACCCTATGGTGACACCCCATAGTTCCCCAGGTCAAACTGGGCTCCTCAACCCTGGCACTCAAGGCCCCCCATGATCCAGGCCCTGCCGACCTCCCCAGGCTTCTCCCCTCCTCGCCCCCAAGCCCCACCTCACTCCAGCTGAACAAAGGTTCTCTGGCTCATTCGACACACGGGAATGGAATGTCTCCACGTGCCAGCCCTGAGCTAGGCGCTGGGGCCACAGTGAACCATGAAGACGGGGCGCTACTCTTGGGTAGAGTCTCACAGGGACCCTCACCCACCAGATAGTCACAGACACGCAGGACAGAGGAGCGGCTCTGCCAAGGCTTTCTGAATGAATGAATGAGAACTGTATGTTTGGCCTCTCAAAGTCATGGGTATTTCTGAAGAGCCCACAGGGGTGAGGAAGGAGGGGAACAATGACACTCTTCCTAGTTCTCTGGCACTAGATGCCATTGTGATTCGGCCTTCCCCGCTTAGCCCAGACAGGGCTGGGCGGCAGGCTGGAAGCCCCGCTCTCTGCTTCCTGGCTGCCCAGCTCGGGGCACTCACTTTTCCTCTCTGAGCCTAGGAAATGGGCGTAATACTTCCAGGCAGGTAACATCCAACCCATCTTGCCCAGGAGGAAATGAGGGCTCAGGGAGAGAAAGGGGCTTGCCTAGAGTGCCGGGGCCAGGGAGGAAGTAGACCAGGCCCCAGGCCCCTCCAGGTCAGGGCGGTTCCTCTCCTCCCTGCGCCAGCTGTCCTGGAGTGCCCAGGCCCCGCCCCCCACGCCAAAGAAGGCGCCGTGCCCTGCCGCCCAGGACAGCCAGAAGCCTAGCGCAGCGGAAATGGAAATGGGGAAGCCCAGTGCTGGGAGCTCACACGGGGCCTGCAGCAGCTGCCGCCGCTGCCCACTCCCAGCAACCTCTCCCAGGCGCGGCCCCCACGGCCCTGCTTCCTACTTCTCTCCCCCAACTGCCCGGCAGCTCTGGCTCTGTGCTCAGGGAGGCAGGAGCGGGCCCTGGCCCTACAGAGCAGTGGCAGGTGGTGCCCCACAGACCCCAGTGTGAGATGGACCCCACCAGGCAGGAAGCCACAGGAAGGAACCCAAAGATACACTCAAGAGGCCCCCACACAGGCACACCCCAATTCATAGATGGGAAAAAGAGGCTCAGAAAGGAACGTGACAAGCCCAATATCCCTGGACAAACAGCCACGGGGTCAGGATTTAAATCCGGCCTCTCCGCTGCAGACCTGACCGACAGCCCACCTCTGGCCTTTGGTTTCTAACCCGTGGTCTGTGCTCTGACCCCACTCCCAGGTCACAGACGTCTCAAATACCAACTTCTCCTCTCTCACCAGGGAGGTCTACACCGCCCTTCCAGCCACACATGGACCCAGTAGGAAGGAGCTTGAAGGCCCAGCACTGCCTTCCCCCCGACCCCTCCTCCCGGCTGCCACTACAACTCCCTCTGTAGCCACTCTCAAGGACCCCACCCCACCGTGACGGGAGTTCTCAGCCCCCAGGGCAGCCTACGGACAGAGACTGCGCTCACCTTCAGAAAGATCTTGGTCCTGCCGATCTGCCAGTCATCGTGGGTGCCCAGCACAGCCTCGGCGATGCGCTGGCATGTCCCTTGAAGGTCTCCCTGGGGTGAGGGGGCACCAGGACATGGACATCCTTGCCAGTAGGAAGACCCCCGGAGCGTCCCTCCAGAGGCTGGGAGGCAGGGCTCTCGCCCCAGGTCTGCCCCTGCCTTTCCGTGTGACCCCAGCTGGGTCCTGCCTTCTCTGGACCTCAGTTTTCTCCTCAGCTCAGCCAGATGTTGTGAATGCAAATCCCTCTCCCACAACCGACAACCGGGGCCCACTTGGCAGCCCTGGCCTTGCTCATCACACCTGTGTGTGTGAAGTCTACGCCAGCCGAGCGTGGCAATCCCCGCCCTCGGACGCGTTCCACTGCCTGCCCCCCAGTCTCTCAGGCCGTACCTGAGAGGCTGAGCAGATGTCATGCCCAGGAGAAAACTGGGACCCGACCCTCCACATGTGCGCCCATTCCCATACCTGCTTGTAGGCCGGCTTCACGCCAGGCAGCAGCACACGGTACCGCTCCACGAACTCCACGAAGCTGTAGCGGATGGGGTAGCCGGCTCGGCGGATCCGGATGGTCTCCATCATCCCCGAGTACCGCAGCTGCCGCACGCACAGGTGCCGGTCGAACAGCTGCGGGCACGGAGCCAAGGGCCTCAGCGCTGAGGCTCCCGCTGGGAGGCAGCCCTGCTCTGCATCTGAGCAGCCCGGGCAAAGCCCAGAGAGGCCAAGGCCACACAGCACGTGAGGAGTGGCTGGGACCGGCACCCCAACCTGCAGTCAGACCACGCAGCCGCAGGGAGCGAGAACGCTCACGGCGGCAGAGCTGTGTGCTTTGGGAGCACAGGGGACACTGGTTGGTTCCCCTTGGGACACCCAGAGGGGACTTCACAGAGGAGGCCCCTGACAGGACGGGGAGCATCCCAAGGTCGGAGGGTGAGCATGACAGAGGTGTGGACGTCTGAAAGCAGGGACTTGCTGGGGACTCGAGGGGACTGAGGCTGTGCAGGAGGTGGGTGCTTTGCTCAGCCCCAGGCAGTGCCCTTCACGTGTGGTGCGGCCGTTGTCACAGATTTGTAGCTATTCGGACAACTCCCTGTCTGCCTTAAGGCAGGGGCACATTTTTCTAATTTGCATAAGGTTGTTTTTGTGACGGGGCAGAGGTGGCCCCAGGCTCATAGTGGGGCTGGAGAGAAAGCAGAAGGCAGGTGCCGGGCTGTGGGGCCTCGTCCTGTGGGTGACAGAAGCCAGAGAAGGAAGGTCTGGAGCAGGCAGAGGCCGAGTCAGGTTTCCTTCTGAGAATGATGTCACCGCAGTGTGTGTGGGTGGACGGGGCAAGACAGGAGGCAGGGGACGTGGGAGACCCTGGGGGAGGCTGCTGCTGAGGTCCAGTCCACACATGCTGAGGTCCGGGCTGGAGAAGGGTCCCTGAGGCACCTCAGAGCCAGGGAGACGGTGCCCAGCTACCCTCGCCTCAGTCTCCCGGGACCCCCTGCGCTGGAGGGAGAGCCTCCTGGAGCCCCAGGCCCGAGTCCTAAAGAGGACAGGCCTTGCCTGCTTGGGAATGTTTTCCAGGCAGGGGACAGCGGGTGGGGACAGCGCTTGCGGATGGTCGGCTTCCGCAGCCTGTTTCCTCTCCCTCCGGGCCACTTTCCCTGGCCTTCCTTCCCTCCCCAGACCCTGCGGCCCCAGCTTCCCCTGGGCCTCCCCGCAAGGCCTCTGGATAAACAACCCTCCCGGAGGCTGTGCCATGGAAGGAGAGGGCTCACGTGGGGCAGCAGCGCCCCAAGCCCCTTACCCTCTCTGAGCCCCCAGTCCTGCATCTCTAACCCGGGCCCACAACAGTCCCTTCTTCATGGACCGTTTGGGAAGCGTGAACCAGGCTGCAACAGGCCATCCAGCCTGTGCCCAGCACACAGAAAGGGCCCAACAAGGACATTCCCAACCATTCAGAGGTGCGGGGAGGCTTCCAGGAGGAGGTGGCAGTTGAGCTGGGCTGAAGGAGAGGGGACTTTCAAAGGAGCAGCCCCAGCAAGAACCAGCTGCCCTTTACTGAGCACTTCCTAGGGGCCAGGCAGTCTGCATGCATTATTGCATGGAATAGACCAGGGGTGATCGGTCCCGTTTCCTTCTATCAGGAAACTGAGGCACAGGAGAAATAAGAGCCTTGTCTATGGTCACTCAGTTTGTAAGTGGTAGAGCCAGGATTTGAACCCTCCATGAGCTACCTCAGAGTCTAGGCTCTTTCCAGTGCACCTGGCGCCGCCTCCTCCTATAAATCCGGACCTTGTTTTATAAGCCCCCAGGTGCCCCATTGTTCCCCAGAGGGGACAGTCTCACAACATGACATCCACCCCACCCTATCCCACTCTGACCCAGGGCCTCTGCTGCTCCTAGCCTGCCCCCAACCCGGGCCAGGGCCGCTCACCATGGGCTTCTTGAATTCGTTGGGCTTGATGCAGCGCACGAAGAAGGGCTGGCAGGCGCCCAGCGTGCGCATAAGCAGCTCCAGCGACCGCTTGAACTGGCTGCTGAGTGTGGGCGAGCGCTTCCTGGTCTCGGCACCCTGCGGGACAGACAGACGGCAGCGGTGGGAGGGGCTGCGCCTGCCCCAGAAGGAAGCGGGAGGGGAGGTCAGCAGTGCCAGGGGCCTGAGCGACTGGGTGGGCCCTTGGCTTCTCCTGCAACCCCCCTGGTCTGGGCTGGAGACTGGACCCTCCCTGTAGAAATGAGTAGTCAGACTTGGTCACTTCAGGATGTTCAAGTATCCTGAAGTGACAGGGGTTAGACAAACCTAAATTCAAACCCTAGCCTACTGCTTAGCTGTGTGACCTTGCATAGGTCCCTAAATGGTGCTAAGCCTCAGTTTCTTAACTGGGAACAATGCCATAATGCCTTCTGTCCAGCTGACAGGGCTGTCATGAGGGTCAGGGTGTGTGTCCATACACAGCAACCTGGAAAGGCGGCTGCCTGCCTCCTGGGAACCCGTGGAGAAGCTGGGGGCGTGGCAGGGAGCTGCCTGTGACCTCTCCCCTCCTTGCCGGATTAGCCTTAGCCGGGCAGCAGCAGGCTGCGGGTGGGGCAGGGCAGACCTGGCTAATCCTCCTAAGAAGGGACACGGCTGGCTTCCCCCAGCACCGTGTGGCACCAAGGCGCCCAGGGTTCTGTGCCCCACCAGCCACTACCTGGGTGATCCAGTCAGCGAGCGATCCCTCTGCACCTCTCTGCCTGTTAGGGTCCCCTCTCAGAATGCTGTGAAATGAGGTGGCAGGGGGTGCTGGGGGCAGCCTAAGCCACAAACAGGAGGCGAAATGGCCCAACTGAGAGGGAGAAAATGGACATAGAGCCCAGGTTCTATTCCAAAGCATCTTGATGGTATTGTTTCCCTGGCAATTCTCATTTAGGTAAGAATTTCTTATTTCGTTTCATTTGATTAATATTGTAAGATTTTAAATTTTAGAGTGATAATTTCATCTGCTATCCTATTGCATCAAAAATCAGGGGTGCAGACATAGATGTGTGAGGTATTGGGGGGCAAAGGTATTGAACCCACACTGAATTTAGACAATATGCCACAAGACTGTAATGAAACTTGCTAAGGAAGAACAGATGCTTGCTATTCTGAAACTTCCAGTGTTTTCCATTTTAGTTTTATTTGGAATATAAGATTCAAATAAATCTTATAAGAATCTAAGATTCTGCCCAGGGAAGCTGGGGAATATCCGTGATGAGGTAGGGTGATGGTCAGATCTGTGGCCCCCTGGTTGCTCCCGAACCCGATCCAGCAGCAGCACTGGGTGACCCCCCACTTGGAGGGGGAGCCGTCCAAGTTGGGCTGTACCCAGCCTGCATTAGAGCCCCTTGTCGTGATCACATGTGTACACGTGCACACACACAGCACACACGCCACGGCACACACAACACACACACCCTTCTTCGGCTCTAATCGATACATCAGAACTGCTCCTTCCTGCCTGTCTTCCCTGCCGGGTTGCAGCCCCATGAGGACAGGTCGGGTCTGCCTTGCTTGGTGCGTGGCCAGCGCCCGGCACAGGTAACCGTCAGCAGCACTCAGATCAGCTGAAGCGCTGTCACACTGGCTCCCAGTGTCAGCCTCGGGCTCCACCTACCAACTGATCAGGCCAAAAATCTAGGAAGCATCCTCAATGTCTCCTCTCTCACATCCAGTACGGCAGCGAATCCTACTGGCTCCACTTTCAAAACACCTGCAGGACCTTCTTACAATTCCCTCCATTGTACACCTGGGCCCACCCGTCAAGACCGCTCCCCCTGCCTCCTGCTGTGACCTCCAAACTGGCCTCCTCCTGCCATCGCCCAACTCCACCCCACCCTCCCCGCACTCGCAACCACAGCAGCCCAAGGCTGTGGAAACAAATCCAACCATGTCTCTTCCCCGGTCAAACCCCCACCCTCCAACGACCCCCCAATTCGCTCCGAATGAAAGCCCAGATCCTTGCAAGGACCCACGATGCCCCCCAGGATCTGCTCTGAGGGCCCCCTGCTGACCCCCCTCCAGCTGCTCCAGCCTCCTTGCTCCACCGAAGAAAAGCACCTCAGTGCTTTGGCACTGGCTGTCCCCTCTCCCTCCTCCAGAATGTGGCTGGACACTTTCTTCCTCACCTCCTCACCAACTTCGCAGTAAGGTCTTTCCTGACCCCTGTTAGGAATCACCACGCCCCACCGCAGGCTTCCTCCTCCTCTTCCCCGCCCCACAGCCACCATCTGACATGCCCTAGGTTTTGCTTAGTTACTGGCTTATTAACTCTTCCCCCCTTCTGCGGGAACATAAGTTCCATGAGGACAGGGATATTTTTGTTTTGTTCACTACTATGTTCCCAGGACCTAGGACAATGTCTGGCCTATAATGGGTACTCGGTAAGTGTTTGTAGACTGACTGACTGAATGAATGAATGAATGGCAGCTATGGAGGGCGAAGTCTGCCCTCACATCCCTGGCCACCCGGGTTTCTGGTTCAGTTTTATTTCACTGAGGGGAAAAGCTGTCCTTCCTGACCCCCACATAAAGAGTGAAAAGGTATCCTATGGACTCAGGGCCCCAGGACACGTGGCTGGGGTTAGACATTCATCAGGGGCTCTCGGTGCCCTGGAAGAACTGATCCCCACTCGGCTGGTCCCGTCACCAGCGATGGCTGGGGTGGGGCTGCCCAGGGAAGGCAGATGCAAGAGTCAAAGGATGAAAATTCAGCGCTTGGGGAACGGTGCAGGCTGCATGTTCAGATCACAGGAAGGAGGTGGCACGGCTTCCATCCTGATGGGAACATTCGACTGGTACATTGTCATGGAATAAACTCTGACTTAATGTTTCAGAATTAACCAAGCTAATTTCCATCTTTCTTTAAGAGAGGGCAAGTTTCCAGCATTTACAAAGCACGTTTTTCTTTCTTACATGCAATGCTTACAGAGCCAGCACAGCACAATAAAAAAAAAAAACTTTAAATTTAAATGTTTTTTAAGAAGCAGGGACTTGGAAAACTTCAATTTAAGCCTTCACTTGTATATGACCTTGGAAAAATCCCTGCATCTCCCTGAGACAGACCTGGGTTCAAATCCCTGCTGTATGGTAAGCTGTGTGACCTCGAGCAAGCACCTTGACCTCTCTGAGCCCTAGTTTCTTTACCTGTGAAGTGGGAGTAACAGTACTCACTCACAGGGTTGTGGTGGGGAGTGAATGAAGTGATAAACCTAAGTGCTTAGCTCATCTCTGGCTTGGAAGAGGTGCCCAGTGGATGTGAGCGATATCAGATTTGTCACTGCTGTATCCTACTTCTCTGCTCCTAAAACTCCCTCAGGAGTGGGCCATTTCTGGAGGCTCCAGGCTCCTGCACATGGACCTCTCCATGATTCTCAGCAAATGGGTCCTAATCCCAGGGGTAGGAAATTTAGGACAAGAAACCTCAGAGAGAGTCCTCAGATGCCTCCGGGAACTCTAGAAAGAGAGAATGAGGGAAGGGGCAGGAGGAGAAGGTGGGGTTCAACCAGAGCATGCCCGAGACAAACAGGAGTGGGTGGGCCCAGTGAGTGGGGCTGGGAGCTAGGGGAGAGAGAGTGGCGAGGGGAGGGTCCAGGGCTGCACCTGTCTCTCCCCAGAGCTGCAACCCTACAGCGTGTGGTGCTCGGATGGGGACCCTCTGGGTGCCAGAGTCTGGGAGCCCTCTCTCTGCGGGCAGCGCTGCATGCACCCAGCACCAGCCGGGCCACAGTGCTGGTCTGCAAAGGGGTGGGGGGGACCTGAGCCGATCACGGCAGCGGGGGAGGCCTCCGTCCAGACACGTTCCCTGCCCCTGATGTGCCCAGGGCCCTGTTCTGCTGGGGCTGTGAATTGTTTCAGAACTGCAAGGCGCTGGGCAGGAGGGATGCCAGACACGCAGGAAGGAAGACGGACTCGGCCTTAGGCCAAAGTGGGAGGATGTCAGTATCTGGCAGAGAGGAAATAGAGGGCTGGGAAGAGAAAAGGGAGGCCGAGGGGTGGCAGTGCACGCTGTTGCTAAAGGGGACCCAGCACCTTGGGGATGTAGGACACCCTGGGAGCCACGACCCGAAGGTGGGGCTTGGGATGCACCTGGGATACTGTCCCAGGCCTGTGGAGGTCCAGGGAATGGTGACTGCTAGGCCCAGCTCCCCAGCAGAACGCTGGGACTTGGGGGGAGTCACACTGCCTCTCTGAGCCTCAGACCCTGATCTGCAAAATGCAGAAAATACCACCTGCACCCCCTGCTTTGCAAGGTCCTCCGAGGATCTGACCAAGGCGCGGATGCAGGAACACCCGCCAGGGGCAGGCTGGGGGAGCAGGGGTTGGCGCCCCCAAGAGGCTCAACAGGGGGAGGCGGAGGAAGCCTGGGTTCGCGTCTCAGCTCTGCCCCTGGCTCATGGGCAGCCCTGGGCGAGTCTTGCCCCTCTTTCAGGACTCAGTTTCCTCCTTTAAGAAACTGAGGTGCTGCAGCACACACGACTCAGAAACCAAAAGCAAGAATCACTCCACAAACCACTCCACAGAAAAACACACTTCAAAAAAGCAGCCGCTGGCCAGCTCTTTCCCCAAGCCTCAGCACCACGAGGGCCAAGGACAAAGCCCAGCCCGCTGCTGTGGCCTCTCCCACCATCCTCGGCCCCAGGCTAGGGTCTTTTACCTTCGCAGCAGCTGCTGACTGGTGCACAGTGCCCGACGCGTAACCACAGAGAAACTACAACAGGAACCACAGTGCAGGGTGAGCCGGGGAGGGGGGCAAGGAGAACGTGGTGGGTTGGAAAACAGGGCAAAACTCGCCATAAAGAGAGGGAGACCCTCAGGGAGAGGTCTGGGGTCCCGGCAGCTCTGTGGTGGTCCCCAGGGCAGGGGCAGTGCCAGCACCCAGACAGGCACTGAGGGGGCCGGGGCTCTGCCTTCCCATGCACCCTCCAGGAAGCCATGGGGACGGGGGAAACAGGAAATAAAAAGGCGTACAAGCAGGAGAAAGTCCACCAGACCCCCACCCCAGGGCCCACGGAAAGGCAGAGAGGGGGCAACTTCTCCCACTGTCTGATGGGGTCCAGGGTAGCGCTCACGCACCCTCTGTGCCAGCTTCTCTGCCTGCCCACACCCACCCCAAATCCGTGAGGCTGGACGTGCTCCCTTTGCCCGTGCTCCCATTAGCTGCTGGAGACGCAGGGGGTGGGTGGACCCTCGTGGTAAACTGAGGTCTGATTGGCTCTGCTCCATCACTTCTCAGGTGACCCTTCTTCTGGGCCTGGTACCCCAGCCACACTCCCCTCCACCAATCAGCGCAACAAGAGAACCAGATGGGAGGATCTTGGAGGCTCTTCCTGGAGCCCCAGAGAAGCTCTGTCCCCACCACGTGGCCAGAGGAGCTTGAGCTGAAGCTGCTGGACAAGGGCAAGGCCTAGACCCTGGCCTGGCTTCTGAGGCCCTTCCCACCCAGCAGACACCCCACCCGGCCCTACCATGGCGACGTCGGCCTGGAAGATCTGCTTGATGAACTTGTTCCTGGAAGAGTGGACGAGCTGGATGATGTCACCGTGCAGGGTGTCCCGGTTCTTCTCCAGGAAGCCTGGCAGGGGCACAGAGCAGTTACCCCTCCCCAGTCCCAGCAGCCCCCGAGACTCAAGTCCTACTCAAATCCACACTCTCTGAACCAGGAGGGTCTTGAAATTCACCTAGTTCAACCACACCCATTTCACAGTGGGGGACACCAAGGCATGGAGAGGACAGTGGCTTGCCCAAGATCACAGAGAAAGGGGGGGCCATCTCCCCACCCACATAGCCCCCCTCTTCCAGGCCTGTTCAAGAAGGGCAGGAGGTCTCAGCCTCTGGGAGAGGCCATGCCTCCTTCCTGGTGGAACCTCCCCAGAGCCACCGTGAGTCTTTTGGACTAAGGTGTCAAAAGCCCTTGTTAAGTAAGTACGTGACCTGGGAGAGAATGCGTGTTGATCTGTACAAGCCAATAGTAAAACCACTTTGTAGCTGGACAGTAGACTGTGTTTTACAAAGCACCCTCACAGCTCCCCCTGTGTATGTGGGACGGGCAGGGATTCTCTCCTCCAACCCGCAAGGGAGGAAACTGGTACTCAGAGAAGCCAAGTGAGTTGTCCAACACCACACAGCAAGCCGTGGGCAGAGTTAAGACTCAAACTCAGGACTTCCTGTACCAGCCTGGGGAGATTCCCCTGCACCACACAGACCCCAGGACTCCGGCATTCCCAGGGCCTGAGGAGTTACGAACTGGGGGGCTTTGCTGGGTGGCACAGGAGATGGGTGTCTAGGGGCTGGGGATGTCTGAGGTTGAATGCCACGACAGTGAAGCAGGACTCAGGCTTCCCTGGGTGGGGGATGGCACAGGGGCCCAGGGCCAGGCTGCCCGGCTGGTGTCTGGGGAGGGGGGAGGGGCGAGGTGCAGAAGGCACAGTGACAGAGGGCGGGCTGTGCAGTCGGGGTGGAATTACTGGGCTCTCATTAAAGCTCCGATAGACTATGGGACTCCCTCACCCCTTTCTAGGACCTCAGTTTGCTCATCTGTTGGATGGGAATGGTAGTACCTGTAACCTTGCTTCTCTTCAGAACACCCGATGCCACCCGTTTCCTAAGTGCAATGCTATATTAGAGCAGCATTTTGCAAACCAGGAAATGCTGGTAGAATTGCTTAAAGTAGTTCAGACTTGTTCAGTGACTTGAGGCAAGTCATTTCCCTCTCTGGGCTTCAGTTTCCAATTCTGCAAAAGCAGAGGACCCTATGTCCCTCCAGATCTAGAATTCTGTAATTTTAGAGCTCAGCGTAGAGTTTGCCCAATTTCATTTCTGTATCCTCAGCCACAGCATGAAGCCTGGCACATGACACTGGTTGAACTGAACTGAAAAAGACAGTCCTCTAGGACTCCAAACGCAAGACCAATTTGCTTGCTCAACAGGCCTTTAAACTTAATGTCTGCTTCCCGCTTTGCAACAAGGCTGGATCTCACAGTGCAATACTCTATGGAGGTCTGAGCAGCCGTCAGACCCCATTCACTGGAGCATGGCTCAATGATACACTACTGACCTCTGGACCAGTTCAACAAGGGAGTATGAAACAGGCAGCCCAGGGCTTGTTTGTTTTGGATTTCACTGGCTTTTGACTGTGTGGGACGTTCTGGGGCTGCAAGGCAGGGCTCAGCGTAGACACAGCCCACAGCTGATACCAATTCAAGGCTGGTCCTCCACACCAGGTGGGAGGGGAGGGCTTGGCAAGGGCAGTCTGCTGTAGACTCTATAAGAATTCCAAATGAATCCTATGTCCTCATCGCTTTCTTAAATTCTACCTATAAGATGAACCCAATTGCATGTCTCCAGGGGGAAAGAAAATGTACCACCCCCTCTTCAAAGCTCACACTGGTCTTGTTGCTGAGAGTCTTGCTGGGTAACTGGGCTGGTCCAAGGCCTGGCTTTGTGCCTAATAGGCTCTATCATGCCACGTAAGGACAGTTAATCCCCTCATCCTGTTGAGCCTCAGTTTTCCCACATGTACAAAACAGCACCGAGCCTACTCAACAAATTGAAAGCAGGGACTCAAACAGATACTTGCACACTAGTATTCTTAGCAGCATTATTCACAATAGCCAAAAGGCGAAAAAAACCTCCAAATGTCTATTAACAGATAAATGGATAAACAAAATATCGTATACCCAGCCATAAAAACAAAGGAAATCGATACATGCTAATACAACACGGATGAACCTTGAAGACATCATGCTAAATGAAATGAGCCAAACACAGAAGGACAAATACAGTCATGTGCTGCATAGCAATGGTTCTGTCAGTGAGGGACCATGTATGTGTATGACAGTGGACCCATAAGATCGCATATGATGCCATATTTTCACTGTACCTTTTCCATGTTTAGATGTGTTCAGATACACAAAAGCTTAGCATTGTGTTACCATGGCCTATTCAGTACAGTAACATGCAGCCTAGGAGCAACAGCCTAGACCGTACAGCCTAGTGTGCAGCAGGCTATGCCATCTAGGTTTGTGTAAGTGCACCCTCCGACTGTGATGTTCACACAACAATGAAATCGCCCAACAACACATTTCTCAACATGTATTCTTATCGTTAAGCAACACGCGACTCTGTTGTACGATTCCACTTACATGAGGCACCTAGAATAGCCAAATTCAGACAGACAGAAAGTAGAATAGACGTTATAGGGGCTGGGGTGGGGGAAGGAGGAGGGGTTACTGCTTAATGGACACAGAACTTTTTTTTTTTTTTTTTGAGACAGAGTCTCACTCTGTTGACTAGACTAGAGTACAGTGGTGTCATCATAGCTCACTGCAAACTCAAGCTGCTGGGCTCAAGCGATCCTCCCGCCTCAGCCTTTGGAGTAGCTGGGAGTACAGATGCACGCCACCATGCCTGGCTAATTTTATTATTTTGTAGAGATGAGGTCTCACTATTTTGCCCAAGCTGGTCTCAAACTCCTGGCCTCAAGTGATCCTCCTGTCTCAGCCTCCCAAAGTGCTGGGATTACAGGCATGAGCCACCATGTCTGGCTGACACAGAGCTTCTGTTTGGGGTGATGGAAAGACTCTGGCGATGGATGGTGGTTATGGTTGCACAACACTGTGAATGTATTTAATGCCACTCAATTGTACACAGCAATGGTTAAAATGGCAAATTGCATATATATATGTGTATACACATGCACACACACACACACATACATACATATATATATAAATAAACTCCACAATTTTTAAAACTCCTGATGTCTTTTTCCTGGGCTGGAGTAGGGGAAGGTAGGCACAGGCAAGGAGAGACAGCCAGCTAGCCAGCCTGCCACCCGTACCTTGGGTCTCATAGTAGACGACACCTGCAAAATGGTTGATCCCAAACTGGGTCTCGTGGTTGTTCTTGGGGGGGATGTAGTTCGAGTTGACTTTGTGCTGGGAGTTCAGCTTATGCAACATGGTGGTATCCGTGCCCTGCGGGAGGGGACAGACAGCTGCCGAGCCTGCCCTCTCCTCCGCAGGCCCCACTGCCTTTCCTGCCCACGTCTCTGCACCCCTCTGTCTTTCTCCAAGGCTTCCTCTTCCTTAATTTATACCCACACAGGAGCACTCCAGGCCTGCATTTCCACGTCTGTTAAATGGATGAATTGGAACTGCACAATCTTGAAAGTGCATTCCAGTTTAGAAACTCTATTTCCTGTGATTAAAATCACAGGAGCAATCCTCTCTCCCTCTCCCCCACTCCAAGATATATTGTGTCCTGAGCACCCATTCTGTGCCAACTGTCTGCTCAGATCCAGGACCCAGTGGACTGTAGGTGACTTCCAAATGTCAGGTGAGTGCACTTGAATTGGCCCCAGAGCCACCCTGAGAGGCGGTATCCTTAGTCCCATTTTGCAGATGAGGAAAGCTGAGGCTCAGCATGAGGAAGGAACCCACGTGCTTCCCAGCGACGTCGGGATCCTGCCCAGCTGTGGACCCACCTTGGGGAACTTGCTCTCCTCATCGATGAGGGAGATGATGTTCATGGGCTTGTTGGCAATCATGTCCAGGGCATCCTGGTTGTCAGTGAACTCGATGTGCAGCCAGTCAATGCTCTCCAGGTCGTACTCCTCCTGCTCCAGCTTGAACACGTGCCGCACGAAGAACTGCTGCAGGTGCTCGTTGGCAAAGTTGATGCAGAGCTGCTCGAAACTGCAGGGGCACAGGCAGGGGCTGGGGTGCTGTTCAGACCCTGCCCTGCTGCTCAGGGGCCCAGCTCTGCCTCCACCTGCACGTGACTGTCAGCAGATCGCCCCCACCAGGGACTCTCTAACCTCTGAGGTGGGGCCCAAACCCTTCTAGGTGCAGCAGAGGACGTGAGGCCCGACAAGGGCCAAGGACCTGCCCAGGGTCACCCAATGGGTCACGAGGAGAGCTAAGACTGGAACCAGGACTCAATCTTCCCAGTTGAGACCCCTCCCCTGCATGACCAGGCCCTGTGGGAAGGGCTACTGGCAGGTGGACACCCAAACCCCTGGCAAAGTACCTGTAGGGGGAAAGCCAGGAGGCTGGGGAGGTGGCCATAGAGACATCCAAAGTGCCCGTGGGAGGGTGGACGGGCACTGACAAGATTTGGCCAGCACGGCCTAGACTGCTAACACGGCTATGGGTGTCTTGGTGGTGGGGAAGGGCTGAGACATCCAAACATCACAGGGATTGACGTGGCTTGCCAGGGGTCCCACAGCAGGAGGGGATGGGAAGGAAGGCCCACCAGGACCACTGAAGTTATGGTTTCTAACAACCTGGCAGAGTGGGCTTGGAGCCAACTAAGCATGGCTTAAAGGGAGAGATGTGACATTTCTCACGTCCGTGTTCTGGAAGGAAATTCCCACAGAGCGGAGCCCCAAATCGTACCTGTTCACAGCAAAGTTCTCGAACCCAAAGATGTCCAGGAGGCCGATGGACCGGCGAGAGTTCTTCACTTCCTGCGAGGGAGGCTTGTAAATCGCCGCGTTGATCTTGTCCACAATCCACACAAACAGCCGCCCGTAGATCCCCTGAAAGGCAGCTTGTCAGCCCCTGGGCCCAGCCACAGCCACCATGGGGACAGGCCAGGCTCCCCATCCTGGCCTCGCTCCATCCCCTTCCATGGAATAACATGCCGTTCAAACCCCCAGCCTTTGCTCGACCTATTCCCTCGGCCTGAAGCACCCTTTCCTGTTTAACAACGGATGTCAGCTCCTCTGGGGGACTGTCCCCTGACCCTGTGGGTTGGGATGGAGCCCTTTGTGGGGCTCCCACCTCCTGTCTCTGAGGTCCCAGAGCCCAGTACAAGGCCTGATGCAGAGAGGAGGGGCTCAAGGAATGGCAAATGTGCGGCTGCAGAAACAGAAGGGACTGGAGGCCCTCACACTCGACCCACACCCTGTTCTCTGTCCTCTGCAGAGGGACAGCTGTTCCCAAGCTGGGAACAGCATGGCTGACCAAAGCAGGCGGCCAGAGCCGGAGCACAGGGCCCCGTGCCGTGTAGGATGCACAGACATGTGGGGCTCAGAGGGAGGTGGCTGTCACGCAGGCCCCAGGAGCGCCAGCAGCTGGAGCCCGGATTCCAGCCTCAGATGCCCACCCGGCTCTGCGGACTCCTTGGCACCTGCGCATGGACAACCCAACGTCCCGAGGGGCGGGAGAGCAGGCGGCCAGCCCGCACCGGCCCACCTTGACGAAGGCATCTCGCACGTCCAGCGCCTGCTCCCTGCTGAGCGGGGTGGACACTGTCTCCCCGCGGGTGATGAGGGTGCGGCTCGTCAGGCAGCTCATCAGGTCCGGGGAGTTCACCTGGCACGGACGACAGCCAGGTGCTCACCCAGCCACCCACACCTAGACCCCCCCACTCCCACCCCTCCACAGGCCTGGCTCAGACTCCGCCTCCACCAACAACGCGCTTCCCCACGGTGGTAGCTCATCCTCCCAGCCACGGAAACCCACCCCAATGCTGCCTGGGGGATTTCCCTCTCCCAGACAGCCCCCTCAACTCCCCCCACACATTACCTGTCCCTCCCAGGACTAGCCCTGACTCCAGCTTTATTCCTCCCAGCTTTCTAGCCCGGGTAGACCTAGTGTTTGCTAAGAGACTGCTGGAATCAATGCACTGGCCTCAGGGACGCTAGTACCCTTCGCCCAGATGTGGAGATGAGGCCCAGACGGCAGCAATGACTCGCCCAGGGTCACACAGCCAAGGCGTCACAAGGCCCCCTGCCCAGGGCCCCTACCTGCCTCACACGGCCCCGGGGCCGCTGGGCTAGGACGGGCCAGGGAGGCTCCCGGACTCTGGGATCCCATCCTCCGGTACCCGAGCCCAGCACAGGACCTGCACACAGTTCTCAGCATTGGACAGAACTCTCCCAGCTGGGGGGCCCAGCACCTGGCTCCCACATCCCAGCCCCCACCGAGCTTGAAGTCAAAACTGTCTTCAGAGGGGAAGAAGTGGTGGTGGGAGAGAAGGTCGGGCACTGACCTCAAGCAGGGATGCGGCTGTGGCCAGTGACGGGGAGAAGAGGACCTCGCAGGCGTCCAGGTTTTCAAACGTGCGGGCTGTCGGCAGCAAGGGGTGCGGCATCAGGGCAGGGAGGGTGGGCATAGGGACAAGGGGACAGTCCTAGGAGGACCAGGCTACCACGCCTGCTCTCAGGGGGCCTGCCTTGTGCAGAGAGGGCATCAGCACCGTGATTAAATGCTTCTCTGGGGCAACGTCTATTTGATCGCTGCTCTCACCATGCGCCTAGGGGCACCCTGAGGATAGGGACCACGTATGCCCAGGACCATGCCTGGCAGCCAAGGAGCAGGGACTGGCAGCTGCGCCTCTCTCCCTCGACCTCCACCCCAGTCTCCCAGAGCTCTCGGTGGCAGCCCTGGCTCCTATCAGACAGGCTTTGGGAACTTGCCCTTCCCCACATGTGCCCTGCTGTCTTAGGCCACAGGACCCTTTCACAAGCTCTTCCTTCTGCCACTCTACCCTCCTCTGCATCTCTTAGTCTTTCAAGATCACTAGACTGTGATTTCCTTCACGCTGGGATTATTCATTCACTGAGAAAACTTCCCAGAGCTCCTACCCTGCCCTGGGACCATGCTGGGTACCAGGGACAAGCTCAGAGTGGGACCTGGTGCCCGTTTCAGGGAGCCACCTCCCAGCCTGGCACATAGTGGCTGCCTAGGGAATGTTAGATGAGTGGACGTGTTCCCTTCCCTAACCTTCCCCTTTCAGAGATGGCTATTCAGTCACTCACATCTTAGTATGAATTAGTTCAAAAATCTACCCTCTAAGACATCTGACCTTAAGAACCAAATTTGGAAGGGGTCTTAAAGGGCCCATAGTCAACTCCAGTATGCTTTAACTGTAGTGGTGGAGTTTCAGCACAGTGACACCACACCTGAGGCTGATTTCAAGCCAGCAGACTGTTCAAATCTACCCACAGGTGAATGCTCTCCAGCTTTCATCCCAAAGAGGGTACACACTGGGAGAGACTGAGCCACCAGTGCCCCACCGGAAGCTGGGTGTTGTGCTGTGGTTGGTGCAGGGTGTGGGGGCAGGAGGGGGACATACTGCGCAGCCTCACCCTCATACTGTAGGTTGCCCAGGTGCAGGATGGCGGCCAGGAGCTTCGAGATCTCCCAGTTCTCGGTGTCAGTGAACATGAGCACCTTCATGGCGGAGCGGATGTTGGCGTACTCCTGGCTGTCCACCCGGCCCTCGCAGGTTATGCAGTTACCCTGGTGGGCGAGGTGGGACATGGTGGGTAAGGGCATGTCAGGGAGACCATGGGTACCCCCCAGAGAGGCAGTGCCTGGGCCAAAGGGCCCTTTCTGCCAGGCCAGGCCAGGGCTGCGGGCACTGACCTCACCTAGTGAGCACCTTAGCTCCTGCCGAAAGTCTAGGAAGTCTGCAAACCTGAGCTTCTCAAGAAGGCATTTCCCACATCTGGGGACACTGGGGCCCCTTCTTGCCATGAGTGAGAGTAGCTGGGTCATGATGCCAGGCCCGCCCCAGCCACCTACCTGGCAGTCACAGCGCCAAGGCCTTACCCTGCTTCCCGTAGCCCCCCCGGGGACAGCCACTCTCAGGGCTGGCACAGCCTGGTGTGGACAGAGGAGGGGTAACTGCGGACAGGCTGGGCATCCGCAGGGGGTCTGCCCCATTCTGTGTGTGCCTGTGAGACCCGGGCTGTGTGTGTGTGTGTGCATTTACCGAAGTGTGGCAGCCAGCTATAGGAAGTGTCCAGGAAGGCCTGTCACACCTACAACACACACATGCACCGCAGCCCACACTCGTGTCCATGTGGCCTGGCCCAGCCCAGCCAACCAGACATGGGCTCTCCCCAGGGCCAGGGAGATGGTGCTCCCAAGCCAGCCTGCCATGCACATGGCCCCAGGGTCCCCACCCATGCTTGGTGTGCAGACAGCAGCAAGAGGCTGGCACCAGAGCCCTGTGACCAGCAAGCTCTCGAGGCTGAGGCCACAGCAGCCAGCACCCTCCAACCCTGGGTGGGCGTCCTCCCGCCCTAGTGCCACCAGGGCCTCACCATGGCTAAGTAGTTGTACTCGGAGGCCTGGCCCAGGCCCAGCCTCTTCTTCTGGTCCTCGCTCATGCCCTCCAGCATGCAGTAGAACACGTGGTAATTCCTTTCATCGGGGGCCTGGAAGTGTGGGCACAGGTGTTGGGGGGCAGGAGGCGGCCAGCAGGAGCCGGGCCAGTCCGCGAGGGAGGGAAGATGTAAACGTGCTTCACTATTTTAACAAATGGCTGTCACGGAGAAGCCCAGTCGTGGGTCTCACAGCGGGATCTCGGCAGGGAGGCAGAGAGGCAGCAGCCCCGGGGGCGAGGGAACACTAGGGGCTGCAGCCAGGGCCTACCCACCCACCCTGAGGCTGCCTCCCTGGGGCTCAGGCCCACCTGGCGACAGACACGTGACTTCTCCAACAGGTACTGCTCGATCTTGGCACCCTCGATGGCACCTCGCTTGTTGAAGTGGATGTCGATGTACTTCCCAAAACGGCTTGAGTTGTCATTTCGGATGGTCTTGGCATTGCCAAATGCTGCAGCGTGGGTCAAGAGTCACAGGCAAAGCCAGCCCCCACCCTGCCGCCCCGCCCGGCCCTCAGAGCCCGGCCCTACCTTCCAGGATGGGGGTGGCCTCCAGCACCTGCTGCTCGATCCACGAGTGCTGCCCACTGATGGCCGCCAGGAACTGCAGGATCAGCTTCGTGCTCTCCGTCTTCCCTGCCCCAGACTCTCCGCTGCAGAGGCGGGAGCGAGAGGGCCGTCCCAGCCCACAGGGACCCCGCCTGCCCGGGGCTCCGCCCAGGCTGCCCCACCCACCAGCTCCCCCATCTGTGATATGCGCTGACAATATGGACCTTCCAGGGCTGGGGGAGCTAAAGGGCTCAGTGCTCTGCTACACCCGAAAGTTATTCTCCTTCCCTGTCATTCAGACATAAACACCCCTCCATCCACACTTACCACAAAGCACAACACATATCAGATGCTGAATCAACGCTTTGTCTTTTTACCCTCTGCCCAAAAGCAAACAGGAGCCTGAGATTTCGACTAACCATAACTTAACAGGGGCCAGCAGTAAACAAGGTTGGTCCCAAAAGCTAACATGAGCTTTGGTCGCATTAATAGAAATATAAGACCAGGGGAAAAGGAGGTGATTCTCTACATCATAACACAGCACAGAGTGCGTGGGGTCTGGCTCCCGAGGAGCTTCACGGCATTTCTGACGGTGCGGGCGGTCCCTACAGGTACCGGCAGGAGCACAGAGCTGGAGCTCTGGGTGCTAAGCCTGGAGTCCCACGCAGGTGCCGGACCGCCCACCTGATGATGCAGCACTGGTCACGGCTGTTGCGTTTCATGTTGAAGTAGCAATTGTCGGCGATGGCGAAGATGTGTGGGGGCATCTCCCCGATCTTCTTGTTGGTATACTGGCGGATGTGCTCAGGCGAGTAGATGGAGAGCAGCTGGTAGGGGTTCACGGCCACCAGGATGGAGCCTGTGTATGTCTGCGGGCAACAAGGCATGGGGAGCTCACTACTTCCCATGTGGGAGGCTCCTACTCTAGAAAGCTCTCAGGCTCTGCCTGCTCTGTCTCTCCAGAAGGAGGAACACTGGCTTTGGAGTCACTGGGTGGACTCCGGGCCGGAATCCTGCCTCCTTAGGAGCTGGGGCGGGGCCTCCCCACCGCTCAAGTGCCACTCAGTGGGAAGAGGAGGCACATGGGGAGGGAGGGAGGGTTTCTAGGCCTCATTTCCTGTAATGTGGGCACAACAGTTTATAAAGATGACGGGAGATGGGGTTCAAAATCCACAGCACACAGTAGGTACTTCTCAAATGTTGGCTCCCACCCTTGCCTCTGAACGCTGCATCCAAACTTTCAGGGTGAAATTAATAAACTGGACCATGTCTAGAGGAGAGACCAGGTTGGTGAGGGAGCAGGGACTGGGAAATGAGCCATAAAGAGCTAGAGGGGCTGGGTATGCGGCTCGGGGGCTGGGTGGGCCCAGTCCCCCCAGCACTGCCCCAAGGCAGGGAGGGTCCCTGCTCTGGAGGACAGAACACCTCCAGCCTCCTAGGCAGCGCAGGCCCAGGGGCCTTCTGGGGGATGCTCTTCTTAGTGCAAACATTGGCCGTCCGTGGGCAAGATTTCCTATTGTGGGCCTGGGGCCCTGTCACACAGGGGACAACATAGCCTGGCAGGGTGAGACACTCAGGGGTTACTCCTCCCTCCTCCTGCCCCACCCCCCATCTGTGAAAAGTTCAGGCCTGGCCCATAATTGGTGAAGGTTGTATTGACCTCTGGGGCCTAGAGAGGCCAGAGAAAGATGTGACCACACAGAGGAAGTGACAGCCCCCCTCCCCCTCCCACCCAGGGCTCAGTGTGTCCCACCAGAGCCGCAGCAGCCTCAGCCCAACACGGCCATGCAGGGAAAGCGTGGCTGCAGGCACCACATGCCAGGGGAGACGCCCACCCTGGGGCCAGGTGGGACCCGAGACCCAGGCTCCAGTGCTGGCCCTGGACGCTCTAGACCAGGAGACCTGGCCAGACCTGCCCCCTTCTGGGCCCAGGAAGACTTTCCTTTCCTGCCTAAGCCTCTTCCTCTAAGCAGCCCAGGGCCAGAAGCACCCGAGACCCACTGTGCTGACCAACTAACTGTGCCGCAAGAGCCCAGGCAGGCAGAGATGGGGGCGGGGGCGGAGGTGGGCGGAAGGAGGCTGGAGAGGAGCGGCCTGGCAAGCGGACAAGCCCAATAAGCCAGGAGCCGCACCAGCACTGGTGGCTCCTGGGCCACACTCACCCGCCCGCCACAGCTGGTCTGAGGTTGCAAAGTGCAGGTGCAGGAGAGAAGGGAGCTGGTCAGTGGAGTACGGGCGATAAGGGCATTCTTCACGAACAGGGCCCCACACGGCCCGGGGCTGGCTAAATTCTCAGATCAGGACCTGTGGACCCTCAGCCCACCAGGCCCTACCCCAGGACCTCCCCACATTGCCCCCTATAGTTCAGCCCTGCCCAGCTGATGTGCTCTGGAGAGAACCGGCTAGACTCTGTCCCCCAGGTGGGGAACCTGTGCCAGACAGGGAATCAGCCACAAGGAACATCCCTTTGGCAAGCCTCAGTTTGCTCATCTGTAAAAGGGGGATACTAATATCCACTCCCCCTCCCCCCAGAGCTGCTATAAAGAGTAAAGAGCAGGCTGGGCGCGGTGGCTCACGCCTGTAATCCTAGCACTCTGGGAGGCCAAGGCAGGAGGATTGCTTGAGGTCAGGAGTTCAAGACCAGCCTGAGCAAGAGTGAGACCCCCATCTCTACTAAAAATAGAAAAATTAGCTGGGTGTGGTGGTGCGAGCCTGTAGTCACAGCTGCTTGGGAGGCTGAAGCAAAGTTAAGGTTGTAGTAAGCTATGATGACGCCACTGCACTCTAGCCTGGGTAACACTGTCTCAAAAGACTAAAGAGCAAAGGCATTACTTTTTCCAGGCACCTCATACATAAGTGGCATCCTTCCCTTTTTTTTTTTTTTTTTTTTTGACACAGGGTCTCCCTCTGTCACCCAGGCTAGACTGCAGTGGCATCATCATAGCTCACAGCAACCTCAAACTCCTGGGCTCAAGTGATCCTCCTGCCTCAGCCTCCAGAGTAGCTGGGACTACAAGCACTCGCCACCATGCCCAGCTAATTTTTTCTATTTTTTATAGAGACAAGGTCTTGCTCTTACTCAAGCTGGTCTTGAACTCCTGACCTTGTCAAATGATCCTCCCACCTTGGCCTCCCAGAGTTCTAGGATTACAGGTGTAAGCCACCATGCCCTGCCCCTTTCTTCTTGATACTCGCTTAATAGTGTGATGCTCAACCGTCTCACCTGTGGTCACCACAGGGCATGAGGCTGATTCCACGCAGTCATTCAACAACCCTTCACGGAGACACACGGGGAGGCTGGAGCTATGGGGGCTCAGACGGAGGTGCATGGGATCCACGGGGGGTGGGGGAGTGTTGGAGGAGGGAGAGCCAGAGGGCCCATCGGGGGGTGGTGAGCACAGAGGCGTGAAAGGGCATGACATTTGGGAGGTCTGCTGGTGAAAGGTCGCCCTGGCAGCCGTGGGAGGATGAATGGTGGTCACCAAGGCTGAAGCAGACACTGTCTCAGACCTGATGACCCAGCCTCCAGGAGACTGTCAGAGCCAGACAGGGTGGCCCTGGGAGCAGGCTTGGTGGCCAGGTGCAGGGCACAGGCAGTGCCAGAGAGGGATGTGGGGGACACCAAGACACCATGAGAAAACTTCCAGGGCTGGGCCCGGACCCTCTCTTTCCACCCATGGCTCTTGTGGCCCTCTCCACTCCGCCCACAGCCCCGAGAGCCCTCCTGCACATAAAACCCTTCAGCCTCCCGGACGTCCACCCCCGATGCCACCAGCACATCCAAACCAGAGCTCACCCTTCCCTCCTATCCCGCTCCTCCCAGCCTCCCCAGCTGGGCCAACAGCACCGCCACCCCTCACCTGGGCGGGAACCAGGAGGACTCCTCCATCATGCCACCCCCACGTCTCCCAACTGTGTGGCCACCTGCCTGGCCCGGTCACCCTCATTTCTCAGCGGACCACTGCAGGCACCTCTGCATTTGCCCCCCTACAATCTAGACTCCATTCAGAGCCGGGGGGCGGGGGGGCTTTCAAAAATCTGACGGTGTCATTCCCTGCTGAAAACCGGCCCACAGCCTCAGGACAGAGCCCACATCTTTCCCCTGCCCACAAGGCCCCAGGCCCTGGCCCTGCCACTCTCACCCACAACTGGAGTCTCCCTCCACATTAAACTGTCGGATAAAAGCAGCACACTCCATCCCCTGCCAGCTCAGGCCAGACCCCGTCAGCCGTCAGCCAGCTAATTCCTCTTGTCCCTCAGGTCCAGCTGAGACAACACCTCCTCCAGGAGGCCAGGCACCCTCCGTGTGATCTGTCACACGCCACACCTGCTCACTGAACTCCTCTACAGTTCTGTTCCAAGGCCTCTGTCCCCCAGGGCCTGGCACTGTGCACAGCTCATAGGACACAATCAGCAATATTTGCAGAGTGACCGAAAGAGTGACTTAAAATACAGGTGGAGGAGCGTTAACTGCTCCACAGGAACCAGCAGGGAAGAGAGCCAGGGGACTGGCCTGTCAGCATCACTGAGGCAGCCCTAACCACGCTGACGGGAAGCTGGCCCAGGGGATGTGGCTAGCGGGAAAGGGCAGAGCAGCATGGGATCTACTGCCACCTGGGTGGGAAAATGAATGAAGTTACACACACACACACACACACACACACACGTACACACACATTCCCTTGCAGGATAGATAAGAAATTAGTAGCAGTGATTCTCTCTGGTAGGAGGAAAACTTTCCAATCTGTAGCACACACACCCATTTCAAACTAAGTAATAGGAACGAGGCCTTGTTCCTCAGTGAGGACCCTCCCCAGCAAGAGGGCAGGGACAAGCCAAATGCCGGGAAGATCCCCACCAGGCACAGGGCTTTGCTTTGCTGTCACACGGCCTCCCCTTCACACCTCGGAAGGCCCCTGGGGGTGGGGTCACATACCCCTTTTCAAATGAGAGGACTGAGCCCCTGAGAAGTGGAGGGACTTGCCAAGGTCTCACAGCAGATAAGTGGGCAGTGGGATGAACCAGGGACCTGGCACCAGGGTCCCAACCCCCAGGAATGCACCTGCAGGACCACAGGGCTGGCACCTGGGGCAGCGGGAAGAGAGTGAGGCTGCCCCTGGCAATGAGGCCCTGGCCCTCCCTGGGCTGTCATCACCCGTCTGCCCTCCAAGTCCTTGGCACTGCTCCCTGGGCCCTTCCGGCCTTTTTCTCACTAAGGGTCCCCGTCAGCAGAGAGTTAATGCCCAACTGCCAGCAGAGAGAGGCTTCTTGCTCAAGTCCCCGGCAATAAAACCTGCCCTGTGGAGCCACGGGCTGGGAGGGGGAGAAATAAGGACCAACCCAAGCCAAAGATGGCACACGTGGCCCCTAGGGGCCCCCGAGTCCCCAGGCTGAGATCAGGGGGCCTCTCCGAGGCCAGAGAGATGTGGCAGGAATCAGTTCCACCTCCAGCTCCACCTCCTCCAGGAAGCCAAGCCCCCAGGCCTGCCAGCCCCGGGGACTTCTCCTTTAGCACTGAGCAGACCGAGGACCCAAAGAACAAATCCTGGGACTCAAACACCTTCCCAGAGTCACAGAGGTGCTCACTGCACGCAGTCCCCATTGTGCCCGAGGGAAGGCTGAGACCAGACACGGACAGGGACTCCCCTGAGGCCACAAACCACAACTGAAGCCCGGCCTCCCACCTCCCAGACCAGGGCTCTGACCTCTGCCCAGCACCAGGAGCACCGGGGCCCCACCAGCCTTGCCACCTCATCCCCGCAGGACCCGGCACAGTCCCTGGTCTGAGACCACCCAGTGAGAGGCTGCTAGGTGTCCTCTGAGGGCCCTCCCCCACTCTAGGGCGCCCAGGGCTGACTTATGGCCCTGGGGTGCTCCCTTGGGCTCTGGGGGGCAGACAGTCAGGGACAGTGTCCACCAGCCAGGGCTGCGAGCCAGCCGTGGTAATCTGAGGAAATCCTGAGTGTGGGGCTGTGCCCAGGGTAACCCAATCTGTGAAGTGACCCGGGGTTGCCATGGTTAGGAACAGGTACGGTTTCTGGGTGGGACAATGGCCGAGTTGCCTGTTCTTGTCCTACCTCATCCACCAACTCACAGAATCATGGACTCAGCGAGTTGAAGAAACCTCTTTGAACCCTGAAGTTCATAAGCAGGAACCCCCAGACCAAGAGATGCCCAGAATCTTAGGCCCATGGACCACCTGAGCGGGGGACCTTCCAGGTACCGTGGCTTGGTTTCCTGGCCAAGAGTCCCTGACAAGAAGGCAGGTTGGACACCTCCTCTGGGCTCCTGCCCTGGACGGTCCTGCCGCCCCTCCCTCACCCAGAAAAGAGGTCAGATAGGTTACTGGTGAAATCTTCTAATGTGGCAAATGAGGCCGATTTGGGGACTTTCCGGAGAATCCATAAACCCCTGGAATTATCTTCTTCAATCCCCCAGTCAGCCTACTAAGGACATAACGTCCAGACTGATCTCCCTGCGAGCTGCCAGTGTGCCAAGCCCTCCCAACTTTACCAACAAGACTCACTGTTCCCAGACTGTCTGAAGGTTCTTCCTCCCCCATCCCTTAAGAATCCTGCTTTTGCCTTTGTTCCTCCATCCAGCCACCAACTGACCACGCGCATGTGCACCACCACTGAACTGCAGGCCACGTGCCTGCGTCACCCTCACACACTGGTCTGCCGGGTACCTGGGGGCATGACTGCCGTCTTACCCAGCCCCTCCCTGGGGAAGGGGCCCTCCCACCTCCTGACAGGAGAGGGGGCCTTGGCTCAGTCCTCAGCACGGACAATGATGCAGCATCAGCTCTGGCAGCGGCCCCTAGGCGGGCAGGTGGACGGACAGGCTCCCGCTCTCCTGTTAGACTGCCCAGGCCTGGGCAAATGGCCACACAGAGCCCCAGGACCCACCTGGGACCGCTCGCCCTACATGGAGGGGACGGAGGGGGCCCCCAAGCAGAGAGGTGCAGACCCACAGGTCCCTCTGGGGTACAGCGGGCTGCCTCTGCCTGGGCTCGAGTTCTGGCTTCACCTTCCGGCCGGGCATTACTGTCACTTCTGGAGGTGCCACCCGTGCCCTGCCCCCTCCGAGTGCAGGTGAGGCCTGAGTGAGTGGCAGGGTGAGAGGGGCTTTGTCAGTATCGAAGGGCTCCCTGCAAAAGCCACTCCTTGTGCCTACACAGTGGACATCAAGAACCCAGGCGCATTGTTACTGAGCAATGGGCTCACGTCCAGAAGGGCACAGAAGTTAATGTTGTGGCCTCAGCTTTTGAGAAAAGTGAAAGCTTCATTGCAGTCGTCCCCAGCCTTTTTGGCACCAGGGATGGTTTCCATGGAAGACAATTTTTCCAAGGACCGGGGACGGGAGGATGGTTTGGGGATGATTCAAGTGCACTACATTTATTGTGCACTTATCTCTATTATTATTACATTGTAATAGATAACGAAATAATTATGCAACTCACCACAGGTTGGCGACCCCTGCTTTGCTGTGAGTCAACTGGCAAGGAGACTGGAAAAAACGCTCAAATCTGTCTCGCAGATTGGGGGGAGGGTCAAGCTTTTATAGCGGATCTAACTAGTCCCAGGTGACACCCATGCAGCCCGTCTGCCAGGCTGGTGGTGTTAACAATTAGGAGGTTAACGCTTGCCCTGCTGTGCATGCCCAGCCTACATGACTCGCAATTTTGGCTCTACGCCACCTGTAACAACTTAAGCAATGGTTAATTGGTTTGAGCTTGTCCCTCGGTTATACACTCCCTGCTCGGGGCCTAAAGCCACAGAGGGACCCAGAGTAGGGATGGTGGCTGAGGGCATCTCTGGCAGCTGAGGGGCATAATTCCAGGGCTTCTGAGGGGGATTGGCTCCCTGGCCCCGAGGGCCCCTTGCTATGATTCCTCAGTGACAACACCCAGGGCTTCCTCAGACTCTTCCAGCTCTGGCTCCCTGGCCCCTTCATGGTCCTGACAACCTGAGTGACACTGACCGACATGGTCCTGTCTCCAGCCTTCTATTCACACAGTGCCCCTTCCTGAGTGCCACCGCTACCAGCCAGCCTCTCCCACCCCCAGGAGCCAGGCCACCACTCACCCCGAGCCGCAGACCCCAGGGAGCCTACTCTGCCCTTCTCTCAGGCACTTATCGCCCCCTACACCTCCCCCAAGAAAGTTTCCTCTACCAGCCTGCCCTCGCCTGAGGCCCAGAGATAATCAGCCCTGCCCTGCCTCAAGGGGCTCCCTCCTGTGCCTACTTGTTGGTGCACAGCCTGGTGTCCTTTGCCCCTGAGCTGCTTGAGGGTGGGGCTAGGTCAACCTGGCTAAACCTTGTGAGGCCTCAGTTTCCCCGTCTGTAAAATGGGGCTATTGGAGTAGAGCAGCAGTTCGCAGAGTGTGGACCAAAGAACCCTGAGAGTCTCCAAAACTCTTTCAGGAAGCCTGTTGCATATCTGTGAAGCCAGATTTTCTTCATACATTTCAACCAAAACATCACATCAGACCGGCTGCAAGGCAGATATGAGACTACAGTTGTCTTCAGTTAAGCCAGACATCAATGAGATTTGAAAAACTTGTAAAGCTACCATCACATAGAGGATGAGGGTAAAAAATAAAATTTTTTAAAAAACTTGTAAAGCAATGCCACTCATCTCACTTCTTTAAAATTTTGGCAAATGTAGTTATTTTTCATTAAAATAAGTTGCTTATATTATCCCGCAATAGATTTATTATGGCTACTATATTTAAATTTCCCAATTTTAGTTTCTAATATGGTAAACATCAATAAATATAACCCACACAAACAAAAGCCCACTGGGGTCCTCAATTTTTAAGAGAATAAAAGGTTCCTGTGGTCAAAAAGTGTAAGAACCACTACACGGAATGATCTCTGTGGGCCCCTCCTGTTCTGTTCTCTGAGCCCAGGCTCTCGGGATCAGCTCTGCTGTGGTTGCGTGGACGCCTTTATTTGTCCCACTGAGTTTCAAGGCAGAGGTCGTGGGGTGCGTGTGTGTATCCAGTTCTAACATCAAGGTTCTGAGGGGGGAGCATGTTCCTCCTTCATCCCCTTCCCGAGGACAGATTTCCTGACCCATCCTCTTGGCCTTGAGGACCCTGTGGCAGGCGCCTTCCCAAAGCAAATGCCCAGTGGGGCAGCAGGTCCCCCATTCCTGGGCAAAGCGCTGAGCCTCCCACGGACTCCATCCTCGCCTCCCAGTGGCTTCAAGGTCTAGGGAGGTACATGAACCTGTAGTGCAAACTGCCCCTTCCCCAACCACAGACCACACAAGCCATGGCCCAAGCGGATGGGCCACAGGGGAACGCCTGTCCCTTGGTGGAGGGGCAGAGGTGGCACCGTCTGGGGGGCTGGGCCCCGGCAGAGGGACCGGGACCGCGGTGGCACTCACGTAGATGAGGTGGTCCCGATAGCGGATGAGCAGGTTGCGCAGGATGCCCGCCTCGTTGAGGTCCCCCAGGCGGATCATGTCCTCCACACCGTGCACCGACGTGGGGTGCATGGGCTTGATGTGCGTGGCGCTCTGCGGGGAGATCCAGTGCTCCTGTGGGGAGGCAGTGAGTCAGCTTGCTCCCCCTGACCAGGCTGTGCACCTCGGGGAAGGGGCTGGAGCTCGGGCCTGTGCCACCCTGCCCCCTGCCGCCACGCACGGCCAGCCTGACAGGTTTAAACCTTCGAGGATGGTACCGCCCACCCCGGAGGACGGCTCCTCCTCCTCTGAGGGGGGGTCTCTGCGCAGACCTGGGAGGTGGGCAGGGCAGGGCGTTTGGCCTGACCCGATGGCTGTCATTAAGGGGGATCAGAGTCCCCCATCACTTTGCAGGATGGAGTGGAAAGTGTAATAACTGGAGTTAGACACACTTGGCTTCGAATCCAGGCACCGGTAAACAAATACATAAAAAGTAATTTCAGATAGTGCCAAGCATAAGCCAGCAGGCCGTGTGACGAGAGTCAGGCGGGAGCTGCTTTACATATGGGTGGTCGGGGACCACCTCCCCCGGCCGGTGTTTGGGCTGAGCCCTCAATGCGGAGAAAGGGCCCACTGTAAGAAGGTGCCGGGCGGGTAGAATCCGGGCCCAGGGGACAGGGAACAGCAAAACCGACGCCTCTGAGGCTGCCCTTCACGGGAAAGCCGGATGGCAGGGCAGTGGCGAAGGGGAGAAGTGGCCCCAGCGGGGATACATGTCACAGGGCTGGTGACGTATGTGGAACAAGGGGCCAACTTTCAGTACCCGTGAGCTGAAGCGGAAACGAGGGCGCAGTTGCCTTCCCGGCTCCCCCACTCTCCCGGCAGTACTGCCCGCTGCCCCGAGGTGGCCCTGGCTCTCCCGTCAGCGGGCAAACCCTGGTCCTGCGGGTGCTGGGAGCCTCCCGCCCCCAGGAGGTCTCCAGCGCCTTCTCCTCGGCCTTCTCCTCACAACCGCAGACTCGCCGTGGGGCCAGAGTCTGCCCTGTGCCCCAGGGGGCCACAGCCTGAGTGGAGCCCCACGGCCCTCCCATTCCCCAACGCCGGGACCTGGCAGCCTCAGGACCTGCCTTCTGAGGGGAAAGGGGACCTCTCTGCCACCCCCCAGCTCAAGCCCTCAGACTCGCTGAGCAGAGGTGACTCGGTGTCAGGTCCTCCAGGTCCTGGGCGGCAGAGCCCACCACCCCAGTTTCCCTGGCATTCCACCACACTCCTGGGCCAGGCCCTCTCCAGGCATGAGGGGGCCCAGCGGTGAGGTCAGAAGATCCATCTGGACTTTCCAATCCCTGGTGGAACATTCCTCTCTCCCAGACACCCTATTTCTTGATAAAAGCTGATCCAGTTGGAAAATTCCCTCTGCCTGGTCCCCACTCCCTGACCCGGTCCTAGGCCCGGCGTGGGCCAGGGGGCAGCTGTCTGCCTTCCCCACTCAACCCCAATCTCTAGTCCCCACAGTGCCCCCCCGAGACAGTTCAACACAGAGGTGAAGAAGTGGCTCAGCCTCCACGTGACCCCAGAACCCTGTGCAGGTCACTTTTCCTTCCTGAGCCTCCACGACCTCATCTGTAAAATGGGAATGAGAATAACAATCCTGTCTTCCTGGGGGTATTGGAAAGAGTAAGGGACACAGTAATGGCCAACCTTCATTGAAAGCTTTGTCCTCCCAGGTCTGTAAAGGGCTGGTGCCCAGTAAATGCTCAGCCAGCGCTGGGTAGTATTACTCTAACGCATTTTGTTTTACAAAGATGTACGCTCTCCTTTGTCCCTTACGCTATACTGTAACAGAGAATTACTATCCCATTTTACAGTGACAAATTCAGACCAAAGAGGTAAAATGAGTTGCCCAGTTAAGAGGCAGAGCTGAGCCCCTCCCACCCTTCCCAGCTGAGGCCAGCACCCCCGAGGTCAAGGTCCACGAGCACCTGGGCAGGGGCCAAAGTGTAACCAGGGCAGTAGCTGAGGCCGAGCCCTGAAGGAATGCCAGCGAACGGGCAGTGGGGAGAGGGAGAGAGAGAGAACGTGGCCCATTCCAGGGACTGGGGACGCGTTTGGGAAACAGCTGGCCTGGGACTGAGCTTGGAGAGACAGGGACAATGGGCTCTGTAGAGGAAGGGAAGGAGGGGTAGATCTGGTAACAGGAATGGCGTGGACAAAGGCAGAGCCCTGGGATCCAGAGAGTAGTGAAACCATAACCTTTCACTCATTCATTCATCCGGCACGTCTGCCCCGAGCCCTCCCTGGGCAGACCCTTTGCTGAGCTCTCAAGTTGCTCAGAGTCTGTGGGAGGACAGGGAGCAGATGACAGCTGGGCATGGAGGAGGTGGGGGAAGGCTCCAGAACGAGGGGCCGGTGGCCCCGGGGCCCAACACCACTGACGCCAACCCCAGCCTCCCTAACTGCCCCCTCCGGCAGCCGCCACTCTCAGGGCCTGGGGGAGAGGGGGAATGGACCTTTGGGATCCGGTGACACAGAGTTACGGGACACCATCTGACATGTAACAAGACCCAGGTGAAACCCAAGCCTGCCGTCAGAGTCCCTGGTCCCCACTCTGGGGGCTCCAGGCAGGTTCATGGCCCCGTCTGTGCTGCCAGCTGAGCCTGTACCTCCCCTTTTGTGGCTGCAGCCTCACAGTGGCTTCCTAGAGGGTCCTAGAGCTGCAGCCTCAGGAATGATGCTGCAGACGCTCAGGTTCTAAAGCCCAAGGGACAGAAGTGTGGTTAGCAGAACCCACGCCCCAAAGTTGCCACTGAGGTGTTGACAGGGGAAATATATGCATAGAGGCCAGAGGTCCTGGGTTCAAATCCTGCCACCATCACTTTTTAGCTGTGTGACTAGCCATGTGGTCCTTCTCCATGCCTCAGTTTCCCCATGGAGTAACAGTTACTGCCCTCCCTGCCTTTCCCAGATGCTGTGAGGATCCAAAGACATAATTTGGGTCAAAGGGCTTTGCAAACCCTGAGGTGCCCCTGAGGGAGGCAGGGATGTCAGGGGTGCCCCTGCCCGCTCCATATCTAGAACCTGGCCTCCCCTCGTCCCCAGCAGAGCCCTCTGCCCCAAGTCACTGCACCTTCTTTGGCCTGACTCTCCCTGCTTGGACTAGGAGGCTAAGACAAGGACTCAGTCTTATTTCTATGTCCCCAGCACCTGGCACACCACTGGGTACAACCCAAATTATGGTAGAACTAAATTTCCCTGGGTCCTTCATGTCCCTGCTAAACAAGGGGTGCTCTGTATCCCACCTACATGTCCCCAATGCCACATACACATGTGCTGTATATGTGCACACATGCTCAGAGGCCCCAGGGCACCCCTGTGTCTGGGGAGCACCCAGTGTGGGGTCATCCCCTACACGCACATACCTGTAACACCAGGCAGAGGGGACTGAAGTGCTTGTGGAAGTGGAGCAAGTAGGCGGGGGCACAAGGGGAGGTTCCTTCTTGCTGGGGTAGTGGGGAAAGCCCCATGGAGGAGGGATGTCTGGGAGGCAGAAGCGGGGGCACTGCCTCCATGCCCTTGATGCAGGTCACTTGCTGGTCCCCGTCTCAGGGCACCTGTCTCAGGGCACCTGTCAGCCTCCCCAAGGCATTGGGGCAGGGAGGGCGGGGAGGCGGCTACTCACGTTGCCTTCATCGTCCACCACCTGGATCTGCCCAGAGTCACAGAGCTTCACCACTGCCCCGATGGGCACATCAAACTCCTGCCCCGATCTCAGGTCCATCCACACATAGTCCCCCTGTGGGCAAGAGAGAGTCCCAGGCCAGGTGAGCAGGGAGGGGGATTGGGCACCCCTTCTGGGCAGCCCCATACTCTGCCCCTACCACCACCAGAGGCTCTGATGCCAACCACAAAAGAGGGAAAACAAGAACTCAAATTTGCTGGGACTGTCTGGAGCCAGGCCCTGGGCTGAGCACTTACGCACATCCAGCCCTCCTCTGTAGCAGCCGTTACCCTCCCCGTTTTACAGATGAGTAAGCAGAGGCTCAGAGGGAGGGAGGCAAGGCCACACAGCTGGGCAGCATCAAACCGTGGCCTGTCAAAGCCTGGCCTTCCCATGGCTCTGCACCCTGCACATGTACAACAGACTGACTGGGGTCCAGCCGGAAATACCGAGACACCAAACCCTTTCCTCTCTGTCTGAAACAAGGGGACACTGTGGGTGAACATTGCAGCCTCCACCACCTCTGGGGCCAATTCTCATCACTGTTGTGATGGGTCCCTCATGGGGACACCACTCCATGCTGGGCCCTGTGATCAGGGCCACACTGGCTCCTGGCTTCTGGGGAGAGTCCTGACCTTGGGGGGGAGGATGTCACTTTTGTGTCCCCTGCAGCATCTGGCCCAAGGCCTGGACCTCATTACACACTCAGTAAGAGCTCATGAAAGCTAAATCTAAAACTCAGGGTCAGAAAAATGGACTTAGAATAACCACATTCAGTGCTGATGTATACAACAATGTGTATTTGACACACATGTACTGAGCACCTACTGAGTACAAGGCACTGACTATGAAGTCTACACTCTAGTCGGAGGAGACTGAAAATAAACAACTGAGCAAATATATTAACATGGTCACTTTGAATACTGGTGGGTGCCAAGAAGGGAATAGACACGCCAGTGGTGGAGAAAGTCATAGCCAGCGAACCTGACTCAGTAGCCAACGGAGCCACTCTGAGGAAGAAACCCCTGGGGAGCCAGCCAAGGAAGGAGCAGGGGCAGTAATCTGGGCAGAGAAAATGGCAAGTGCAAAGGCCCTGGGGCAGGAGGGAACAGCAAGGAGGCAGTAGTGGCAGGACCTAAGGACAGAGAGGGAGGTCAGAAAAGTGGGCAGGTCCAGGACACATCGGCCTTTCTTGGGCTTGGGAGAAAAGTTTTGGACTTTATTCTAAACCTGGTAACATTATTCTTTTTTTGGTGGTTCCCACATTCCCCAGGAATGTGGGAGAACTCAGACATTCTAATAAAAATATAACTTAATATCAAGTAGCAGCCTGGTGCAAGGCCTCGCTTGGGTGAGTCACTGACCTCTTTGAGCCTCAGTTTCCACATCTCCTGTTCCCATCAGAAGCAACCACAGTCACGTGTCACTTAGCGATGGGGATTCGTTCTGAGGAACGCGTCCTTAGGAGATTTTGTGTGGACATGATAGAGTGTCCTTACACAGCCTAGATGGTACAGCCGACGACACACCTAGGCTACGTGGTGCAGCCTATTGCTCCCAGGCTATGCGCCTGTACTAAATGTTACAGGCAGCTGTAACACAATGCTGAGCATTTGTGTATCTACACCTATCTAAATATGGAAAAGGTACGTAAAAGTATGGTATTATTATCTTATGGGACTGCCATCCATATGTGGTCCATCAGTGACCGATACGTCGTTATGCAGTACGTGACCGTATCTTTCAGCCACAGCTGTCACTGTGGCCCTCTCGTCATGTGAATGGGAGGTTGGCGCATGTTAGAGTCAGGCTAGGCCCAAACCCACGCTTTCTCCCAGAAAAAGTAATAAAAACTGGAGCGGCTCGGGAGGGGAGGAGAACACGTGTTTGCCGAGCATGCTCTGTGGGCCTGGGGCTCCGCGGGCTGCTTCCCACAAACTGCCCCATTCAGTGCTCACAACTGCCTGAGACCCAAGCCCAAGCCCAAGCTGCGCTTCCTGCCACAGTCCTCACCCCTTCTAAGTGCCACCCAGGATCACCTGCCTGCCCCACCTTCCTCCTAGCAGACGCCCTGTGTGTGAGGACACAGAGCAAACACCAGCAACGCTTCCTGCGCACCCCACTTCCCCACCTTCCCCTCCTCCCCAGCCCCGCCAGCGGTAACTGGTCCATTCCTGCGTGTTTTGGGGGAGCCTGCCAAGGCTCTGGGGACTGAGCACAGCAGGCCACATCTCTCAGTGGGGAGGATAGCCCAGGCCACAGCCAGCGAGACACCAGGTCACACAGGGCCTTGGAAGCCAGGGACAGGATTCTAGGTGTGACAAGAAGCCACTGGAGGGCATGATGGATTTACATTTTCAAAATTTCACTCTGGCTGCTGTGTGGAGAACCGAGTCATCCCTCAGGGCTCCACAGTCCCTGGGCTTCCCCCTGACAGCCGAGTCCCAACTCCCCACTGGCCTGGAGCTCCCGAGGGCAGGGTCTGAGTGTCTCATCCGTGGCTCTGCAGAGCCAAGCACAGAGTAGGCACCAGTGAGCAAGAAGGGCACTGGGCACAAGTGTGTGTGCATGTCCCCTGAGAGAGCATGTGGCAGGGGGTAAGAGAAGGTGCCCTGCTCGGTAGGGGATGGAGGCATCCCTACAGCTATCTCATTGAACCTCACATGGCCTTAGGTAGAGGATTCTGTCTCTATCTCCCCAAAGAGGTCAATAAACATGCCCAAGGTCAACAGCTGTTTTGTTGCAGAGCTAGGGCTGAATCCCAGGCCTGCAAACTCCAAATCCAGCCCTGTTTTTTGACATTCCCTGGGCCCAGCCCCAAACCCAGATGGGTGAGCAAAACAGAAAACACTGATAGGGTCCCTGGCCCTAAATAACTCCTGAGCCCAAAAGGCAAGCTGGAAACGTAGGCTCCGGGCAGCTGGAAGGCAGGGGTCTCTCTGAGTCACCTATATCCCCCAGCCCAGCACAGGGCCTGGCACACAGAAAATATTTGTTTCCCACCGGGAGAACACAGAGTAACCAAAACGAAAAAAACCTCATGTAAGCAGGAAATGGAGGCCCAGAGAGGCTGAGTGAAGTGCTCAGGGCCACACAGCAAACAGAAGTGACTAGAACTCTTCTAACCTAGGGCTGTCACCAGGAGGGCAGTGACTTAACTATCTCGGTTCTAGGTCGGAGCTTGAGTAAAGAGTTTCAAATGGCAGGTAAGAGGCTTCAGGAGAATTCTGGGGGCTGAGAACCTCTGAGAGGGAACGGTCCTGTGGTCCCAGGGGAAGTCCCTAAAGCAGCAGAGTGCAGGCAGGTTGCAGGATCCTCATTTTACAGATGAGGAAACTGAGGCCCAAAGAGAGAAAGGAACCTGGCCACACAGTCACTCATCAAATCAGTGACTGTAAGACCATTGGCATCAGGAAGACAGAGCCAGAACCAAAACTGGGGTGAGTCAGGAGTCGCTGGTTGGGTGAGGGAAGGAAGGAAGGAAGCCGTGAAGGGGTGGGAGGGGGAGGCCAGGAAGGGGAACTGGGCTCCAGGTCTAATCTCACCAGCCCCTCCCATCCCGTGGCTAGTCCCAGGCAGCCCACGGCTGCATCTGGCCCCATTCCTACTACTACTGCCCAGTGACAACTGTGCACACCGTGAGGGGCACCCCACGAGTGACTGGATCTTCTATCGATGATCTCATTTGTGCTATGACACATACCTCAGTGTGGCTGTGTAACTTGGGACAAGTCGCAACTTCGCTGTCAAATGAATGGCTGGAGCAGAGAGTCTCCCAGTCCATCAGCTATGCAGGCTCCCAGCCCCAGAATGGGTCTGTCCCAATGTCCCCAGTGTATCCCAAACCTCTGGGAGGCCTTGCCCCAGGAAAGCCAGGACATATGCACAGTGAACATGTAATCAAGAGATCTGGGTTCTGGTCCCAGTTCTGCCACTGATGCTGTGTGTCAGCCTTAACGTGGAAGGAGTCAGTGCGTGTGAAGATGCCAGGCCCACACAAATGCAAGTGGTCCTTGCTGTCTACCCCCTTTCCATCTGGGCATCAAGTTCAGAGCAGTATTAATAATTCTCTGCAGGCCTTAGCCCTTTCTGCCTCTTCTCTCCTCTGGGACCAGGCCCGGGGCTCAGTCCCTGTTTGTGGAATAGGAAGGAGTCTGTTTCAGGACATTTCCCCCTCAGTCATCTTCATGCTCACTCTGGGACACTAGTTTTATCGGCCCCAGTTTCACAGGCGAGGAAGGTGAGCCAGTGTCTTGCCAGAGGTGCCCATGAACAAGGAACAGTTCCTAAACTTGGGTGGTAGCGGGGACACCGCAGGACATTGGCTGAGGCCCCTCTGTGCACCAGGAGGCCTCCCTGCTCTGGACCCCAGCAAATGTGGGAAGCCCCTTCTCTGACCTGGCCCGCCGGCCTTGGGTTTTCCAGATGCAGCTGCCCCAGGGAGGGGCAGCCGGGGCCAAGTTCACGCCGAGGGTCAGGGACTGCACGCACCATCCTAGGGCTGCTTTCCGTGCACACTGGGGCTTAGCGACCCTGAGGCCCACCTACCCGGCTTCTGACAGGTGGGGAAACTGAGGCCCGTGGCGTGGCGCCCTCCCGCTCCCCACCCAGGCCTCACCGGCATGACCGCGTAGGTCTTGATCGCCTGGTTCAGGCTGCGCACCAGCGCCCACTTGCCGGGCTGCTGGGCGCGCGCCTCGGCGGGGTCGGCGGGGTCAGTGGGGTCCGCGGGGCCGACGGGGCCGGCTGGGGGCTCCATGGCGCGGAGGGTTTGGCGGCGACGGCGACGGCGGCACGGCTCGCGCTCCCTAATTCACCTAATCCCGTGCGCGCCGCCCGCCCGGGAACCCTAAACCGGGCCATCTGCCGCGGGCCCATGGCAACCGCGGCTTAGGTGACGCCCGCGGGCGCGAACCGGGAGGGGGCACCCGCGCCACCCCGGCCCCTCCCGTCTCGGCGGGACCCCGACACCCCACTCGTGGGGGATTCCGGGCTGGCTTCACGGGGCCCGCAGCCGCGGGATAAACTTGGGAATCTCACCCTGACTGCAGTTTTGGAGAAAATCAGTACGTTTTCTATAGCAGGCAACGCGGGGATGTTACCGAGCAGAACACTCCGGGAATTTTTAAGACTAAAGGGGAGGTGCGTGAAAGGCGTTTCTGGCTCACGGGCCTCCTCTGGGAAGTGAGGGCAGATACAGATTTTCCTTCTGGAGCAGCTTTGGGGGGAAACCACTCTGAGCCTGTCTCTGGTCCTCCTCCCCTGGCAGGCGATGGCCACCCCACAGAAGAGGCCACTGAGGCCTGGTGTGGGGTCCCCTGGGTTCCCCAGGACAGCCAAACCACCCTGACGGCTCAGAGCTCACCCTGCAGTGGACCAGGCTGGGCCCCTGTGTCCTGGCAGCCACACAGGACCGGCCGGGCACGGGTCCATGCTGGGCTGTGAGCCAGAGGCCACTGTCCATCCCAGGGCCCAGAAGGCCCGGCCCTGGGACTCTCCTCCCACTCCCTTCCCCTTGCCTCTCCCTGCTTGTCTCTGTCCTCTTCCCCTCTTCCCTCCTTTTTCTCTCTTCTCTCTTCAAGGCCTCCTCTCTCCACCTTTGGCCCTTGGCATGGTCTGGAATCCTGGAGCCACCTGCTCCCCCAACAAACAATCAACAGCAGAGAGTAGGGGAGAATGGCGAGGAAGGAGAGAGTGATGCCCCGCACAGAGCTCAGAGCTGCCCAAGCTGGGCCCAGGGCCTCCTTTGACCCAACTCCCTGTCCCAGCTGTCCCAGCCTCAGGGACGCAGGACTCTACCACCCAGCACAAAGCTGACTGGCTACAGTGATTCCCACCCACTTCCTATGCCCTCTTGGGGACCCTGCACACAGGCTGAGAGCAAGGGCACCTATCTTTGCCCACCCGCCCACGGGAGTGCACTGGAATGGGGTCCAGACCCTCAGACACAAGAGAGTGCAGGCCGTGGGGTTTCCAGGCCTGCTTCCATCCGTCCACGTAACCAGCCTTCACTGAGCACAGGCTCACACTACAGCAGAGAGGATACTGTCAACAAGACCTGTCCTCAGAGCTCCCAGCCCGGTGGGAAGGAAAGACCCATACACGGATAAAGATGGTACTGGCAGAGAACACAGAGATCTGGCCTGGAGAGACAGGGTAGCGTGGCTGCTAAGAGCTCGGACTCTGGAACCAGACAACTCAGGTTCAATCCTGGCTCGGCCACCCACGAGCTGGGCTACCTTGGACCTATTCCTCAACCTCCACATGCCTTTGTTTCCTCATCTGTCAGGTGACAAAATGACAGTACCTCCATGTGCTTGTGAGGATTTAACAGGCTAAGATGGGCAAGGCACACAGATTGGTGCCTGAGAGAGCAAATGCTATATCAGTGTCGTGTTAGGGGTGACAGCTGGGTGTTCATTTTTTAGGCAGGCATGAGGGGGAAGGGCATTCCAGGAAGAGAGAAAAGCAAACAGGATCAGAGGGAACAGGGAAGAGACCATAAAGTAGGTCTGGTGGCTGGAGAGAGGCCCCTGGAGAAAACCCCGCAAGACGCAGAGAGCCTGGCCCTGCCTGTACCCAGCCCTGCCGCTCAGCCCCGTGCACTCCCACCCTCCCTGAGCTGGAGGAATAGGTCACTTCTCCACAGGTGACAAAGACAAAGAGAGAATCTTGAAAGCAATGAGAGAGGTGACCTGTTACATACATAGAATCCTTAATATGTTTAATTACCTCATTTCTCATCAGAAGCCATGGAGGCCAGAAGGCAGTAGGATGATACATTTTAAATGATGGAAGAAAAAACCTGTCAACCAAGGATTCTATATCTGGCATAACTATCCTTCAAAAATGAAGGTGAAATGAAGACATTTTCAAATAAACAGAAGCTGAGTGTATTTGTCACTAGTTGACCTGCTCTATAAGAAATGCTAAAAATTAAAGGACATTGAACAACAAAGAAAACAACCCAATTCACATATGGGCATAGGATTTGAATAGACATTTCTCCCAGGAAGATATACAAATAGACAAGAAATACATGAAAAAAAAAAAGCTCAACATCACTGATCATTAGAGAAATGCAAATCAAAACTACTGTGATATAGCACCTCACATCCATTAGCATGGCTAATATCAAAAAAACCAAACAAACAGAAAATAAGTATTAAGGATATGAAGAAATTGGAACCCCATGCACGGCTGATGGGAATACAAAATAGTGCAGCTACTGTGGAAAACAGTGTAGCAGTTCCTCAAAAAATTAAAAATAGAATTATCACATAATCCAGCAATCCTACTTCTGGGTATATACTCCAAAGAATTGAAAGCAGGGACTGGAAGAGGTATTTGTACACCCATGTTCAAAGCAGCATCACTCATAATAGCTAAAACATGGAAGCAACCCAAGTGTCCATCATTGGAGAAATGAATAAACAAAATGCAATATATATATGTATATAAATATATATACAATTAAATATTATTCAGCCTTTAAAAGGAAGGAAATTCTGACATGCTGCAACATAGATGAACCTCAAGGATATTATGCTAAGTGAATTAAGCCACCACAAAAATACAAGTACTGTGTGATTCCACTTATATGTGGTATGTAGAGTAGTGAAATTCATAAAGACAGAAAGTAGAATGGTGGTTGCCAGGGCCTGAGGGCAGAGAGGAATGAGGAGTTATTGTTTAACGTGTAGAATGGTAGTTGTACAAGACGGAAAGAGTTGTGGAGGTGGGTGGTAGCGATGGTCGTACATCATTATGAATGTATTCAATGCCACTGAACTGTGCACTTAAATATGGCTAAGACGGTAAATTTTATGTGTATTTTTATAACAATAAAAGTGTTTGGAAAAAAATTAAATGACACTAAACAGTAACTCAAAGCCATATGAAGAAGTAAAGAACGCTAGTAATGGTAACTACATAGGGAAATGTAAAAGCCAGTATTGTTGTATTTTTGGTTTGTATCTCCTCTTTGCTTTTTTCTATGTGATTTAGAGTAAAAATGCATAAAGTAATGACAAATCTATGTTAGTGGACATGCAATGTACAAAGATGCAATGTGTGACAATAAAAACATAAAGGGGGAAGAGATGGAGCTACATCTAATTTTTAACTACTATTGAAACTAATTTGGCCTTAACTCAAACTGTATTGTTATAAATTTAAGATGCTAATTGTAAACCTAAGCATAATCATTAAGGAAAAAAATGTTAAAAATACACAGGTGAAAATGAGAAGGAAATCGAAACAGCACATTAGAAAAAAATCAATGAAACACAAAAGATGACAGTGATGAGGAATTGAGGGGGAAAGATATAAACACTTAGAAAACAAATAGCAAAATGGCAGAAGTCCTTCTTTATCAGTAATTACTTTAAGTGTAAATAGATTAAACTCTCCAATACAAAGGTAGAGATTGTTAGAATGGATAAAAACACATGATCCAACTATGTGCTGCCTACAAGAGATCCACTTTAGAGCTAAAGACACGAATAGGTTAAAAGTGCAAGGATCTCATGCAAATAGTATTCCATGCAAATAGTAACCAAAAGAGAGCGGAGATGTCTATACTATCAAGATAAAATAGACTTTAAGTCCAAAATTGTTACACAAGACAAAGGAGGACATTGTATTTCACTAAAAGTGTCAATCCAACTGTCATCAATAGCCTGCAAATTTATCTTCAAAGCTTCCTCTGCCCACAAATCTGGGCCAAGCACATACAGTCCCCACCCTGGTTGTACCATAGAGCTGGAAATTATGTCATACTGAGGTGAAAAAGCCTCCCGGAGGGCCTTAACAGAGCAGGTCACGTGCATCATAGAGCTCTGGGTTCCTGTTCCCACCCTGGCACCCTCTGGCCTTGCAACCCTGGGCAAGTCCTTCTCCCTGACACCTCCGTCCCTGCAACAGTCTCATGGCCTTCCCTGACCGCCCCCTCCCAGGTAGGGCAGAAGCCTCCCGCATTCCCCGGCTCCCTCCCACCCTACCCCTGCACTCTGGCTGTCACGGTTCTAGTCACAGGTGCCCTCCCTGGGTTTCTAGGCTGTCTCCCCCACTGGTTGGGGAACTCCTCCAGGGAGGGGTAGTCACTTTATCTCTGTACCCTTTGTGTCCAGCCTGGCCCAGAGAAGGGGCTCAGTGGCGCTTTGCTGAGGGCGGAGTGAGCAGGTAGCCTCTGACATTCTAGGAGTCCCCAGCCTCCCCCATCCCATTCCCAAGATCATCAGCACATCCACAGGGGCCCTAGGAAAGCCCATGTGCTATGAATAGAACCCAGCACGAGTAGTCTGACCTCTCCTCCCGCAAACCTGCGCCTGCTCCTTGTGCCACAGCCCTGTGCCTGGCACAGCAGCCCCTCCCAGGGCCTCCTCTTCCTGCCTGCTGTCCCCCTACCAGGACCATCGTGGCTCCCTCTCCTGTCTGGACCTACTCCAGCTTATGTTCAATTACCCTATCTGAGCCTCAGTTTCTTCACCTGTGATATGGGCACAAAGGTCTCTACCCCATAGCCTTAGTGCAGTAAACTGAGATCATGTATAAAGTGCTCGGCACATAGCAGGACCACCAGGGATGCTACCACTGATGAATGAGAACCCTTAACAAATAAACAAGCTTTTTTCGCGATTGAAGAGATTTGGGTTCTTAGACCATTTTTATGGTCTGTACCCTGTGTCTGTACCCTGGGGAGGCTCAGAAAGGCTGGGAAGCGGATGGATGGATGGGTGAATCTCTGTCATTGGTGTATGGGTGAATCTCTGTCATTGGTGTGTCCCGCATGGGGACACTCTACACATGCAGAAAGAGCCATGATATCCTTTGAGGTCTCCTGAGATGTTTTATCCCAAATAAAGTGGGAGAGAACCAAGACTGGAGAAATCACATCCACAGGAACAGTGTTATTATTTCATCAGCTCCAGTCCTCGTGGCAGCTAAGCTTCACTGAGCGCTGGGTCAAGCACTGGGCAAAGCATTTAATATGCATTGACACTTCATCCTCAGACATCCTATGAGGTAGGCACCATCAGCAGCACTTTGTTACAGATAAGGAAACTGGGCTCAGCAACTTGCCTGCAGCCACACAGCTAGAAAGTAATGGAGCCAGGATTTGAACCCAGCCCCTGGGACCAAATGATGGTGTGATCACAACAATTCATTTCTTCTGCACAGAGCTTCCTCCCTGGGAGGGCTGGTGCCCGGGGCTGAGCAGATGGTGGGTGTGGAATGAAGGCTGTCCCTCATTTCCAGGGCTCAGCGGGACGCCCCAGGCGGGACAGGGAAAGAAGGCAGAGTGTGACCCAGGCTCTGGGTTTTGAAGAGCAGGGAAGGCTCCCAAAGGAAAGGGGAGGCCACGCTGGGGCATGAGTAGAAGTCAGTCAGGCAAGGAGGGGACACTGGGCACTCCGTATATCTTTCAGGACAGGGACAGAAGTGGCAGGAGGAGAGCAGGAGGAAGGTAGACCAGGGAGGCAGGTGAAGAAGAGGCACTTTCATGGAGCTCCTCATGGCATTTTACCCTCCCAATAGCAGCCTCGGGAGAAGGATTTTTAATCTTTGTTTTACAGATGAGGAAACTGAGGCTCAGGAAGGCTCATTCATGTGCCCAGGGTCCTCTCATGTGTCAACAGCAAAGCCCAGGATGGAGCTGGCCAGCGCCCCATAGGGGGGAGCTTTTTCAGGACCAAAGAAGTACCAGACACCTACCTCCTGTCTGCGGGGCAGGCAGAGCTGCTGTTCACCTGCGGACACCTGTCCCCAACAGAGGCCACCCCCAGGTGCGGTGGGCCAGTGTGCAGAGAGGGCAGGCGGGGAGGGCGCACGGGGCGTCCGGCCAGCTGGAGGCCTGCCTCAGAGGGCCCCGAGGGAAGGCACCCCTGGAGGGCTCTGGGGGGCTGTGCGCGGGCCCACCTGGGGCCCAGGCCCTGGCACGCAGCAAGCACTCCGTGAATATGACTTTCTTTCTCCTGTAGCTCCTGGCCATCTCTGATGGGCCTTTGAACAGGCTAGCAGGGGGGCGAAGGGCTCTAGAGGGGACGTCCTCCAGGTCCTGGGACGGAAGACCGTCCTGATCCTGCCCTGAAGCCTGCCTTCTCACCTACACACGGGCACACACGCTGGTCCCGTGCGGCCTCCGGGGCGCAAGGCAGACCTGCTCCATTGGCCCCTGGCGACTCTGGAGGATGGGAAGCTGCTGGCCGCGCCCCCACAGCACACAGCCCCGCAAGCCCTAGGGCCCCGTGCCAGCCCCACCTGGCTCATGGCCCACATTCCTGGCTCCTGCTCTGGAGCCCAAGAGCTCATTAGAGCCTCAGGCTGATCACGGGGAAGGGCTGAGGGTCAGAGGCTCTTGTGGCCCTGGGTAGGAAGAGGGGCTGGAGGACTCAGCTGGGGTGGCACCTCTGCTTCTTCCCATAAAACTTGGGGTGGTCCGGGGGGGCAATGTCACCCCTCACTCACTGTTCCCCAAGGCCTTCAGCATAAATCAGTCTGAGGGCATGTCCTGACCTGGCTTTGGGAGCACTGCCGGCCTCCTCACCCCCATCCCCATGGACCTCCCCACATTTGGGCCTTTGCACATGCTGTTCCACTGCCTGGAATGCCTACAATTCAGAGATGTGTGTAAATCAGTCACGTCTACCCAGTGGGGAGAGTCTGCAAGAGAAGGAAGTCCCAGCAAGCACATAAGAGGGAACAGGGTCCCGACCAGGCCTGGGAGGGTCAGGGAAAGTTTCACAGCTGGGTTTGGAAACCAAGTAGCAAGTTTCTAGGAGCAAGACTGGGGAGGGTGTCCCACGGGTAAGCATACGGCTGGGGGAATACGGGGTGGCGCAGGGTGAGCTCCCCAGCGAGGCTACTCCTGGCTCTGAGAGTGTAAGGAGAAAAGGGCCAGTGGGGTGTGGGGGGTCTCACCTGCTGAAGAATCACCATGGTCCTGAGCCAGACGCTCCGGCTGCCTGCCTGGCCAGACACAGCTCTGCAGGGAGAGAGACCATGTCATCCTCTGGGAGGCCAGCCCTGGCAGCCTTGAGCCTGGCTAGGGTCACCTGGGCTCCTCCCAAAGCCCCAGCCCCTCCTCCCCAGAGGGAACCCTCCCTGGCTTCTCTCCCTCTGGCCACAGTCCAGCCCACATGACCTGAGCCTCAGCCACAGTAACCGGCTCCATTGCCCAGAGCAGCTGAGCTCTTCTCTTGGTCACTGTCATTCAGAGATTCCCAAAGGGCTCCTAGAAAGTAGCAAGTCTAGCCTCACCCTGGACACACAGGCAAAGGGGCCCAGAGAGGGACCGAGACTTGCCCAAGGTCACACAGCAGGGCAGGGCAAATTTAGGACTAGGACTTAGTCTCTGGCCTCCCAGCTCAGGGCCACCCCAGGAGTATGGATGACAGGGGCAGCCTGGCCCGAGGGGAAGGTCATGGGCTGAGCAGGACCTACTCAGGGCCCACCCTGAAACCTTTCTAGAGCACCCACTGCCCTCAGGGTGGAGCCTAAGCACCCCAGCCTGGCTCTTAAGGCCCAGCACAGTCTGGCCCCCACTGATACCTCAGTGTTTTCTCTCCCTACGTTCTTCCTTCCCTACCCTTGCATTTGGACCATCCTTAGTGATTCACTGTTCCTGAAATATGCCAGCTCTCTCTGTAACTCCTGGCCTTTGCACACACTGGCCCTTCTACCTGGAATCTTGACTAGTATATTCCCACCTAGGGCTCATGGCTCAATTCAGATGGTACCTCCTCCAGGAAGCCTTTCCTGACCACCCCCAAGCTGCCAAGAGCCTCTGTGTTTCCCTTTATCCCATCCTGACTATATACATAATGTTGTCTGGGACAGGGTCTGTCCCCACCTGTACCCCCAAAGTTGGGGAGTTGATCCAGGACAGGGCACGGCCACGGGGAGCAGGTCTGAGCCGTCACTTGTCTGCAGACTCACCCAGCACAGGGCCAGGCCCAGAGATGGGCTCAGGAAGGACTTGTGGGACTGAGTGTGGCTTTCAAAGGCAGCCCCAGCCCATAGGCCCTGGCATGAGGCCCCTCTGGCTCCTAACCTGTCCCCCAGGATGGGCATCAATTTTTCACAAGGGTCCATTCAGAGGCGCTGGGGCATTTGATCCTCTGCCCATGACACTGCCTGACACCCGAGCCCTAACCCCTGCCCTGGAGCTCTGGGACGTAGCAAGCACACTGTCCTTCCCAAGACCTGCACCCGGCTGGTGCCTGGCCAGGAAATGGAGTCAGCAAAGGCCAGCAAGCTGCTGCCATGGGGCGCTACGTCTGAAGATGGTGCCTGGCCCTTGGTGCCCGCGCCCTACGCCAGCATGAAACACAAGGGCCAGAGCAGAGCCCACACCTCCATTAAAAGTTCGGGGCTCTGGAGGATGCAGGAGGGTGGTGAGTGTGCCTATTTTAAGGGTCATACATTAGGAAAAACTATGAGATATACATCTTACTTCAAAACAATGAGAACAAGACCATGTTTAAGTTCATTTCTTTTCAAACTGACAACAGGGAACACAGACTATGGACATTTCTGTGCCCATGCTTGGTATTACCTCCCCCCACAGCAACCCTGGCTGGTGGTGCTCTGTGCTCCCATTTCTCAGATGGGAAATTTGAGGCACAGAGGAGGGAAGTGACTTATCCAAACAAAGAGATAAAGAGTGTCAGAGAGAAAGCAAAGGAGACAGAGACAGAGACAGAGGTCTCTCTCTGCCGCCCCTGCAGGTCTGCTCCCCTGGCCCCAGCCGCAGCTCAGAGACGATTTGATGGGCACCAGGGCCCTGGGCTCTTCCCTTCTCCGGAGTACAAGCCTCCATCTTTCCAAGCTCAGGACAGTGTCATTCAATGGCTGCTGTGGCTGAGCCCTCAAGGGCAGCAGGAAGCCCAGGTCCAAGAGCCAGTGGCTATGGGGGCAGAGGCTCCAGAGGTGACTCCTGCACATCCAACAAACCTTCCCCAACGCCCAGGACAGTGGGCAGCCCATTCTTACCTGGGTCCCAGCCGCCCACTCTCAGTGACCCACCAGCCTGGGTACAGCGTCCACCTGCACAGAGGACTCTGGAAGCTGGGGTCACGGGCCCAGGACTGTCTGCAAACACGCTTCCCTCTTCTTGCTCCAAGGCTCACTCTGGGTCTTTCTGTTTCTGGCTGCCTCCCTGTGTACTGTCTCTCCCTTTCTTTCCTGCCCAGGGCAGCTGTCCAGCCGGCACTGCCACCCGCCCCTCCTCACTCCAGAGCCTTCTCCCAGGAGGCGGAGCCAGAGGGGGCCTCCGAGGTCTGGGTGCGGTGACATCAGCGTGGGGGGCGGGCTGTGCTGGGGCTGGGACTGACACCCAGAGGCCGCCCAGGGCCCTGTGCGGAGGCTGGCAGGCCGACGGGGAGGCAGAGCGCTGGGAGCTCTCCCCGGCTGTGCTGCTGACCCGCGTGGGACCCGGGCTGGCGCCCGTCCGGGCCTGAGGTGCCTCCCGTCAATCGCAGTACCTGGCCTGCTGCCTCAGCACCTGGGCAGGAAGCCGCGCCGGATCCTGACCTGGTCACTGATGTGCTGGGGCCTCAGCCCCTGCCTGCCCTGCTCCAGCCGGCTCCTCCTCCCTTCCAGGGCCGGGACTCAGAGGGCACAGCCCGGCCCGCACGGCAGGAGGCGGAGTGCTGAGCAAGCCCCGTGTTCCGCGCCTTCTCCCCTCCCTGAGCACACGGGCTGCTCCGTTCCCACTTCCGAGGGCCCCCGCAGCTGTGTCCCCTCATCAGTTCAACACCACTGCCCACAGGATGCGCGTTATTCTGTAATCACCCAGAAACTTTGCCAAACCAGCGAGCTAGGAGCAACCCACACGTAACAGGGACGCATCCACATCGAAGTGAAATCTGTGATTTAAAAGGGGGGTGTGGTGGACGAGCAAGGAGCACACAAAATCCCCGTTGTTAGTGCTGGCGAAGACAGTGACCTCGAGCCCTCCCTGCTGAGAGCTGCCACTTCCTCCTTCCCCTCCGCCTGCCCGCACCTGGCAGCCGCCCACCGCGCGCCTCTCCAGGGGCGGCTCCCGGCTGGCGGCGGGAGGGCTCTCCGGATCCCCGGCCTCGTAACCGGGGCGCATCTGCAGGGAAGCTGCCCAGAAGGGTGTGGGCTGGGGAACCAATGGCCCCACAGCGCCACCTGCTGGGTACAGGTGCCACTGCCCCGGTGCCCCCGCGGGACCAAGGCCGAGAGGCGGGGCAAGCGACATCGGCGACAGGCAGCCTCGGGCCGGGCGCACTTTAGCCCAGCGGCTCCGGCAGGATTTACCCTGGAACCTGCCGCTCCTCAAATGCCCTCTCCTTGAGCCTCCCAGACGGCATCGGCCTGACGCGGGCGGGAAAAGTGGGACCCAGAGAGGAGCAGGAGGGTGCCCGAGGCTCAGGGCTGGCAGTGGGGACAGAGTGCAGGTCAGCTGTCGGGGTCGGGGACGGGGTGGCCTCCAAGTGCCGGATCACAGCTACGCTGCGCTCAACACCTCCGCGGACCAGGCTCTAGGCCCAGCGGGTCACGTGACTCGTACTGCCCGTTTCTCACAATCCCGTGAGAAAACGTAGGCGTCCGGGTTTACTTCGTCCTCACACTGCAGCCACGCCCCTGTCCCCCAAGTCCAATCTATCATTGGGTTCTGTCGTCCGTCCGCCCTGCCTTCGGAATCTATCCCAACCCTGGTTCTCCCCACGGCCACCCCCGCTCCCTGGCCGAGCTGCCACGTCCGCTCTCAACAGCCCCCCACAAGCCCATCCCCTCCCGCTGGTCATGGGCGGCCTCCGCCGGTCGGTGGGACCAGGGCATAGGTCCCCTTTCACCCAGCAGGCTAGCAGAGCTCCGGTAAGTCCCACACTGCCCTGCCAGCTCTCTGCGTAGCGTTTGTCACCATCAGTGCTTGTGTTTGCTCTCCCTACTAGCGTGTAGACTGTCCCAGAGCAGGGACTGTGTCTGGTCCCCACAGCCCCATGCCTGGGTTGGGGCTCAGCACCCAGCCCGCCCCATACTCGCTGAAGGAATGACCGATCCCAGGATCTCAGCTCGCAGGCCCACCACACAGCGGCATCCTCACTCGTCCATCCCTCTGACCAGGGGACAGCCACCCAGGCCTGGGCAGTAGTCTCCCCATTGTCCCTTCCCCCCAGAGGGACACACAGACACAGGAAGGTCTTTCTGGAATTGTGGTAACATTTATTCTGAGCACACGACAGGCCTCCTCTCCTCTGACCCCGTGGTGGGCCCTGAGAGGAGGGAAGCCCAGGTCTGGGTGTGTGGGCTGAGGCCTCACCCTTCAACAAATGGGGACCCCAAGGCCCCCGTGGGTGTATAAGGTGAACAAAGCAACTCCCCTCCCCCACATCCTGCACCCTAACCTGCTGGGGACCAGAGAGGCCTGCATAGCCAGGAGCCAGCCTGGCCCAGCTCCGGGGGCAGGAAGCAAGGGCAGGGCTGCTGAAGCGGCCCTGTCGGGGGTGGGAGACACTGCCTGGCCCCCAAGCTGAGGCCCACACGGGCCTGACACTTGGCCCTGGTCTGCTCCTGTATCCCGGGGGACAGGGCTGAACAAAGACCCAGGAGTCAGCGCCAGGGCCACGCTGGCTTCCCCAGCACTCACCTCTCCACCCCATCGCAGGAGCTTCACTTGAAAGAGACGTGAAGTGGGGACTTCATGAATGTGCGTGTAGTGTGTGCGCATACCGATACACCTAGAGAAAGGGGGATTGTTTTGCCCTTATCCAGCACTTGGTGGTAAGAGTGCTGACAATGAGAATCATTGGCCCCACTCTATAGAAGGGGGAAATCGAGGCACAGGAGGTTTAAGTGACTTGCTCCTGGTCACTCGGAGAGTGCCGGTTCCAGGCCCAGGGTCTCAAGGGGAGATCCTGGTATCCGAGAAAGAGTCCTCTTGTCCTTGTCTTTCAGTTCCTGGCCCTTCGTAGGCCCCAGGGCTGGGGCCCAGGAGCTGAGCCAGCCACGGGGGAGGAGGCAAAGTCAGAGAAGCCTGCACCTCCAGCCAGGACACTGGGCCACATGGCTGGCTCTGGAGTCCAAAAGTCAAGTTCCTGACAGGAATTCCCAGCAAGGCCACAGGAATTGCCGTTCTTGAACCAACTGTTATGCCCGATCTGGAAGCCCAGGAAGGGCACAGAAGAGGTCCCAAGGTGGGTCATGGCATCAATACATAACAGGAACACGGCTGTGCCAACTTGCAAGACACCCAAGTACAAAACACCCTCTTCTTCATCCACTGCAGACCTCCTGAGAGAGGACACCGTCTCCCATGTCCCTCCCCAGTGGAATCAAAATAAAATCAGAGGACCCACAAAACTGGAATTCATGAAGAAAAAAGGTTCAGCCTTTAAATTTTCCTTTAAAAGCCCCTGGTTAAAATTGAAGTTTTTGAAACCAAAAGAATATAAAACATTAAAGACTATAAGGAACATTTTGGTCCAGGCAGCAAGCAGAGTGCTGTGGCCTCCTTGGCTGCATTTTGGCGGAGTGGTGGGGGGGGCCCCCTCTGGCCAGGCGACAGAGCTACCATCTCCTGCCAAGCCCAATGGATGGCCTGACCCCAGTGGGCCTGGCACCATCCACCCTAGAGTCCCTTCTCCCAGGAAAAGCTGGGGTCTTGCAGTCGGGGGGGCCTGGGAGCATGTGCCTCCCCCTGGGGCCCCCATTGCCCCCTCCGGCAGGCCCCTGGCCCACTAGCCCAGGCATGCATCTGCAGTGGAGACAGGAAGATGCCCCTTCTCACCCCCCACTGCCACCACCTCTCTGGGAACCTGAAGCCGGGGGCTGGAATGAAATCAGAGCCTGGAATGAGCAGGGAGCCGCAGCTCCTCGGGGCGCCCGCCTCTGAGAGGCCCCAAGGACAGAGGCGAGGCCCAAGGCAGAGGCCGGGGAGGGCCCCACTTCACTCAGAGCTTCAAAGGTGTCATTAATTCATTTGGCAAATCTCTGTTGAGTGACTAAATGTATGGGTTAGTGGACAGGATTAGAGAATGAACAAACGTTACCTGAACATTTGCCCGATTCCAACCTGAGCAGGAACCCAGCAGGAGCCAGGAGCTCTTTCAAAGTGGCAGAAAACCAGGTGTAGGTGACAGGGAAAGTGAGTTCTGGGAGAGGTGGTCCTGGGATACAAGGGACAAGAACGGGGCTTGGGGACATGGCAGTTTGCGTGTAAACAAGTGACATCTTCTTGGCACTCCTCGGCAGACAGCAGGGCCTTGGGAAAATGTTTTCAACGGATAGAGTCCCTTAGCAGTGGTGACAGTTGGGGTGGGAGGGCTATTTTAAGTCTCAGGCAAGAAAATGCCCCCATAAGAAGGGAATGCTTTGGGGCCTTCAGGACACTGAGGTTCGGAGGGAGGCAGAGACCTCCCAAGGTCACACAGCAAGTCAGTGGAAGAGTGGGAAAAGGACCCTGGTGTCCTGGCTCTCAGGCTAGTCCCAGGCCCGGTGGGGACATGCAGATGGTGGTGAGAACTGGCAGGGCCAGGCAGGTGGGCAGGTGTCAGACGGCCATGAGGGAGGCACTGCTGAGGACCCGCACAGCAACAGTGCCCGGAAGGTCGCTGGGCTGCCGTCTACTGCGGTCCCGGAGGTGGAGGGTATGCAGGGCCTGGAGGTCGTCTGGGTCAGCCTTCAGGTGCACCTGGCCCAGGAACTCGTCCTTCAGGACTCGGTGGTTCCAGATCTGGGAGGACACAGAGGATCATGGGAGGGGCTGGCTCCAAGGCCAGGAATATAGGTCCACGGGGGGGGTGCAGGTGGTGGTAGCAGGGGCGGTCTTGAACCTGCCTCCCGTAGTGCAAGCCTGGCTGAGGAAAAGGAGTCTGGACTGTCTGCCTCCCCGTGAAACCTGGACCCTCCCAGAGCCTCAGGCTCCCCATCTGTCAAAGCTCCTTCCATGTATATAGTTAAATCTGTAATTAGTAGCTCTGCTGTTGACTTTGGGTGAACTTGGACAAGTGATATGCCCCCTGCCCTGGTTTCCCCGTCTTTAATATGAAGGTTGGACCAATTGCCCCTAGGGGTCCTTCCAGCCTGATATCTGTGGGTCTGTGATTGATCCAGTGAGACCCAGTATTAAGGAAACTTGGAAAAGCTACAGTGGCTCTCCCAGGGTACCTGAGTATTTGTTTACAGATGGTTTCTCACCTGGCGGGACGCTGACTAAGGCCTAGGGGACAGAGTGCTTCCCTAATGAGCACAGAATCACTGTCCACCGGCCACCCTGGCCTGAGAGGGGAAGGAAGCCCATGGTCAAGCACACTGGCCTTCTGATCCTGCTCAAGGCTCTTAGGAAACAGCCGCACCCACCAGGCACCATCTCAGTGCAATGTTTCCGGGTCTATCTACTGGCTTTGGGTGAGACCAGCAGAGGAGGCCACTGTCCCCAGCCAGGAGACTGGCCCTGCTGGGTCCAGAATCACACCGGCTAACCCAACGTGCCCACCCGTAGAAGGGAGGCAAGAGAACTCCCAAGGCCACCCCCGGTGGTCAGAGACAGACTGACAACCAGAACCCGGCACGCCTGGGTCCCCATCAAAGGCTCTTCACCCTGGGCCCTGCTGACAGGGCAACTCACCTGGACCGTGATGGGCTGGCCCGGCTTCTTGCGATAGAAGATGCCTTTCACATCATACTCGGGTGTGGAGGTGCCCCTCTGCACGGCTGAGCGGACTTTGTCCCCCTCACACTTGATGATCACATAAGAGTCCGCCCCTGGAGAGTGGGGTGGAAGATGGGGTGAGGCTGGGCAGGAGCAGGGCCCAGCTGGGACAGAGAGCTGGGAGGCGAGACGCCCACCTGGCCTCAGTTATTCGGAAGGGGAGACTGGAGCCTGCTCCACCTCAGGGCCCCTTAACTTCCAAGACAGCAGACCTGCAGGGGCACACTGGTCCCCTCCGGCCTGCGGGCCTTACCCATGCTCTTCCCTCTGCCCAGAGCACCCTTCTGCCCAACCCCTTTTCATCAGGCTTCATACCTCCTCAGCCTGGAGGAATGCCCCCTCCTCTAGGAAGCCCTCCCTCCCAGCTGTCCGTTCCTGTGTCTGGCTGCCCCACCCCACTGGAAGCTCCCCGAGGGTAGGCAGACCTGTTCCTCTCTCTGTGCCTGGCATCACCCCAGGGCTGGCTGGGCCTACAGTGGGTGTCAGGAAAGGTTTGCCGACTTGCTGAGTGAGAGCAGAAGAGCTCTGGCAGCTGGCGTCTGCGCTGGCAGGGAGGCGGCAAGGGGCAACCGCAAGCCAGAGAGGAGCTCACCTGTTGAGGAGTCCTTGAGGCCAGCAGCCCCCAGGACATGTACCTGGGTCACCTGCTGGGGGTAGCCACACAGGGAGCTCCAGCAGGTGCGGGGAGGCTCGTCTAGGCGCAGCTCCCTGTTATGGGGCAGGGGAGAGGGTGGGCGGTGATGGAGGAGTGACAAGGAGACAGAGGGTGAGGCGAGGGTTCAAGAAGTGGGAGGGAAGAGGAGTGGTATTTAATCCAGATATTTGTTGCATTTAGTCCTGGGCCCATCTCCAAGGGCAGTCCCCAACCATCCAGCCCCCATGGGCTTCCCGCCTTCTCTATCCCTACCAAGGGTGCCCCATCCTCCCACAACGGGAAAGCAATTTACTGAGTGCCTGCTGTGTGCCAAGCCCTCTGCTGGGTGTTACGGGCATGACTCCTAATCCTCACAAAGCCCCGGCAGACAGGTAACTGTCATTGTGCCACGTTACACTTTAGGAAGCGCAGGCTCTCCCAGGTGAAAGGACCTGCCCATGTTGCTGGGAAGGGGGGGAGGCTGGGCTGGCAGGACCCAAGGCCACCTGACTCTGCCACACCACAGGCTGCCTCCTGGGTCTGGCATGTGGGCAGGGCCCACTCGTCCTTCTGGGGACACTGAGTCTGCGCTGCATACCAAGGTGGGAGGACAGTGTGGGACCCACAGGGTCTGCACCCCAGCAAGGACAGGGATGGTTTCAGCAGTCCTCTGGACCATGGGACGGGGTTGTGGTGACAAGACCACAATCCCAGCATCAGACAGGCCGGGTGGCCCAGCCCGACTCCACCGCTGGCTGCCTGACCCTGGAAAACCCATCTAACCCGATCCCCTATTCTCATTCCTAAAATGGAGGGGTCAGGCTCCCACTCAGGGGTGCAGGAAGATCAAATGAGATGAGCGAAAGCCTCTTTGTAAACTGTGGAGTGCGGTGCACACGAGAAGCTGTTCCTAGTCATGGCCAGAGATGCTGGGACAAGGGAGCGGGGGCGAGAGAGGAAGGAGGTGGGCACCAGTGTCCCCAGGGCGGCTGGAGGCCTGCGCTCCACACCTCGGGCAGACACTGCGCTCCCTGGGGCTGCAGGATCCGGCCACCCCAGTGTGGGCCTCACCCCCATCCCGCCCCAGCCCGCACCCACGCACCGGCAGTTGGAGGGCACGTCAGTGAAGACTCGCAGCAGGAACTCGCCCGTGTGGCCTGGCTCAAAGGTGGTGGGGATGATGACGTAGCGGCCCTCGGGCTGCTCGGTGCGCAGGAAGACGCTGCGCGAGTTGATGTAGATGGAGCTGGCGGCCTTGTGCTGCAGCCTGTGCATGCGGTACTGGCGGTTCTCCTCCACCTGCCGAGACGGGAGGGCTGGGCCACCAGAGCCCCTCCGCGACCCCAGCCCACCTGTCTCCCCCCAGCCCACCACCACGAAAGGGCGAAAGAGTCCATTTATATGAAACATCCAGGGCAGGCAAATCTTTAAAGACAAGAGCGGATTAGCGTTTGCCTAGGGCCCAGGGGAGGGGGTCGCCGGGAGTGGGTGGGATGGCCAAGGGAGTGGGTTTCTTTCGGGGATGATGAACTATTTTAAAATCGATTGTGGTGATGGTTGCACAACTCTGTGACTACACTAAAAGTCAATAGACTGTACACTTTAAATAGGCAAATTGCATAGTCTGTGAATTATATCTGAATAAAAGCTGTTAAAAAGGTAGGGGTACAATAGGAAGCTCCCTGGCAACAATGTCCACGGGTTTCCTGCCTGTCACAACAGAAACAAGTATTAGGATCTGCCAGAGTTGCAGCCGTGTCCACGAAATGACATTGCCAGCTGCCAGGTCATGCTAGACAATCCTGAAAACAAGTGCCACGATAGTGAAATGGCCCTAGTGAAGATCATGATGTGCCAAAGTCACAACAGAGTGTCACATGTCAGCACACAACGAATGTACCAGTGCTACGATGTGAGCAAATTGCCATGACGTCACCAAGCACATCAAATGCCAGGAACTCAGCATGGGCCAAGCCCTGCCATATCCACGTGGTTTCATTAAGTTATCACAGCCTGACAAGAATGGGGGTCCCGCTATGCCGACCGTCACCATACACTGGGCATCTCAACGTGTAGAAGGCCTCAGGGTCCAGGCCAGGCGAGTGGCCGGGGCGAGTGTGCCTGGCTCTGCCCAAGGATGCCTCCTCCCTGTGCCCAGCAAGTTCTCCAACGCAGGGAGGCTGCAGGAGCTGCGAGAGGCCCTGAGCGCTGAGGGAGGAGCAGTGGGGCCCAACAGAGCCCCAGGACCTCCCAGAGCCTGGCCCCAGCCACCAGCAATCCTCCCCTCCCTCATCCGCCAAAGAGCCCCGGCCTGCGGTCTTGGGCAGAAAGAAGTCAGGCCGAGAGCTTCCATAGAAGCTGGGCCCAGGCAGGCTGGGCCCCCGGTGGCTACTCCAAACAGGGCCCACAGCATCAGCACAATGTCGGCCATGGCGGCCAGGGCGGCTGGAGGGATGGCAGTGACCAAGGTGTTCTAGAGTGTTCTCCCCTAGGCACGGGCAGCCCGAACTCCAGCTCCCTTGCTCGCCTCACCCACAGCAGGGGGTCCAGCTTCCCTCACCTTGTAGATGTCGAAGCCGATGGCCAGGTTCTCGCCCTTGCCCTCCCGGCGGGTAGAGCGCTTCGGCCGCTGCTGGATGCAGATGAGCACTTCATCCTCCGGCTTCTTCACGTCAAAGATGTACTGCAGGATGGCCAAGGAGAGAGACACCGCAATGAGGCCGTGCCAAGGACGGGCTCGCTGGCTCCCAGAAGCCTGGACTCCGGGGGCTTGGGCCAGTCATGTCACCTGTCTGGGCCTTGGCCCCTCCTCTGTGAGACAGCCCAGCAGTGCCTACAATGGCTGCCCCGCATGAAGCGTGGGAGAGCTCAGTGAGATTAGGGGTGCTCAGCCCAGAGCCCGGCTACAGGCAGTGCTCAACAAGGGCACTTCAAGCACGCCGACTAAGCAGCTGCATGGGTCATACCTGAGAGAGCTGCAGGGCAGAGGTCCCTGTGGGGAGCCCCGCCTGGCCACGTCCTCAGGAGGGACAGACCCCTGCCATGTAGAAACAAGGGTGGAGTCCCCGGCTCAGCCTCTACATGTCCCTGTAACTCACGACGAGACACTCCCAAGTCCCTCAGCCCACAGGTTCCTCATTGTTACCCTCTGCAGGTTAGACTGTGCGGCTGGGGGTCTTCATGACCCCTGCACGGGACCCACATGCCCATCCAACCCCCGCTGTACAGATGGGTTTGCTGAGGCCCAAGGAGGCACAGGGATGTCCCCAAGGTCATGCAGGAGTCCCTGGCAGGACAGTGGCAGGGGCCCCGCGGCGGCTGCAGGGCAGAGTGGGGTCCCTGAGAACGCCCACCTGTGGGTTCTGGAAGAAGGTGTCCTTGTGGTTGATGCAGCCCCCGCTGCGGTTCTGCTGCGGGTCTTCATGCCGCGTCCAGGCGCCGCACAGCCGGGCCTCCTCCCACGTCTTGTGGATGCTCAGGTAGGACGTGTTGATCAGGCGGCACTTGATGATGTCGGTGAAGTACCGGCACACGTCCTCGAAGGTCATCCTAGGCATGGGAAGGGGCTCACCAGTCGCTCTGCCCGGCCCCTGGCCCCCCTGCCCACTCACCCCACATGCTCTGAACAACGGCCCACACAGGAGCACAGACATGGCATCACACGGACCCATAACCCCTCTTTTGGCCTCAGTTTCCTCATCTGTAAAATGGGGATGAATCTAACGACAGTTGCCCGTCTCACAGGGTTAGTGTAGGGATTACACACTGCGATAAAGTCATCTAGTACAACTTCCAGCAGACGGGCCAGTGGGCCGAGGCCGGCTGTGACACTCAGTGACGGTGTGAATGACTGACGTGTGCTGCCCTCTGCAGTTTACAAAGCACGTTTCCACCCATCATCTTCCACGGCTGGGCGAGGCCTGAGTAAGCTGGTGGTGGGAACCCCGTGAGGAGCGTGCTGCAGTGGCCGGGGCATCGCCACGGTCACACGCACTGCGCACACCTCCAGCAGCCTGGGCGGGGGCAGGGGGAGTGTATGGAGTGTGAACACGTAGGAGAAAGGCCGTGCGAAGAAGCCCTTTCCACAGACGAGGGGTTTTGCTGTTTTAATTCAGCTGGGCCCTAAGCCAGACTGGCAAAGCGAATCTCATCCATGGGAGCCCAGACGGAGGGCCTGGGTGGCCTCCTGCAGTGGCTCCTCTGATGCCTGCAGGAGGGGTCCTCGATGGGGCACCAGGATCACTGCCATCTGCCTCTGGGCATCCGGCACACCCAGGATGCCCTGCGCCCCTCCGCGAAGTGGCTGAGCCTCCATATCAAGTGTTCTGCTGAAGAGTGACACTGAGCCTGGCCCACAGTAGGGCCAAATGCAGGTTGGATGAACGCAGGTTGGATGAACGCAGGAGTGACTTTCAGGCTCCTGAAGCTAGGCTGCTGCCATCTCCCCAGCCCATCACCACCCATCTGCCCCCTAAGCTCCCCTCTCTTCCCTTGCTCATTCTTCCCAAGCCCAGCTGTGCTCTCTCACCTCTGGGCCAGGTCGCTCTCCTTGCCCACCAAGGCTACCCGGCACCCCAAGTCTCAGCTGCTCCGTGAGCCTCTCCTCTTCCCTACTTACTCTCAGCAGTCAGGCTGCCAGCAAGCCCCTGCCCTCTGGTCAAGCCCCCTAACCACTGCATCCTGGCCCACTTGCCAAGGCTCAGCCTGGGTGCCAGAGCAGCCCAAGGTCCCCTCGGGTGGGCAGAGGGCACTGTGGGGACGAAAGGGCCTGTTACTGCCCAACTAATTTTACAGAGGAGGAAACTGAGTCTCAGAGAGATGGTGTGACTTGCCCGAGGCCACACAACAATTGAGGAAGGGGCCTGTGCCAGAGGCCTGGCTCCTGACTCCCACCCGGCACTCCCGGCCTGGCCCGGGGTGGGGGCTCAGCCCCAGACACCTGGGGCACGCACACTCACCAGAACTCCCCGTCATCCTGCACGGTCACGCCCATCTTCTCCCGCTCACTCTTGCTCACCTTCTGCCATTCCTCTGAGCTGGGATGAGAGTGCCGGGGTGGGGAGAGGGAGCCATCTAAGAGGAGGGGCCACACCAGGACCCCCCGAAAATGGCACAGAAGCAGGTAGGACAGCTCTGCACCAGGCCTCCAGCAGTGCGGTGTGGCTAGGGGCACCCAGGGCCACGCCCAGCCCCTCTCCAGAAGCCCTGTCTGCCCCTTCCCACAGGGAACTGTGGGTGCCACCATGCCAGGGGCTGGGTGGTCTGGAGGGGGCACGACCCCCAGTGGAGGGGACTCCTTCACTGGGCACCTGGGCTCCATGCCCCCCTGGCCCCAGCAGGGCCATGAGCCAAGCACTCAGGGGTGGGCCCCATTCACTCACTGCTGGTGGCCTCACTCCCTGCCCCTCCCCCACTTGCCCAAGACTGGTCTCTACGTCCCCTGCAAGTCAGCGTCCCCCTACCCAGGCCTTTGCCTGTGCTGAATCCATCACCCCACACCCACTCCAAAGAAAGTCTCCTGTCCCTCTTCCCAATGTCATCCTCCCTGCAGAGCCTTCAGGGCCCAGGCCCAGGGCCACTTCCTCCAAGAAGCCCGCCCATCTTTGTCCACGCACTCAGGCCTGTGCCTGCACCCCCATCCCAGGCCTCACGTGTCGCTCCAGGGCCCGTTCCACTCCCGCTCTCCCCAGGGGTTGCGCAGGCGGATCATGTCCAGCTTCTCCGACTTGAAGAAGGCCAATAGCCCATGGCCCAGGCGCACCTTACGCACATCAGTGATGGCGTATGCGTGGCCCTTCACAAGGCCACACGCCAGGCGGGCCTCCATGTCAGCCGCTGTCATCGCCTGCGGGAGGACACATTGCTCAGAGAGGCAGGGCCACACTGGAAGCCAAACCTGGGCAACTCAGGGCTGGAGCTACAGCCAGGAGGCTGCAGCACCCTCTACAGGCCAGGATGGGAACTGCGGCCCCACACAAAGGTGAGACCTTCTGTGGACAGTGCTGTGCTCATGGACCTTTACTAACCCCCACGGGGGCAGCGGTCTGCGAAAAAGGAAGTGGGGTCAGCCCGGGGTGTGCTGGAGCTTGCACAGGCTCAGCTGTTAAATATTCCGGAATTTTGGGTGCTGGCTGTTAAACAACTGGGAGCTGGCAATCAACCTTGGGGGGAGTATTTACACCACAGAAATCAGCAAATGCGACAAATCTGGGCTTTCTATTTTCCAAGAGAGCCAGTTTCTCAGCACATCGCAGGGTCTGCTAAACTTGGGTTCAAATTCTGCCTTCGCTGAGCCCCCGCTTTCTCACCCCAAACACGAGCCACCAGTGAAATCAGGATCCTCCCGAAGCCCCCAGCCCTGTGCCACGTGCAGCAGGGGCGCCCAGCCCTCCCCAGGTGCCCCCCGGCTTCTGATGCCTCACCCTGACTGAGGGACCCTCGGTGCACAGACACCCACAACCCAAGGGTCAGAAACGGAGGTGGGGTTGACCGGTGTGGGAAGGACATTTCACAGCTGGGGGGCAGGCAGGGTCCCAGCGTACTCCCCAGCACTGGGGGAAGCATCCTGCCTTCCAGCTGCTCCCCTCCCCCGAGGCTGAGCGTCTGGCTTTATCAGCTGACCTGGGCCTGGGCTGGGCCTGGGACGTCACAGTCACCTCCCATCCCCGTCAAGTGGGTGAAGGGCAGAGGCCACGGCTGGGACCTGCCCTGTGTTCTCACCTTGATGGAGGCGCTGATGAGGCCGCCCCGGCTGTGCACCTTCAACACGCGCTCAAAGAGCTGGTTCCTCTTGGTCTCGTCGCTGGCAAAGTCACCCTCGGTCAGGTCGATGGGCTCGGAGACACCCCCGGTGAAGTCCACCAGGGCGTCCGCCGTGTTGCCTCCATCCAGGGCCTGGTAGCAGCCTGCCAGCCTGGGGGGCAACGTGGAAGGAAAGCCCAGCTCACGGGTCCGAACCCTTCACCTCACAGGGGACGTTTTTGAAACTCAGAGAGGTCAAACAAACTGCTGAGATCACACAGCGGGCCACAGCAGAGCCAAGCAGGTCTTGACTCCTGGGCCACATCTGTCCCACTGACACACACCCTTTTACGGCTCACGGTGCCCTCAGCCTCAGCAGCTGATCTTCGCAAAGCAGCTGTCCCAAGATAGAGCAATCTTTCCAAAAGTGTTAACAGCTCAAATATCTTTTACACACCAATTCTGGGTAAGTAACATGATTTATAATGACGTAAAGCCAGAAATAACCTCAACGTCTAACAAGAGGGAACTGGTTTTAAAAACTAACACTGCATCTGTACTCTGGAACACTAAGCAGCCATGGAAAAGAATCCCTGTGGGAGGGAAAATGCTAGTGCCGGCTTATTCTGTTTGAAAAAGCAATACAGTTGGAATCCAATTGTGTTTAAATAATTCACTTAAAAATATTTAGTAAGCATCTACCATGTGTGACATACAACATGCCGGGAAGACAGCTGGGGCTTCTTATTGAAATGAGCAGGAAGAGGGCTGGGGTGTTCAAGGCTCAGTGCGGAATGAGACACATAACACAGCACACTTCATGCAAATTGAAAATACACGCCCACAAAACAGCAACACAGGTTTTGCAAGGTTACCTGCAAATAAAAATGCATCAGAGATGTTAAGAGAGTTGCTAATGGCAGGAGAGATGGGGCTCAGAGCGGGGGCAGGGCCTTGAGCCAACACCGGCCACTCGGTTCACCAACAGCGGAGCAGCCACGGTGACTCAGATGGCCCAAAACGCAGCAGGGGCCAGCAGGGGGCTGGAAGAACTGCAGGAGTGTGGGAGACTTTTATTAATATTAGCTTCTTTATGGTTTTCTAGACTTTCTGGATTTGCTGTAACAGGCATGTATTTATTTTATAATTTAAAAAGTAAATAAACATAAAAATAAAACTAAGCAAGCATGAAATGGTGCAGCCACTGTGAGGACAGTTTGGCAGCTCCTCCGAACACTGAACACAGGACTCCCACTGGCCCAGCAATCGCTCCTAGGCACATACGCAAAAGAACCGAAAGCAGAGACTCGGACAGACATCTGCATACAGGTGTTCACAGCAGCATTAGTCACAGTAGCCAGAGGGTGGCAGCAACCCAGGTGTCCATCAGCACATGGACAGATGAACGAGCTGTGACCTGTACATACAGTGAGTACATTCGGCCACAAGGAGGAAGGAAATTTTGATATACGCTGCATCATGGCTGGACCTGGAAAGTATTTTGCTCAGTGAGATAAGCCAGACATGATTCCACTTGTGTGAGGCGCCCAGAACAGGCAAGTTCACAGACAGAGGCAGAATGGAGGTTCCCAGGAGCTGGGGGGAGGGGAGTTACTGCTTAATGGTTATGGAGCTCCCGTTGGGGATGATGAAAATGTGCCGAGTATAGACAATGGTGACAGTCCACGGCATTGTGACTGTAATTAATGCCACTGAACTGTGCACTTACACGTGGTTAAATGAGAAATATTATGTTTTGTATATTTTACCACAATAAAACTTAAAAAAAAAAGCAGAAAACAAGGCCACTGGCTTGGCTCTCCTGGGGTAGAAGAGGAGCCTGCACCAATGGTGGTGGTGACTCAGAGGCCACCAGGGAGTGGCTTTGTGTTCTTAGGATTTAAAATGGAAGCTGCCAATGTCGTGTTTTCTTAGGTTTGTCTTTAATATTGGGAGTTTTTATGTTTCCTTCCCCCCTCGCCCACTCACACACACACACATTTCCCAAGGAGACTGACAAACGGGCCTGGCAGGAGGATCCAGCGGGTGGCTCCCACCGCGCTGGCCAGGCTGTCTCCGGCCCTGCTGCCCCAGGCCCACCCCAGCCCTACAAGGGCCTGGGCAGGTCACGCTGCCTCAAAGCCCTCCGCAGCTTGGCAGACCTTTGCTCGTGCCCATTCTGTGCCAGGCTCTGTGCTGGGCGCTGGGGACACAGGGAAGGCAGGCACTTGGCCCATCTTCCACAGCCCGAGCCCAGAGTGACCCCATCCCCAGCAAAGGCCCCCAGGCAGGGCTTGGCAGCGTGGACCCTGGGGAAAGATCCCGAGTGGGAGGGCTGGCTCTGCCCCTGGCCATTCCTCCACTCCACCCAGCGTCGGCTCAGCGGGCTATGCCCTCGGGCCCAGGCTCTGGGAATGCCACGAGTCCTTGCACCAGCCTCTCGCCTCCCTGTGCCTGGAGCCCTGGCTAAAGGAACACCACACAGAGCCCATCGCTGCCGCCACTGCCTGCCCACCCGCCGGCCCACCACTGGCACCTACTTGGCATAGGCCTTCTCCACCAGAGCACACCAGAACTCGTTGCGGGAGTTGGAGTGGCAGTAGATGAGCTGGTTGTTGACCGTGGGCAGCCGGTCATCGATGACTACGTCCACCCACTCCCCAAAGCGCCAGAAGTGGAAGTGGAAGATGCCCGCGTAGGCGTCGGGCTTCTCGGGGTCCCACTCCTGCTCCTTCCAGTCTGGGATGACCTGGGTAGGGGGAATGGAGGTAGGATGGGGACACAGTGAGGGGCATATCTGGCTTCCTGAGGAAATGGGGGTGCACACTTCCAGGGAATCAGAACTGAAAGGAATACTGGGTTCAAGTCCCATCTCTGCCATGAACCAGTGAGACTTGGGCGAACCCTTCTCGTCTCCCGGCCTCAGGTTCCCACCTCTGCCGGGGTGGGAGGCTTCCTTAGGCCCCTCCCTGTGCTGTTCTAGGATTCCTGCCTCCCTGCAGCCTCCCCGAGCCATCCATCCATATCCACCACCAGTTCCGACCGGCTGAACGGCGCCACCACCCACCCACCCAGCCCATGCCAGAGGCTGCAGCCGCACCAGCCTCCTCGCTTGCCCTCTGCCCATCCCACCAGGCCGAGCTGAGTGCCTCCATTCTTCTGAAACCCGTCTCTTCCTCTGCATCCCTCAGGCACCACCCTGGCCCAATCCCCCATCTCCTTGCCCCAGGACACTGCACCAGCATCTGTAGCTACATCTGCCCTTGTCCCAAACAGCAGCAGACCAGCCTGATCCTGTCACTTTCCTAGAAAATAAGGTCCCAACCCTACTGTGCTCCCCCAGCCTCCTTTCTCCACCTCCCCGACAGCAGCCCCCACCCCTCCTCTCGGCTCCAGGCTTTGTCTGGTCGGGAACTCCACACCTGCTCTTCCTCCTCCTCTTTACTCAGTTGACTTCCACTCATCTGCTAGTGTCCATCCTCCTCCTCCAGGAAGCCCTCCCTGATCTTCAGAGCAGGCCAGGGCCGCCGGGACTTCTCGTCTGAGAAACTTAGCTTACTGAGTTATAATTAATAGCTGTGTGTCATTGAGTTCAATGTCTGATAGTATCACTGGAAGGTCACGTCTCTGAGGCAGGGCCACATCGGTCTGGTCACTGCTATACACCCAGTACCCAGCCCAGGCCTTAGCCCTGGCACAGACAGTATGCTTAGTAAATACATGTTGACTGAACAAATAAATTCACAGACATTAACTGGGACTCTAATAATGTTTATTATTTATGAACCGCCTTGGAAGTACCAGCTCCCGTGCCTGTGACAGCCCTGGATTACCTCCATTTAATCTCACAGCAACGCCATGGTAGGTTATTGTTGTCCGTCCCTACTTTACAAATGACAAACTGGGGACCAGGGAGGGCAAGTAACTTGTCCAGGCCACATAGCTTGAAAATACCTGTTCTTTGGAGCCAGGATTCAAACCCAGGTCTGTCTGTACCCAAAGAACGAGCTCTTTAGCACTGTGGGCCACTCCATGCCCAGCCACACGTGGGACACTGAGGACCCAGATGAGCCACATTGTCCCTGCCCTCAAGAGGCTCCCAGTCTGGTGAGGTGTAGATGCTAACGTGGGGCACATGCAGGGCCGTGGAGAGAAGGGAGCGGGGGGCCCTGCCCTGGAGGCCAGCAGCACACCCTGAGAGCTGGCAGAGGGCGACCCCAGGGATAAGGACAAACAAAGGCAATCTGGGCAGCAGGAGGTGGGCAGGGACCCTACCATGTCAGGGTGGGTCGGTGACCTGCTGGCCCCCAAGTGGGGCTGACCCCCATTGGGACCACAAGCAGCTTCTTCTAGAAGAAAACCGCCCAGAGATAACGGGTGGGCACCCAGGCACCCAGGCTGAGGAGCCAGAGATGCACAGGAGGCCTGCACCCACCTGAGCACCACACTTCAGCCGGAGACGTCCCGTTCGCTCCCCACCCCCAAGCTCACTAAAGATGCTTTTGTTTGCATGCCTCTTACCATCAGCAGGGATGCTGGCAAAGGGAAAGGCTCCCTAGTGGGACATCTGAGACCAAGAAAATGAAAATGCCAACCACAATGAGAGGTACTACTGCCACTAATGGAGCTCTGCTAGGTGCTAGGCACAGGGCCAGGCTGTTTACTGTGTTGCCCCCGAGCCTCAGAACAAGCTCTTGCAGCAATACTACAGCAGGTCACTAGCAGAAGGCTGCCGTGGGCACAGGTGAGGGAGGCAGGATTCAAACCCACGGCTCCACAGTGTCTGGAACCCAGCAAGGGCCCAAGACTGGCTAGTACCTTTTCCCCACCTCCTTGTCATGCTTTGCAGTCATGTCTGTGTCCTTTCTAAGTAAAGACACCCAGGCCACCCCCTGTGCTGACTCCTAGAGCTCTCTCCCCACTTTTCTTTTCTTGTTTTTTTTTTTGAGACAGAGTCTCACTCTGTTGCCTGGGCTAGAGTGCCATGGCGTCAGCCTAGCTCACAGCAACCTCAAACTCCCGGGCTCAAGAGATCCTCTTGCCTCAGCCTCCCGAGTAGCTGGGACTACAGGCATGCGCCACCATGCCCGGCTAATTTTTCTATATGTATTTTTAGTTGTTCATATAATTTCTTTCTATTTTAGTAGAGACGGGGTCTCACTCTTGCTCAGGCTGGTCTTGAACTCCTGAGCTCAAACGATCCACTCGCCTCGGCCTCCCAGAGTGCTAGGATTACAGGCGTGAGCCACCGCGCCCGGCCTCTCCCCACTTTTCTTTCAGGACAGAAAGTTGCATCAAAGACGGGCCACGTGCAGGGTGAGGGTCACCGTCCCTGCTGCACAGACGGGGCAGACGGATGGGGCCGAGGTCCAGAGAGAAACAAGAAGCTTTCCAGGGCCACAGAGTGATGGGGAGTCCCAGGCTGAGAACTTAGGGCCTGGCCATCCTCCTCCCCTCCTGCACTACTTGGGACGCTCTGGACTGTGCCAGAGGGAGGGGGACAGCCCTCCCAGGGTGCTGGGAGATGCTGCCGGGGCCTCGGGAGGATCATTAGCCAAACCCAGGGCTTGGCCCTGAGCCCTCTGTGGCTCAAGAAGCAGCTAATGAGGCCCCAGGGCCTGGAGACGCAGAGTCAGGGGTCCTCAAGGGCCTTAATTTGTCCCCCTGCTTCACAGCGCTTGGACCCGGCACAGGGGGGCCCCCGGGCCAGCCTTCTCGCCTCTCAGCCCCTCTGCCGCTGGCTGGGATGCTGAGCGGGAGACAGGTGTGCTCACGCGTGCACACACCCCAGAAAACCTCCCACGCCACATCCGGCCATGCCACAAGTCAAGGAAGCCACCACAGGCTCCCAGGGCCATGTCAAAGCATTCAGGAACCAACAGGAAGAGGTTCCCACTGGCAACAGATGGGCCAATCTGAGCATCAATAAGGATAATGGCTGCAATGGATTGAAACACATCGAGTATGTTCAAATTCACAGATAGGAATGATACTTAGAAAACTACTTAGTCACTATTGGAGGAGGGTAGGGAATCAACTCAGTTTTCTGAAACTGGGAAATTAAAGAATCAAGCATTTATCCTGCTTTTGTAAACTGTCCCAGGGGGTAATCAAATAGCAGGTGAAGGGAAGTCTTTATCTGGAAAAGAATTCCAGTTAAGACAGGAAGAGGAAGTGATTAACGTTAGACCATCACCATTTTGTAACCACTGAAGAATTAATGGATTGAGATGATGATGACCGATGGCTTTTAATGTCAGAAAAGAGAGAGACACCCAGCCATTACGTGCCTCCTGAACAGTCTTGTCAAAAAGAATCTGTGCCTAAACCACACCAACCCTCTAGAGCTAAGCCCTATTTTACCGCAAACGCAAGGGACAAAGAGCATGTTAAACCCTACCTGGGGGGCGCAGTCAACAAAATCCAGACAGTGGGGAATCCCACAGGACAAACGACCCAGTTTCTTCAATAAATACGTTGCAAAAAATAATAATAATAAAAAGATGAAAGAGCAATCAACCAATTGCTACAATTATGGACTTTTGTTTGGATCTCACTCAAACAAGCAAACTGTAAAATGTATGCATGTTTACGGCACAAATGGGAAATTAGAACACTTCTTGGGTATTTGATGATACAAGGGAATTACTTTAAAATGTTTCAGTTGCATATTGGTATGGTGGGTTATTTTATTTTATTTTTTACTGAATCCTTATCTTTCAGAGATGCATCCAGAAATACTTACAGACATGATATGCTGTCTGGGGGAGTGTAGAGGAAATAAGACTGGCGGTGAGTTGACAATTGTTGAGGCCAAGGGCTGGGTACAAGGGGGCCCATTAGGCTGCGCACTCTGCCCTGGTGCTGGCCGTGGCTGAAATACCCATCACCATGGGCACCGCAGCCTGGCCTGGCCGCAGACCCTCCCAGCCTCAGCCCTTCGGGGCCCCCGGGAATCCACCAAGACCACCAAACACCCGTGATGCTTCACGCCACCTCACCCCACACATGCGGCTCCCTCTGCCCGTGCCGGCCCCCTTCCCTCGCCCCTCAGAGGTTCACTGAGCAGCAGCGCCCAGGGGCCTCCCTGCCGAGCCCCCTGCCCTGGGCACCATGCGGCAGCCCCTTCTCTTTTCCCTGCTCACTGGAGGAGCTCCTGGGGTGGGGGGGGCAAGGTGGACTCATGCCCAGATCCCAGCACCCCGCACTGGGCCTGGCCAGCTCCAAAGCTGCCTAGAGTCGTTCTGGGGGGAAAATCCCCAGCACGGGTCACAGTGCAGCCCCTGACCAGCCAGTGACCTATCCACAGCACTTAATACCGAATTACCAACCGTGGTGGGTGGCAGGAACTTAAGTTTTGACTGGGCCACCTCTCTGAGTTTCAGTTTCCTCATCTACCTACCCCTTCCAGGACTTTTATGAGGACTAAAGTAGATGGCCTTGGAGGTACTTCATAAACTGTAGAGGGCTGTGCACATGCAAGGGGTCATCCGTGCATTCACACAACGGTCTGAAAACCTCAGGGTTGGGAGGGAGCTGAGATGACCCGGTCAACCTCCTTCCCAAAAGGAGGAAGGAAAGTCTCAGCACGTGCTTGGCTCCTTACTCAGGCTGACCCGGCGGCAATGCAAGGACCGTGTGGGGTTTGGAGCCTCCCTCGCACCCACCCTGGGAGGTGATCCACTGATGGTCACCCACAGCAGAACGGGCCCAGGAACCTCAGGGCCCCTCTGACGGGCACGACTCAGCACCCCTGGTCTCCCGGCTCCTGGGTTTTCCCTGGGGGCTCCCACCAGGACCCAAGTGGCTTAGCTCAAACCCTCCTGGGGCCGTGGCAGACAGGACTCTGCCCAGCTGTGTGCAACAGAGAGGAGAGGGCGGCACTGCTCGGGACCTGCGTGCGAGAGCGTGCGTGTGCGGACGTGAGTGTGTGGACGGACGTGGGGCACAGGGAGGGAGCTTTTCGGATTTCTGCCTGGGGGCCGGGCGCGGTGGCTCACGCCTGTAATCCTAGCAATCTGGGAGGCCAAGAAGGGAGGGTTGCTTGAGGTCAGGAGTTCAAGACCAGCCTGAGCAAGAGTGAGACCCCATCTCTACTACAAATAGAAAAATTAGCCGGGCGCGGTGGCGTGCACCTGTAGTCCCAGGTACTCAGGAGGCTGAGGCAGGAAGATCACTTGAGCCCAGGAGTTTGAGGTTGCTGTGAGCTAGGCTGACACCATGGCATTCTAGCCCAGGTGACAGAATGAGACTCCATCTCAAAAAAAAAAAAAAGATTTCAGCCTGGGAACCCAGAGAGGCCAGCTCGAAACATTTCTGAACCACGCAGGCGGGGCTGCGGAATGAGGGCCTACAGCGGGTTTCCTGTGTCACCTGAGTTGAGTGAGGTGAGCCACAAGGCCTTTATGAGTCCTCAAAACTAGGGGATCCTTGGTTCTGAGTCTCTGAGATTCCTTAATTCTCAGCTTATAATTCCAAGAGTCTCAAATTTCAAATTTCAGGTGCTGTTGTAGAACAAGACTGAAACAACATTTTAGTTAATTCTGTGATGGCTTGCTTAATTTATAGCTAATAGCCAAAGTCCGCTTTTGTATACAAGGCTTGCTTGCTTAATTTATAGCTAATAGCCAAAGTCCGCTTTTGTATACAAGGCTTGCTTGCTTAATTTATAGCTAATAGCCAAAGTCCGCTTTTGTATACAAGGCCTGCTTGCTTAACGCTTGGTTGCGATAAAGAGCTAAAAAAAAAAAAAAAAAAAAAAAAAAAACATAAAAGACCTGTACTCCCGCTGCGCGGGGTCCCTGCCCATAGAAAGAGACCACTGCGTTGGTGCTCGGGGCTTGGACCCTAGTTCGAACTAGTCAATAAACTCCTTTGCCTTTTACAGCCTCAGTGACTCTGTCATTCTGTTCCCGGGGCCCAGGGAATCTGGCTCTAACACTGTGACTGGAAGAGGCCAGGAAGGCCTTGGGCCACCCCTGCTTCCCCGGGGGAGCAGAGCCCTGCTGCTCAGCACCAGAGACCAGGGCGGCTGCTTGCTGCAGAGGGGCCACGTGAGAGACGGGGGCAGGGACCCCCAGCCTTGGGGCAGGTGCCCACCCCCTGGGCCTCCGGCCCCCCAGCTATGATGTGAGGGCCTCTAGGGGCCGTCCTGACCCTGGTGATGGTGGTGGAGGGGAATCCATGTCCACACGACTGCTCTCCCGGACCAGAGCCAGGCCCGGCGGCTGCCCATCCCTGCACCCCACACCACCTGCTGCCACAGCACTGGCTTGCTGTGTCACCTCAGGCAACTCACTTCACCTCTCTGAACCGTGCATTCCTCCTCAGTGACCAGGTTCTCCTAGCCAGTCCCTGTCTTCTCGGAATAACTGTGAGAAGTAAGTGAGACCACGTTTCTACGGTGACCGGCCAGTAATGACGGACGAGCCCAGAGAGGGTACCTGTGTGCCGGCTTTCAGAAGCTTGGGCCGTTTACTCACATTAACTCATCTGATCTTCACAACAGCCCCATGAAAGAGGCACTACCATTAGCCCCAACTCACAGATGAGGAAACAGGGTCACACAGCAGGGTGGGGTGGAGGGCCGGGGTCCCTCACCCCGACACTACGCTGCCTCTCTGGGGGCAGAGCTCAGGGCATGGGGCCGGTCTCTTCACCTTGTGGTTTATTTCCCCCTCCCTGCGCTCTGGGGACAAGGCCGGGCCCCTGCTGCTATCTGAGGGGCAGGAGGGCTGGGTCTTCTGTCCCGACCCTGTACCCCACCCCACCCCAGGCACCTCCAGGAGGGGCTGGAGGGCAAGCTGGGGAGGGGAGTGTTGGGGAGCGGAGACTCCTGAGAAACAGCGTACAGGCCGGGAAGGTCTTTGGATGCTGGCAGGGGCTGTGCAGGGGGAAGGAAGACGTGGCGGCAACAGCTGCGCTGCAGGGCTGTGAGACGGGGCTGAGGCCTGGCTGGGCTGGGGCTTTTGAAGCAGGGCTCATCCCGAGCAAAACCACAAGTTCAGCCTCTGAAGCAGGGATCGACCCTGGTCTCCAGGGAGGAAGCCACCTAGCCTGGGCCCTCAGGTGGGGTGGGGACATGTCACAGGCCACTGGCCCAGAGTCTGGTCCACCCACACCCCCAGCTCAGCCCCTCCTTGCACTCTGCGTACAGCTGTGGAGAAGGACCACGGGGCGCCAGGGGGATGTGGCCTGGGGCTGCATCAGTGCCAACATAGCCCCATCCCGTCATGGATTTAATAATCCCAGAGTACAGGCTGGAAGGGGCTTCACAGAACCAGGCCGTTCCCTCTGTGAAGTCTGAGGCTGGGAGAGGGCCAGGGGCTGCCTGAGGACACACAGCAACTCGGTGAGGAAGGCCAGACTAAACTGGACACAGGCCCAGCCCCACCCACCCCAGGGGCTACTGCTGCTCCATCTGCCCCCAGCCCAGCCACCCTGCAGGGGAGGGAGACTGGAGACTGAGCACTCAGCGCCTTCCCACCCCACCACCCCCAGTGACAGAGCCCAGGCAGCACCTCCCCGTGGCCTCAGCACGGCTCGCTCCACACCCCCTACAGAGGTAGGTCTGGGGCTATGGAGAAACAGGGGTGGTGGCTCCTGGCTGGGCATTGGGAGACGGGGCAAAACCCAAGCCTGGCCTCAACCAGCCACCTGAGTCTTCTGGGCTTCATCCCTGAAAGCTGGTGGGAGGAGGGCTGGGGAGTGTGGGAAAAAGCCCAGGGCCAGGGGGGCAGGCACCAGGCAGGGCTGCTGGCAGGTTGGGGTGGGGGCTTGGGGTGCCCGCGGCGACAGACTGCACACCACCGAGGCAAGGGCACACGGGCTTATTGGGGACCTGCAGCAGGCACAGCAGAGGCACTCGGCCCCCCAGGGCAGATGGGGTGGGACAGCATAGGGGACAGGCAGTCTGAACTAAAAGGGTCCCCAGAGCTGCTGGAAGAAGTCAAGCCAAGTGGCAGAAGGCAGGCCACCGCCCATGGGCTGGCTCCCGCAGTCACCAGTGCAGAGCCAGGCAGGCAGCGCGGGACTCCAGGCACGTCCCGGAACAGGCCCCAGAGCTGTGAGCTGAGAAAGGAGCCAACCTCCCACCGACAGAACCTCCTCGTGTACCCGAGGTCGGGGCCTGCCCTCCCAGCAGCCCCAGCTCCAGCCCTCGGCGCCTCTGTGCCCAGGGCCTGGGTTTCCCCCTGGCTCTGCTTCATGACAGCAAATGTCATGGGCACGTCGCTGGCTGGCCAGGGACAAAACAGGGCTGGCCTTGAGACACTTGCTGAGGTGCCCTTGGCTGATGCCAGGTGGCAGGTCAGGCCACCGGTTCAAAGGGGACTCCCTGGGCCCGTGCAGTGTGGAAGGGAATGTGGCTCGGGGCCAGAACTGAGCCTGCTGGTCACTGTGCCGCACCCTCCCTGTCTGGAGAGTGGGTTGCACCTGATGACCTCGCAGGCCTGCGTTCTGCCACCTCCTGCCACTTCCGACCATCAGCCACCATAACTGCCTGCCAGGCCTCCCCCGCTGCAGCCCCCCGGCTCCACTAAAGAAGCCCAAGATGCCAACAAATGTTTTAGGATGAGACACTCACCTGCCCTGACCTGTGAGCTCAAAACAGCCTGGCTTCCCAGCAGGGGACACCGAGGCCCCAGGGAATCCACTGTGTCCAACTCCTGGGCCCTGGACCCCTCTACCCAGCTTTCCCCAGGCAGAGGGAAACCCTTTACTGGACTGCTCCCTGCTTCACTACACGACCCTCGGAGTCTCCTAGCTCGGAAGCCTCCCCACTAGGGTCCTCCGGACCCAGACCCCGCTAAGAGCCACCCTTGAACCAGCAGCAATTAGACAACAGATAATGGAAAATCAGACTTGTTCATAGGGCAGGTATAGACTTCTAGAATACATCCACGTGCATACAGCATGCTCTCTCTCAATATCTATGTATGCGCACGGGCAGATCTCTGTGACCCTTCATGTTCCCCCCTCCACTTCGCCCCCAACGTCATGCTCCGAAGAGCCGGAGCTGGGCCTGCACAGCCTCCCAGGAGCCAGCCACTCCCCACTGCCCCAATCCCCCCCATAGCAACCCTGCCCCACGTCCTCAGGGCGGCCGAGGCATCGTGGGACCACACTGGGCTGGTGCCAGGAGCAGTGCCTTCCAGGGGCCCCAGGCTGGTGTTGACCTCCAGACACGGCCTCGGCAAAGGCACTGTGGCCAGCTGGGCAGCAAGTGGGGCTCTGCAGTCCCCAGCAAGGCTGCTCCCGTCATCTCTGTCTCCCCGTCTCTGGAGGAAGATGGGTGGCTGGTTCTTTGGATCTCTCTCTCTCTCTCTCTCTCTGTCTGTCTCTTTTGGTCTCTCTCAGTCTCTCTCCCCAACAATGAGGCCGAGAGAAGGCAGATGCCGACGGCCTCCCCATCTGCCACGCCAGCCCCGACCAGGCCTCTAAAGTCTACAGCAGCAGCGGCGGCGGCGGCCAGTCCAGCTTCTAGACCGTGGAGCCTTGGACTCTCCCTCCTGTGAGCTGGAGCGCTGGCACCAGGGAAAAGGAGAGAAGGAAGGACGTGGGACCCAGGGGGCCTCGGGCCAAGCTGGGTACAGGCTGAGCAGCTAGAAGAATGTCCCCTAAAACGCACTGTGGACAGGAGGTACAGGCAGGGGCAAGGGGCGAGAGGAGGGGTGGCAGCGGGCAGCTGCCATCAGAGCTGGGTAAACACCACGGAGACCTTGAGGTTGGCGGGCTCCAGCCCCTCGCCAAAGGTGATGAGGAAGTACATGACCTTGCGGACCTTGGCCAGATCCGACAGACGCTCCCCAAACTCCAGGGCATCAGCCTCATTACAATCCATGACATCCGAGTCCTCCTTGCGCCAGAAGATGGCCGCGGGGTCCAGCAGCTGGCGCGTCATGAGGTTGGTGAGGTCGGGCGTCCAGTTCTGCGAGGTGCCGGTGATGGTGACCTTGCCTGGCTTGTCCAGCACCACGTTCCAGCGCTCGAACTGCAGCTTCTGCTGCCGGACGAAGTCCAGGCGGTACACGGACTCGGCCGGCCGCAGCAGCTTCTCGCCGTCTTGGCGCTTCTCGCCGCGCTGCTTCAGGCTCTCCACGCGCAGCCGCATCTGCCTGGTCAGGTCCGGGTCCAGGACCAGCGGCATGTCCAGCTGTGGCTGCTGCGGCCCGTCCTCCGCCATGGCCCAAGTGCTGCTGCTGTTGCTGCTGCTCCCGCCAACGTCAAGGAGCCAAATAGGCCGGGCCTCGGCCGCCAAGAGAAGAGGCCACCAGAGGGGGCCCCGCCTACCCTTCCGCCCTCCCCTGGCCTCCTCCCCTCCCCAACCCAGTTGTCAAAACAGGGTGTGTGGGGGCGCGGGAATCCCCACCTGCCTCCTCTCCGCTCCTGCTGAGCGAGAATGCAGGCACCACAGGCAGGCGGGAGGGTGGCAGGCTCCGCAGGGACCACATCGCTGATGTCAATTGCTGTGGCAACCACCCTGACTACCAGGGACGGCTGGGAGCTGGCTGGCTGTGAAGATGGGAGCATGTCACACGGGCAGTGTCGGGGAGGGCAGAGCGGAGCACGCGCTTGCTGCGGGGACACAGGCCAAAGACCGCAAGGAGGGTGCCGGAGAGCACAGGCCAGAGAGGACTCTCTTGATCTGAGATCCAAAGTCACCCAAGCCAACCATGGAGCCTCCCTTGCCTCCTCCACACCCAATTGCCAAGGCCTGTCGATTCTGCTTCCCAAACAGCCTGGAACCTTCTCCTGCATTCCCACGGCCAGGACCTCAGCCCAGCCACCATCATCTCTCACCTAGACCCCTGCTTCTCAGACTTGAGCAAGCATCAGAATCACCTGCAGAACTCGAAACACAGATTGCTGGGCCGTCCCAGAGCTCTTGACTTAACAGGTCTCTGACCAGCCCAGCATCTGCATTTCTACCAGCCTCCCAGGTGACACTCATGCTGTGGCCTGGGGCTGTGCTGACAGTCACTGACCTAGAGGTCTGGCCTGCTGGCCCTGCCTCAGCCCTAGCCATGGCAGCCACGTGACCAAGTTTCACTTCTGCCAAAATCCCACCACTCATTCCCCCTGCACTGATCTTCAGTGTCCCCCAGGAGACCTGGGGCCAAGGAAGAATCTGGCAAAGTCTCTATCTCCAGCGCCTGAGGTGGAACCAGGAGCTCGGCTATTGTAAAGGGCAAATGGAAGAACTGGAGTGTGTGAGTGTAATTGGCGGGTTGGGGAGAGGGGCCTCTGCCACAACACAGAAAAGAGGACAGAGTCACAAGACAAGGTGTAACAACTGAAAACAATCTGAAGGGTCAAGTGGACCACAAGCACAGTCAAATTGCTAGATGCAGGCTAAGTAAATCGGTGGGATCATGGGCTACACGAACAGCAGGGGCGCCCCCCCAAGCCCTGGGGTCAGTTCTGGTGGCCACTGGCAGCAATTCCCCAAGAATGTTATAGAGAACCACATGCTGCATGTTAAACTGTCTGGCCCTCACAGAACCTTTTACTTTGCAGCTGCAGGGGCAGAGGAGGGGGAACAACTTGGCTGAGGAGCTATGGTGGGGGGCTTCTCTTTCTTCCCTAAGGAGGAGCTGTTTCTACCCTTCCTGGTACTGCATTTTGCTTTTTATTTGTATGTGTGCTTACTTTCTGCCTGCAATGTGGAAGCCCTGAGAGGGCAGGGACTGGGTCTTGTCCATCACTCTAAGCCAGCACCCAGAATAGGCCTTGCCACGCAGGAGGCCTCAGGGACGCTTGCTGGATGAATGGATGGATGACTGACAAGGGGACAGGTGGTGTGATGGACCACGGGGCCCAAGGATAACAGAGGAAGGTGGACAGGTGGGGAGACAGTACATGGCACTGGCCAGGGCCAAAATGAGGTTTAGGGACAGGGTGTCAGGGCTGGGGAGTGAGCAAGAGGCCTGGGAGGTGAGGTGGGAGAGGTGGAGCTGTTGCCTGAAGACCTCCAGGGAGAGCAGTTCTAGGCCCAGGCTGGGGTTGTGATGGCAAGTGACAGAGGTGGCTGAAGGTGAAGGCTGATGGAGATGAAACCAAGAACTAAGACCATGGTAACGGGACGGGGTGGAAGAAGGCAGACACACCGACACACAGACACAGTAAACCTGGGAGGCAGCAGGACTTGGGGTAGAACAGGCTGGGGGAGCGGAGGTGCCAGGCCCTCTGGGGCTGGGTGACTGGCAGGGGACAGCACTACAGTGGGCTGGGGGAGGGGCCAGGTGGCTTGCAGGGGCCAGGCACGTGCATGGGGGAGTCATGTCTGGAAGCAGCACTGGGGAAGAAGACCCCCTATTACTGGACCCTTAGGGATAGGGACCGAGGACACGGGGCCCCTGGGGAAGGCCTGGTCTCACCTGGGCAGAGGGGGACCGACCTGCAGGTCTGGGTGGCTTCAAATCCTGTACGCACCAGCCCCAGGCAGCCTCAAGGATGGGGGTAAGGGTGGCTTCCCAGAGGGGCATGTGTGCTGAGGTGTGGTGGCCCTGAGTCTGAGGCTCAGTGTCCCAAAAGTAGGGGTGGGGAGGGTGGGGCAGGGGTGCTGAGCAGCCCCCAATTTGCCCCTCCATGGAGAAAACAGGGCGGGGCAGGGAGGCCCTGCAGGGCAACAGGCCCACAAGGCAAGGGGTGACAACAAACAGGGTGGCCAGCAGGGACAGAAGAGGAGGTAAGGCAGTTAATGAGCCCCCAGGGGGCCATGGCCACATCGGCACAGGAGGCAGAGAGCAATTAGCCGAGAACACTCAGCCCCTGGGGACTCCAGCTGCTGGAGACCAGCCCCCTGGCCCTGGCAGCCTCAGAGACCAGCCAGGCCAGGTGCCACCATGCTCTGCAGTAGGAACCTTTGGCCTAGAGATACACACGGGCCTGCCCAAGGCGGCACTGCATCCACGACAACCCCCCCACCTGTGAGTCCTGGGCCCGTCCCACTGGCCGGCTGGGGAGCTGCACAGACCTGCCTGGGGCCAGGCCCTGGTGGGACACACAGCCAGCTGAGGGGCCCACCTGCAAGTGATCGGCCGGCCCATTCCCAGGAGAGGACCCGGGGAGTCAGGCCCTGCCCCACCAACGGCCGCAGGAGCTGCGGGGCACCAAGGCCAACTGTGGAGCTGGTCAGCAGCTCGGCCCGACAGTTTGGGGAGGAGCTTGCTGCGTACCCAAAACTCTCCAGAGCCTTCTCTGTGCCAGGTCCCCGCTGGGCTTGGCAGGAAGATATAAGTTGGGCCGGCTCTGCCCACGGGGAGCTCACCTCCAGAGGGGAGATGACAGATAAACAGGCAATTACAGGGCAGGGCAGGAAGTGGGGCCCCGTCCTGCAGGACTCCCAGGTGCCCTCCAGCCCCAGACTGAGCCCTGACCTAGCTGGGCTGGGGCTCCGAGATGGGGGGACTGACCTGGGCTGGGAGAATGGGGTCACAGCCTGGAAGCTGGGGAGTGGGGACCGGCCCCACACTGGGAGAACAGGCCATGCCCTGGCCTTCTCTGGGCCTCGAGGCGCATGGGCGACATGATCCCACATGTGGCTCTCCGAGGCCCTTCCAGCTCTGACACCCCAGGAGTGCCCACGTCTACAGGCTGCCACAGTGGCCTTTGCTGAGACCCCGAGTGCCCTATAGCAGGACCATCCGGGGCCAGCCCCAGGGATGCCCACCCTCGGGTGCCTTTCAGAGGTCACACACCTGCTGAGCCATGAGCACAGGGCAGCTCCCACAGCCCCAGCCTCAGCCGGGGGCACAGCTCCCTCTCATGGATGAGGGACACCTCGGAGGACGAGGGAAACCTTGCTTTGCTCCTGTGCCCGGTTTGCACAGAACACCCGCGTGTTCTAAAACGTTAGTAACCACAATGCTGGCGCCATTCACTGAGTGCATGGCACACGGTGCTTTAAGTACAGCATCTCGTTTCGCCCTCACCGCTCCCCGAGAGACAGCTACTCCGATCCTCCTAATACTGCAGACGAGTAACCTGAGGCCAGTTACAAAGCTGTCAGGTGGGGTGGCTGGGACTCAGACCTGAGCCCAGGACACGCAGACGCCCAGCGCTGGAAGGCCTAGTGCCAGCCCCTCCCAGGGAGAGCAGGAAGGGCAGGGCTGAGCAAGGGGCAGCACCTGTGTCTCTCCCTGCCCTCCCTGCCCGTGATTCCTCAGGGAGCCAGGGTCTGGCTCCACCGCAGCCTCCGCCTCCCGCCTCCCCAGAAACAGAGCTCTGAGCACCGGATTTAAGGGACGCACTGCCCAGTGCTGCCACAGGAGGACGAGCTGGCAGGACCAGAGCCCATTGTTTCCAATTCAAGCCCTTCGGCCCTGGTCTGGAGCACCAGCAGCTTGCAACCAGGAAATACGAAGCTGGGCAAAGTGGGGACCAGAGAAGGGCAGCGACTGGCCCGAATCACACAGCAGCTTACTGGCAGGGGTCTCCTGAGCCTCCTCAGTGGTGTCTCCACACTGCCGGCAGCTTCCACATTTCACAAGGGTGTGTTCCACCAAGTGGCTCAGGGACACAGTGGGTCCCCCACAGCGGGGAGGGGACGCACAAGAATCACCCTGGGAGCTGCACAGATTCCCAGCACCTGCCCCTGGGACCCCCAGCTGGTGGGGGAGGGAAGGCAATCCTGACGCATTCAGGCTACACCTGTCTGGCAGCGAGGGGCGCAGGCTGTGTTGACACCCCCGCTCCCCCAACCCACCCTGCCCCAGGCCTCACCTTTTGCCACAGCGAATCCCGGGAGGCGAGTGACGAACAAGCTGCCACAAACCAGCAGTTGCCCACCTGGCCCTGGTGCAGGTCGTGGGAGCTGATGCCATCCACAAAGAGGCGCGGGTCCTCGCAGATGTCCTGCGGGGAAGGTGAGGGAAGAACATGAGGGACTGAGGGGCACAAGGATGTCTGTCACAGCAGAAAGGAGACCTCATTGTCAGCCTAGAAATTCATCTGCCTCCCCCGCAGACCAGGGGGCCCCACGTGGCCTGTCTGCTCCCCCAGGGCCTGCCTGGAATGCCCCCTCCCCTTCCCTGGCTGGAGGGCGCTCTTCTGCCCAAGGTTTGCCGAGGGACGAACTCTGCGGAAGGACCCTGGCACCGCCTTCCTCCCGCCCTCTGTGCCCCCGACCAGCAAGGGCTCAGTCCCCCTCACTCTCCTGCACCCACAGCCCTCGGGCCCAGTCATGAGGAAGTGGTGTGGGGGTGCAGGGATGGGACAAACACCAAAGTCACACATCATGGACACTAAGTGAGGGGAGGGCGGGGAGCTGAGGGGCCGGCCCCGTGTGGCACTTCCCGAGTGCGGTCTCAGCAGATCCTCACGCTGCCTGAGGAGCATGGGGCTGGCTGTCATCCCATTGCGTGGATGAGGAATGGGAGTTCAGAGAGGGGCAGTGACTTGTCAAAGGCACACAGCATGCAATGCCCAAGTGGGGCAGAAACTCCTCCTTTTTGATTTTCCACGAAGACTGGCAGGCGTGGCCAGAGGGGCTGCTCCAGGGAATTGGGCAGGGGCAGCCGCCGGGCAGGGAAGTGAGTCATGCCCAACCGGCAGCTGGCAGGCCCAGCCCTTCCTAATTTCCAGGAGCCCCTTGCTCTGTCCACTGGGAGAGAGCCAGCCCAGGGTGGGCCCCAGGACCACCACCCTCTGCACCTGGGCTTCCACCTCTTTGCGCTTTGGGTTTTTTTCCTTAAAAGCCCCCTGTGATGCAGCGCTGCGAGTGGGAAAAGCACAGCGTTTGGCTTCAGCCTAGAGACTGAATTCCCGCTCCTCACTCTGCAATTGGCCTGAGTCTCAGCTTTCTCATCTATCAAGTGGGAACAATAATTCCTCCTTGGCGAGGAATCAGTATATGCAAAGCGCCAAGCCCAGGGCCTGACCCAAAGAGAATGAAAGTCTGTTTAAATTTTCAGGTGCCGGGATGCTGTGCCCAGACCTACACGGGTGGCTCCAGCACCAAGAGACACGACCGGGAAGGGCTGCTCACCCTGTGTCCCCGCAGCTGCTAACATCCCACCCGCAGGCTGAGCCTGGGCGGGTAGATCTCTGCAGGGGCAGCAGACAGTGCTTGGCACGGCCCCCAGCCCTGGCCAGGGCAGCAGAGCCACGCAGACACCTCCAGAGCCCCCACGTGCCTGCCTGTGCCTGACGTGGGCCCAGTGGCCAGGCTGGTGCCTCCCCCGCCCAGTCCAGGACTCAGCTTGTGGCGTGCGTGTGCCACCCGTGTCCAGCAGGCCCCTCCCCTCTCCCGTCCGCACCTTCACTCCGCCAAGCTGAGAGGGAGCAAATGCTCACCAAGCAGGGGGTGTGGATACAGCAGAGGGTGCAGGAGGCAAACACTGAGACGTGTCTTCCGTGTACCGGGCATCCTACTGGAACCACAATCCATCCTCGCCATGGTGCTGAGCGGTGGGCAAGATGCCCATTTTACAGACGAGGAAACTGAGGCCCAGAGAAGCCAAATGCCATGCCCCAGCCACACAGCACGAGCAGGAGGGCAGCAGCCCTGCCTCCATGTCCGCAGGTGCTCCTGAGCTAGTCCAAGCACAAGAGCTCTGAGGTCCCAGCGCGGGCGGCCAGCAGAGGGCGGCAGAGGCAGGAAGACGGAACCTGAATTCCTGCTCCCAGTTTACCGGCTGTGCAAACTTTGGACCTCCATTTCCCTCCCCCGTGCAAAGCAGATGAACGGTCATCCCTGCAGGGCTGTGTGGGGACCTCACAGGTAATGGAGGTGGGGCACTTGGCAAGGGAAATGGGACAAAGGGCCCTCAGTCCCCCTGAGGTGTCTGGGACTCCTGCCACCCCTGTGCCAAGAAAACGGGCCAGAACCCCCCAAGGGCAGGAGTGGTCCCTTCCAGGTGGCACTGCAGTGTGACCCAGGGCCGGACTGCCAGGGAGCTTCCCCAGGGCACAGGCCTGGGCAACCCAGTGAGGCTGCCTGCTCTCACGCTGTCCCCGGGGCACCCTCTCAGGAGCCACAGCCAGGAGGAAGGGTCTTGCCCCTCATCTTACCTCCCAGCCCTCCGACCAGAGCAAGCTAGGACTTAGCTGCTGCCTCTCTGAGGCCCCAAGGGCAGGCAGGACGGGGGTGGGAGGGGGGCTCTGATATCTGGAAGACCCCTGCCACATCCTGCCACGGGAAGAGAGACAGCCACTGCCTGGTGTCACCCAGGTCTGTAGCGGAAGGTGACTCCAAGGTGTCCCTCCACTGCAGATCCTCCCAGTCAGTGCCCTGTGACAGAGATGTGACTGCCCCATTCCACAGAGGAGGAGGCTGAGCCCAGGAGGGGCAGTGACATCCAAGGTCACAAGGCAAACAAGTGAATGGGACAGAACCCAGGTCTGCCAGGCTCCACCCAGGGCTCCTCCCCACGGAGCAGCGGGGGTGGGGGGGGGGAGAAACGAGCCCAGGGATTCCTGGATTCCACACCCTTGACCTGCTGGGGCAGAGTGGGGACCTGGGGGTGGTCGGGCGGCCTGGGAGGGAGCAGGTGGAGGAGGAGGTGGCCGGGGGTGTCCCCACTGCCAGAAGAGGCTCAGGGTTCCCAGCTCTAACCTAGAGAAACCACCTGAGGTTGGCGGCACCTGGGGTCTGCCCTGGAATCCAGAGGCCACCTGGGGCCACCTCTAAAGGAACAACCACAGAAAGAGCTCATAACGACTGGGCACCTGCTCTGTCGCAGGCACTGAGCAAAACAGCTCTGGGAGACAGGTATTGTTAGCAGCCCCTTTTTACAGACAAGGAAAGCAAGGCACAGACAGGTTAAGTCACTTGCCCAGGGCCACACAGGAAGAGGTGAACTGAAATTCAAACTCAGGCATTCCAGCTCCACAGCCTCCAGATAGGCTAGGTTTTATGGGTGACAAAGCCACCCTTCCTTCACCTGTCTCCCTGTACCTGTCCTAAGCCCAGCAATGGGACCAAGGGGTCAGGGGAGCCCAGGCCCTCACCCCTGCCACCAAGAAGCCAGGCTTCTCAAGACCAGTGTTTGCCCTTCTGCCACTGGCTGGACATGGGCCACAGACTGAGTTAGGGAGGGTCCCTCCCCACAGGCAGGACCCTTGAGAAGGATCCAGATGCTGACACCCTTCACATGAGCAGAACTGTGACGGCAGGGGCTAGAGAGATCAGAGGAGGAGGCCTGGAGGCGGTGACTGGCACGGCAGGCATGGAGAGGGCTGGGAGGCAGGAGGCTCAGGAGTGGGACAGGGACTCCAAATGCCCTAAGGCGGGGTCTAGCCACAACCGCCAGACAGCAGCTGCTTCTGACAGGGCCCTCCTCGGGGCGCCCAGCTCCTGTGCACCTTTCCATCCCGTCCACGCTAGGTTTGCCTTTGGGCCTCCTCCACCAGCCTGGGAGCCCCCGGGCAGCGGCCACGCCCAACTCTGCCCACATCCACGGTTAGCAAAGCTTGGCAGCTTCCACTGGAGCCGCAGACGGTTCCCTGGGAGGAGGGAGGACAAAGTGACATGCAGGATTGGACTGAGTGGGGGCCGGAGGGCTGGAGTTGACCACTTCCTGGTCAACATGCCTCTAGGGCACAGCCTTTTGCACCTGCAGTCTCCTCTCGCCTCCTCAGCACCCCCCACCGGTGAGACCAGCTCCACCAGATGCAGGCCACAGCCCAAACCTCCCTACTTGGCACAACAAGAAATTCAGGTTTCCAGTCCTGGTGTACAAACAGGAGGCAGCAGGGCAGCAGGTGGGAGCGAGGCCTGGGCTGCACTTGCACAGGCTCCTTCCACCTGCACCCCCTTCCTGTCCATCCGCCTTCACCCAGTCACCTCCCTCGTGGAATCGAAGGCCACAGAAGGAATTGACTAGGCAACTATGGAAACTGAGGCCCAGAAGCAAGCGGGACTTCAGCCTGGGACTGGCAAGGGCAGTGTTCTCAGGAGTCATAGCCTGTGGCCCGGCCCCTCTGCCACAGACTGGCCTTCCCGCCCTGCCCCCACCTCCTCCCCGGGCAGTCCCCACCCTTCCAGGCTACCTCCTCTGGACGCCTTCCCTGACCCCACTGAACTCTTTCTCTGAGCACATGCCCGGAAGGGGGCCATTCCTGGGCAGGGCAGAGGCCCAGATGGCTGGGTGTGCCCCCGGCTGCCAGCCCTCACCACAAGCTGCCTGCTTTGCTTTGCGGCATGGAAAGGCCTGACGCTGAGGCGAGTGGGGCTGGGGCCCACCAGCCTGCCTGGGGAGAAATCTGGGAGGTTCCAGAACTGACGTGTGTTCATAGGACCCCTACATGTCCCCTCTGCATTCCACGAGAGGGCCGCCAGGCTGATGTCTAAGCGTGGGCGAGGCAGAGTGCTGGATGGGGGACACTCTGCTCCGTGGGCTGAAGGAGCCCTGGGCCTGAGCGAAGAGGAAGGTCTTATCTCCCTGACCAGGCCCGTGGGGGAGGTAGCAGACAGTCACTGTACTGGAAAGAACAAAAAAACAATGAGCCTGTGGGGGCAGGGGTGTCGGCCCTAGGCAGGTGCCCTGCGTGGGGACTGAAGAGAACAAGGCCTAGTGCCACCTGCCGAGTCCACAGGAGATGAGACGTCCCATGCAGGGTGGCTCTGGGTCCCCAACACGGGGTTGGCAAGGAGAAGGCGGGCAAGAGAAACCACGATCAGCAAGAATCACTCTCCCCTGGGAGGCCAAGCCAGGAGGGTTGCTTGAGGGTAGGAGTTTGAGACCAGCCTGGGCAACATAGCGAAACCCCATCTCTATAAAAAATAAAAATATTAGCTGGGCATTGTGATTTGTGCCTGTAGTCCCAGCTACTTGGGAGGCTGAGGCAGGAGGATCGCTTGAGCCCAGGAGCTGGAGGTTGCAGTGAGCTATCATGACACCACTGCACTCCAGCCTGGGCAACAGAGCGAGACTCTGTCTTTAAAAAAAAAGAATTACTATCCCCAATTACAGATGAGGAAATTGAGGTCCAAGTAGGAGGAGCAAGCGACAAGGACCAACTCAGAGAGAAGGAGCTGGAGGGGAGGGCAGTACAGGAGGCTGCAGAAAAAGCTGGCTCCCTGTTCTATTTGTAAACAGTTATGTCACAGGACCAGGAAGTGAAACTCCATAGAAACACGGCTGCCTCAGGCCAAAGTTTCACCTTCCTGGCCGGTCAGGCAGCTGGGAGTTAATGATCAGCCCACCGGGCTGGGCCTGCCCCACCGCAGACCCAGCAGGCCCTGCCTACACGCAGGGTTCCCCGCAGTCTCACCTCCGCACCCACCGCAGTTCAGCCTGTGCCTGGCCTTGAACTGCCCCGACCGAGAGTTGGCCCCTAATGCTGCCCTTGGGCCCCACTCAGACAGCCGTCTCAACAGCGACCAGCACACGCTGCCTCCTGCCTCCGTGTGCAAGGCAGGGGCGGCTCTGCGGTCTGGGCAGGGCAGGGCACGAGCGAGGAAGGCAGTGAAGGTGTGTGGCAGGACACTGAGAGGGCAGGTGACTTCAGCAGGTCACACAGCAGGGGAACCTGAGCCGGCCAGCCTGGCATTTCCTCCTCTCACCGCAACAAGCCCAGCCTGCCCCAGCCAGGCCTCACCAGCATCCTTCTAGAGCCATGGATTAAAATGTAGTCTGGGTGATGGCCAGAGGGCAGGACAGGGTCAGGATGGGGACAGTAGGCAGTGCAGCTAGAGGAGGGCAGAGAGCTCGAGTGTCCACCCCCTGCTCCCCGCACCCAAGGCCTCACAAAGGCCCTTTGAGGCTAGCCTCCTCCCCCACCCACTGGACAAAGGAGAGGGAGGAAGGCGTGGGAGGGTGCCCAAGAGGCAGAGCTCTGTGGCCAGGCCAGGAGGCGCCCGGGCGTCCCGCACGGCCAGTGCAGGGGCCCAGACTCTATTGCGGCTCTTGGGGCTGAGCTCACAGGCACCAAGGACCCTTTATCTGGTGTCAGGGAGGTGGGACCCGGGTAGGCAGGACCCCTGGGTCTAGTCTACTCCTGCTAGTGGTTCCCTAGGTGATCTGGGCACGTAGCTTCCCTCTTGGCCTCAGTTTCTCTACCCCTCTAGAATCGCAGCTCAAGCAAATCCACGGGATTTTTGAGTTGGAAAGGACTTGAGACCATCACCCAGGAGAGGAATCAGGGTTCAGGAGGATGAAGTCACACCGCAGGGCCGAACATTTCTGCTTCACACACTCTAGCCTCAGGGAGCAAGGCCGGGTCAGGAGCAGCCAGAGAGACACTACAGGGCTCATCGTGACCAGGCCCCATGCAGACTTCCTCACCCATTACCTCTTTTAATCCTCACAACAACCCTGTGATGAGGCCCTATTATTTTTTACTACTGTTATTATTATTGACTAATCATTGTAAATACTTTTCATTAGACAACAAATGACTGTTTCAAAATCATTACGATAATAACCAGGAAAGTAAAGTCCTACAGGTGAATGGCACTCTACATTTTACTAAAAAAAAGACACATCCGCATCACCTCATTTTTATCCCAAAAACAAGCTAGGGGGCAGGGTGGCAGGGTCCAGAGAGAGATGAGGGCCTGGTGGGCAGCGGTGGCCGGGGGATTAGGGCCCGTGCTCCACGCTCCATCCAGAGTAAATCCCACAGCCCCAGCCCCTCCACCTTCTCATCAGCCTGGGGCCTAGGATGGCTCCCCACCCCCACCCCAGCCTGGGCCCCTGCACACTCAGCCTGTGGGTGGGTCTGGGCCTGCTTGTCCCAGCTCCAGCCAAGACCAGGCACTGACCTTGGGCCGCTTCCACCTGACAGTGGGCCCTGGGGAGCCCTTGTAGTAGAGCGAGTCGTCGGTGGCGGGGAAGTGGGGGTCCTCAAAGAGCACCTTCCTGCGCAGACAGGCTCGCTTCAGGGCTGAGTAGTTCTGGTCCTCATAGGGCTTCACGCACGAGAACATGGTGGCCGCTGCCCCAGGGAGGGGAGCCAGGAACACCTGGACGGGAAGGGAAGAAGACCAACACCTCTGAGTACCTGGGGTCCCTGCTGTGCACGGGGCCCGTGTGTCCTCTCCCAGCAGCCCTGTGAAGCAGGCAACGTCATCCCCATCACACAGGCAAGGGAAGGCTCAGAGAGGGGCGGAGGCCTGCCCAAGGTCACACAGCTGGTACGAAGTAGAACGGGGATACGGACCGACTGGCCAGATGCCACAGCCTGGATTGCCTCGTTCCTGATGCTCAGGGGTAATACAGGCCCGCAGGCCAGCAGCACACGGAACTCAGGGCTGGCCGGGCCACACCCACCACCCTCCTCCCTGTGTTTGACCGGCCTTCCCTAGACCTCCCAGACTGAATCAGACGAGTGGCCAACCCCAGGTGCCCCGTGGCTGATGTCACACCCACAGAAAAACAGCAGCGTGCGTCTCCGGGTTTCTCTCCTCGCCTCTAGAGAGCAGCACATTTTTGCCCAGTGTGGGAGGACCTTGTCCCAGGCACCCCCAGACATTGGTCATCCATTCTCTCAGGCCCCCTTCCAGCACGCCGCCCTCCGGTCTGCACCTCGGGAACAGGTCTCCAATTCTGTAGCAGCAGGCCCACGGTGCCCTCACCCTCCTTTCATTCCCCAGGGCCCCAAGTGGGCACAGCCAAGCGTCCTGTACCCTGTGCCAATGTGGTGACCAAGTGCAAGGGACACAGACTGGACCAACATGGTCAGGAAAGGCCTGGGGGGGGCGGTGCAGGGCGGGGAGCAGCCGTCGGCGGGGCCTGACAGGTCAGGTGCACAGGCACATGCCTGGACACCAAGCACTGGAGTGACTGCCCTGTCTAGGCCACCCCATCGCAGGCTCCATCCTGCCCGCGGTGGAGCCCCACACCCTCCGGATCTACTCATCTGGAACCTGCCTAGGGCAGCACTACAATCCGTTAGGGTACAGGCCAGAATTTCCCAGCCCTGCCCTGAGGGAAACTGAGGCAAGGTAGACTGGCTTCTGGGGTGACATTTGAGAGCAAGATTGATGTGGGTGCCAACCCCAGCTGTGCCACTCAACTGCTGGGTGACCTTGAACAGGTCACTCGCCCTCTCTGAGCCCCTGTTTTTGCACCTCTGTGAGGGGAACAATGCTGCTTCAACGCCTGGAAGATGCCACTGTAATGAACAAAGGCTGAGCAGGCTGCTGAGCAGGGCACAGGGACTGGAGGGAAAAGCAGGGGCCAGGGCACCTCTCGCTCAAGAGAGACGCCATTTCCCTACCACGTGCAAACCGCTTGGCTGGAGGTTTGTGTCTGTTATGCAAACAGTGCTGGGTGGGTACACCGCTGCCATTTTGCAGAAGAGAGAACTATGGCCCCGTGAGGTGAGGTGACCTGCCCAAGTTCCCATGGAAACTTGGGGTCTGGACTCGGGCCCAAGTCCCCCGCCTTGGCCTCGTGAGCCTGCACTTCAGGAGAAAGGGCTGAGCGCTGGGCAGGGCCGGGCTCTCCCACAGCCCAGGCTGAGCTGGGCCCTGGCTTGGACGGAGAGAGGAGGGGAGGGAGCCACAGGAAGGGAAGGAGGTGAGCTCAAGGGCTGGGGGCTAGTTTGTCTCCTCTGCAGTGTCTCCTCTGGAGTGACCTGAAGTCACTCCACCTTCTGTCCCCATATCCACACTGGGCTCACTGGCTACTGCTGTGCAACCTCCGGCCAGCCACTTAATTTCTCTGGCTGCCCCTCTGCCCCTCTGCCCAAGGAGGCCAACAGCCCTGCCCCTCCCACCAGCCTCCCAGCCTTGGGGGCCTGAGGGAAGGAGAGGGGAGGAGGCTGCAGAGCTAACTCAGGGGCTTTGGCACACAGTCCCAACAAGCCAGCGCCATTAGCACCACAGGTTTCCAGCAGGGTCAGCTCAGGAAGCAATTTAAGCTGCAAGAATTAGATCAGAGAAGTAGAAAGCAGGAGCCGGAAATCTGCTCTTGCAATTCCAGTGTTTCAGAGCCCCCAGGGCCCAGAGGGGTTGGGTGAGCTGGCTGAGGTCACACAGCCAGGCTGGTGGAGAAAGAGGGTCTGGCTGCTCTCCGGGAAAGGCAGGGGCCCACACTGCCGGGAGGGTCTGCTCCCGGGGAGGACAGAAGGGAGCTGCAGGCTGAGAGGGGAAAGCTCAGCTAGGCAGGGCCCAGGGGTAGAGGGGCCAGGCCCGGCTAGCTGAGGGTCTGACATCGTTGAGCTACCCCCCAGCCTCATCCCTGCCCGCCAGGCTGACCCTGGCCTACTTATGCCAGGCTCTTCTGGTCCCTGGCCTTTGCCCAGACTGTCCCCTGCCACCCTCCATCTGCCCCAAAGTCACCTTCCACGGCACCCCCTGGGCCAACACCCCCACGGGGTCACAGCCCTCCCCGGGAGCTTCAGGCATACTCATGGAAGGCCACAGATAAACCAGGAGGCAGGAAAGCTGCTTCCAAGCTCCAGGCCTCTTCTTTCTGGGCCTGAGCTTCCAGCCACAGCACTTTCCATCTCCTGAGCACTTTTACACTGTTTGGGCCGCACGCGACGCCCTTGAGGGGTTCAGGACAGGCCAAGCTTCCCGGCTGCCCTGATAGTCTGCCCTCTTGCCTTTCCCTGCCAATCTCAGCCCCACCATTCTCCACCCTGGGCCAAAGTTCCAGGGCTCAGCGCTCCCTGCTGCTCCCCGGAGCTGTTTACTCAGGGCCTTTGCGCACACTGTTCCTTCCACAATCCACCCTCTGCCTCTGCCCCGAGGACAGCGTCCATGACATTGTACCTATCAATCCACACAGACTTGTCCACCTCCCCCGCCGCCCATGCCCCTGAGGGCAGGGCCCTCTGCAGCACCTCTCTGTACCCCCAGGGTGCAATGTTGAGGGGCAAGGAATTCACTAACTGTGTTCAATGAACCAACAAAGGTAAGCATGGAAGGAATTCCTTCCAAGATGGGAAAAACAAGCCAATGAATGGCAGAGACTCCAAGGGGAATCAGCTTTCCATATCACAGCCGCCAGCACACAGGCCTGGCTCTCCGTCCCCTCCTGACATGTGCCAGCAGCGCCCACACCCCACCGTCCGGGCAGCTGCAGCCCCGGCACTCTGCTGCGGCCCAGCCCTGCCCCAGCCCACTGCCCGTGCAGCTGTGAGACCCTCAACGGGCCACATCACCTCCCTGACCAACAGACAGACACAAGGCAGAATGGAAGGAATATGTGTCATTTCAGAGGTTCCAGCAGGAGCAATGCGGGGAAGCCTTCACAACAGCCTGGTCGGTGAAGCAGGAGAGAAAGGCCGTTTCAGGCAAAGGGAACGGCTCAAGCAAAGGCTCAGGGGCAGGAAAGTGCCTGGTGATTCAGACCCAGCCTGGCACGGTGAGGTCCCTGTGGGCCGAGAGTGGGGGCTCTGAGGTGGGTAAGAATGAGAGCCCTGGGGTGCTCGTAGGGAGCTCCAGGAGTCCAGCCCTCTGGCAGGCCAGTCAGACCTGAGTTTGAGTCCCAGCTGCACCCTTTAGCCACAGTGTGTCCTTGGGCAAGTTGGGAACCACTCAGACCTGCTGTCAATCAACCAGCAGGCCTCCCCTGAGCCCTAGGAGGTGGCCCAGGACAGAAAGAAAGTAGCATCTGCTCCTGGGCCTGGCCTAAGGAAGTTCAGTCTGCCCTTCCCATGGGAATGCTGCACCCTTTCACAGCGGCCTGGCCTGTTCTGTGGACCTACTGGAGGTGGCAGGGCCAGCCTGGCTGTGCACGGGGTAGAGTGAGGGCTCATCTTCCAGCAGGCCATGCTACACCAGCTGATGCCAGTGAGCCTTCTCCAGACATGACAGCCACAAAAGCCATTTTGCAAGCGGGAACATCAAGGAAATCGTCGGAAGTCTGTGGCTTGATACGTGGCCTCCAGACTCCACAACCCACCAGGACTTCCTGAGGCAGGGCCTGGGTTAACACTGATCATCTTAGGGGCACCCCGATGTGGCAATAAAGAAGCCAGTCGGAACGGTATTCTCTTCCATTCTCTCCCAAGGAAAACTCCACTTGGCCCAGAGTGTCTTTAACCCCTCACAGGCCTTGCCTATCTCCTTCCTAACCCAGCAGAAACAGGCCTCAGGCCGAGAGCCTTCCACAGGCAACAGCATCTGGCTGGAATTGAATGAATTCGGTGTTGTTTTTATTTTATTTTTAAGATTCTTCCAGATACTTTGAATTTATGGAGAATAATAATGACTCTCCATTTACAATAGATATACAGTTTCCTTTAAGAAATATTAGGAGGACCCTAACAACTCCTCTAAAAGACACTTAGATTTGATAAATGAATTCAGTAAAGTCTCAGGAAATAAAATCAACACACAAATACCAGTAGCATTTCTGTATACCAATAATGACTAAGCTGAGAACCAAATCAAGAATTCAATTCCACTTGAAAGAGCTACAAAGAAAAACAATACCTAGGAATGTATTTAACCAAGAAGGTGACAGAGCTCTACAAGGAAAACTGCAAAATACCGATGAAAGAAATCACAGGTGACACAAACGGAAAGGCATCCCTGCTCATGGGCTGGAAGAATCAATATTGTTAAAATGTCCATACTGCCCACAGCAATCTACAGATTCAATGCAGTTTCTATCAAAATACCAATATCATTGTTAACACAATTAGAAAAAACAATCCTAAAATTCATATGAGAGCCCAAATAGCCAAAGTGATCCTAAGCAAAAAGAACAAAGATCACATTACCTGACTTCAAATTGTACTACAGGACTATAGTAACCAAAACAGCATGGCACGGGCATAAAAACAGACACATAGATCAATGGAACAGAATATAGAATGCAGAAATAAAGCCATCCACCTACAACCAACTGATCTTTGACAAAGCAGAGAAAAGCATACACTGGGGAAATGGTCCTCTATTTAATAAATGGTACTGGAAAAATTGGATAGCCTCATGCAGAAGAATGAAACTGGATCCCTACTTCTCATCATATATAAAAATTAACTCAAGATGGATTAAAGACTTAAATCTAAGACCTGAAATTATAAAAACTCTAGAAGAAAATCTAGGGGAAACTCTTCTAGACATTGGCCAAGGCAAAGAATTTATGACTAAGACCCCAAAAGCAAATGCAACAAAAACAAAAACAGACAAATGGGATTTAATTAAACTAAAAGCCTTCTGCATAGCAAAAGAAATATTAAACAGAGTAAACAGACAACCCACAGAATGGGAGAAAATATTCACAAACTATTCATCTGAAAAGGACTAATACCCAGAATCTACAAGGAATTCAAACAACTCAGCAAGAAAAAAAAAAAAAAAACAAATAACCCCATTAAAAAGCGGGGAAACAACATGAACAGGCATCTTTCAAAAGATGACATACAAATGGTCAACAAACATGAAAAAATGCTTAATAGCACTAATCATCAGAGAAATGTAAATTAAAACCACAATTAGATACCAGTTTACACCAGTCAGAATGGCCATTAAAAAGTCAAAAAACAACAGATGTTGGCAAGGATGTGGAGAAAAGGGAACTCTTATACACTATTGGTGGGAATGTAAATTAGTACAACCTCTATGGAAAACAGTATGGAGACTTCTCAAAGAACTACAAATAGAACTACCTTTTGATCCAGCAATTCCACTACTAGGTATCTACCCAAAGGAAAAGAAATCATTATATCAAAAAGACACCTGCACCCATATGTTTATCGCAGCACAATTCACAATAGTAAAGATACGGAATCAAGCTAAGTGCCCATCAAGTGATGAGTAGATAAAGAAATGTGATACACACACACACACACACACACACACACACACACACACGGAACACTACTCAGCCATAAAAAAAGAATGAAATCATATCTTTTGCAGCAACTTAGATGGAATTGGAGACCATTATCTTAAGTGAAAAAACTCAGAAAGTTCCAAAACCCCATGTTCTCACTTATAAGTGGGAGCTAAATAATAAGGGCACATGGACATAGAGGATGGAATGCACTGGAGACTCAGGAGGGCAGGAGGGTGGGGGGAGAGGGTGGTGTGGGATCAGAAAGTACCTAATGGGTACTAAGTACACTAATTGGGTGAGGGTTACACAAAAACCCCAGACTACACCACTGTGAAAGATATCTATGTAACAAATCTGCACATGTACCCCCTAAATCTATAAAAGTAATAAAAAAAATTAAAAAATAAAGATCTTTTTGTTTTCCAAACAAACAAAAAGAAATATTGGGAGAAAGGATGCTGATTTTTTTTTTTAAGAGACGAGGTCTTGTTATGTTGTCCAGGCTGGTCTTGAACTCCTAGGCTCCAGCTATCCTCCTGCCTAAGCTTCCTGAGCAGCTGGGACTACAGGTGCACACGCTGTGCCCAGCATGGAAGCTGAATTAAAGAAAAATATTAAGTTACCAGTAGGGTGACGGGGCGGGGGCGGGGGATGCTTAGCGTCACACCAAGCCCTGAAGGGCAGCGAGCTGCCGAGGCAGGGCCGAGACTGGGCTCTAGAGCTGTGTGGCAGCGGCAAGTCACTTACCTCTCTGAGCTTCTCAGAGATGGTGTAGTGGAGCCAGCGTCAGCCTCAGGGGTACGATAAGAACCAGAGGACACAGCTGAGCTCAACTCCGGCAACACGAGAGCCTGAGCCAGCATACAAAGGGCCAAGAATAGCCAGAGCCGTTTGAAGAGAACAAGGTAGAAACTAGAGGACTTACACTACCCGTTAACAAGACGGATCACAAAGCTCTAGTCATTACACAGTGTGGTACATGTGCAAGGGCAGACAAATAGACCAATGGGACAGAATAGAAAGTCCAGAAATAAGCCACAATTACAAGGACACCTGACATAAAACAAAGGTGATATCTCAGTGCATTGGGGAAAGGATCATCCTTTCAATAAATGGTGCTGGGTTGACTGGCTGTCTACACGGAAAAAGATTCATCCTGACCCCCACCTCATACCATACCCCAAATTAATTCCACACAGATTGCAAATCTAACTGAAAAGTAAAACAATAATGCTATTAGAAGATAACACAGAAAAATAGCATATCCAAATGGCCCATAACCAGAAGAAAAAGTACTCAACTTCATTATTAATAATTACCAAGGAAATGCAAATTAAAACCACAATGAGATACTACTATACCCCCACTAGAATGGCTACAGTGAAAAACTTCACACACACACACACACACACACACACACACACACACACACACACACACACACACAGAAATCCCAAGTGGAGCTCTTATGCATTGTTGATGGGAGTGTAAGTTGGTACAATCACTTGGCAAAACCATTTGACTATATCTATTAAAGCTGAACACATACTCTATTATCCAGTAATTCCACTCCAAATAATATGTCCAACAGAAACGCATGCACATATTTACCAAAAAACATGTGCAAGAATGCTTATCATAGTAGTATTTGTTATAGCTGAAAATTAGAAACCATTAATACCTTAATGTCCATCAATGAAAGAATGGGTAAATGTTATCATATATTTATATAATGGAAGAATGAAATGAACAATGAAATGAAAATGAACAAATTGTGGTTGCACACAACCCTATGGATGGCTCTCACAAGCATATTAAGCAAGAGAAGCGATATTATATGATTCCAAAATATACAAAACTGAAAAGCATGGCCAGTATTACCCTGTTAGCAAGGCCAGACAAGGACACCACAAGAAAAGAAAATCACAAGCCAATATCCCCAATGAACATAGGTGCAAAAATCCTTAACAAAACACTAGCAAACAAGCCAGGCACAGTGACGCACGCCTACAGTCCCAGCTACTCAAGAGGCCGAGGAAGGAGGAATTAGAGGTCAGCCTGGGCAACATAGCAAGACCCTGCCTCTGAAACAAAACAAAACAAAACAAAAACACTACCAAACAGACTTCTTTTTTTTTTTTTTTTTTTTGAGACAGAGTGTCACTTTGTTGCCCGGGCTAGAGTGAGTGCCGTGGCATCAGCCTAGCTCACAGCAACCTCAGACTCCTGGGCTTAAGCGATCCTACTGCCTCAGCCTCCCTAGTAGCTGGGACTACAGGCATGAGCCACCATGCCCGGCTAATTTTTTTGTATATATATTTTTAGTTGGCCAGATAATTTCTTTCTATTTTTAGTAGAGACGGGGTCTCACTCTTGCTCAGGCTGGTCTCGAACTCCTGACCTCGAGCGATCCACCCGCCTCGGCCTCCCAGAGCTAGGATTACAGGCGTGAGCCACCGCGCCCGGCCCCAAACAGACTTCAACAGTACATTGAAAGGATCATCCACCATGATCCGGAAGAATGTATCTCAAGGAAGATACAAGGATGGTTCAACACATGCAAATCAATAAATACATCACATTAACAGAATGAAGAACAAAAGCCACATCCTCATCTCATTAGATGCAGGAAAAGCATATAACAAAACTCAGCACTGTTCATGATAAAAATTCTCAAAAAATTAGGTACAGAAGGAATGCACAGAAATCAGTAGCACTTCTATACACTAACAACAAACTATTTGAAAAAGACATCAAGAGAACAATCCCATTTACAATAGCTACCAAAAAATAAAATACTTAGGAATAAATTTAACCAAGGAAGTGAAAGATCTGTACACTGAAAACTATAAAACATTGCTGAAAGAAACTGAAGATGACACAAATGGAAAGACATCCCACATACATGGATCAGAAGAAGTAATATTGTTAAAATGTCCACACTACCCAAAGAAATCTACAGATTCAATGCAATCCCTATCAAATTTCCGATGACACTTTTCACAGAAATTTTTTAAAATCCTAAAGTTCATATGGAATATCAAAAGACCCGGTATAGCCAAAAGCAATCTTGAATAAAAAAAGAACAAAGCTGGAGGCATCCGCCTACCTGACCTCAAAATATACTACAAAGTTAAAATAACCACAACTATACTATATAGTACAGTATACTACAGTTATAGTATAGTTTTACTGGCATAAAAACAGACACATAGACCAGCGGAACAGAATAGAGAGCCCAGAAATAAATCCACAAATTTATAGTCAATTGATTTTTGACAAAGGTGCCAAGAACACACACAGAGGAAAGGACAGTCTCTTCAATAAAGCATGTTGGGAAAACTAGATATCCACATGCAGAAGAATGAAATTAGATCCTATCCCATACCATATGCAAAATTTAAATCAAAGTGGATTAAAGACTTAAACATAACACCTGAAACCATCAAACTACTAGAAGAAAACGCAGAGGAAAAGCTTGATGACTTGGTCTGGGCAGTGATTTTTTTGATATGACCCCAAAAGCAAAGGCAACAAAAGTAAAAATAGACAAATGGGACTACCTCGAACTAAAAAGCTTCTGCACAGCAGAGGAAATAATAGCATGAAGAGACAACCTACAGAATGGGAGAAAATATTTGCAAACCATGTATCTGATAAGGGGTTAATATCTAAAATATATAACAAACTCAAATAATTGAACAGCAACAAAACAAATAATTAAAAAACGGACGAAGCACCTGAATAGACATTTCTCAAAAGAAGACATTAAAAATAATCAACAGGCATGTGAAAAAATGTTCTACGTCTCTAATCATCAGCAAAATGAAAATCAAGGGCCGGGCACAATGGCTCACGCCTGTAATCCTAGCACTCTGGGAGGCCGAAGAGGGAGGATTGTTTGAGGTCAGGAGTTCAAGACCAGCCTGTGCAAGAGTGAGACCCCGCCTCTACCCAAAATAGAAAAAATTAGCTGGGTGTGGTGGTGCACGCCTATAGTCCCAGCTGTTCATGAGGCTGACGCAGGAGAATCACTTGAGCCCAGGAGACTGAGGTTGCAGTGAGCTATGATGATGCTGCTGCATTCTAGCTGGGGTGACAGACAGAGACTCTGTCTAAAAAAAAAAAAAAAATCAAAACCACAATGAGATGTCACCTCATTGATGAAGGTTCAGAAGGAGCTTGGGGAGATGTTGGTCAAAGGATACAAAATTTCACTTAAGAAGAATAAGTTCAAGAGATTTATTGTGCAACATAGTAACTATAGTTAATACCAATGTTTTATATTCTTGAAGATTGCTGAGAGTAGATTTTGAGTGCTCTCATCACAAAAAATGATAAGCATGTGTTAATCAGATCAATATCCACAATGTACACATATTTCAAAATATTATGTTGTATATGATAAATATATACATTTTATCAATTAAAAATTCAATTAAAAAAGAAAAACAAGCATAAGTCATCTACAATGAAAAGAAAGCAGGACAGTGGCTACCTTAGGAGCTGTGACTGGTGGGGGGGGGGCTTCTGGGGCTCCAGTAAAACCATTTCCTGATGTGGGTGTGGTGACACAGGTGTGGTCACACTGGAAATCCACTGAGCCGTAGGCCTGTGACTTATGCACTTTCTGTACATCACTTATACTTCAATAAGCAGTTAAACAAAAAAAGCCAGCACAGTGGCCCTGGAAAGAAGGGCTGGCTGAATTTGGTGGCCCAGGTCCCCCCAGATCTCGGCCCTTCACAGCTCTGGCCCTGTCCAGCTGGACACCACGTACCTAGGTGGGATGACCTGGGGCGCGGGGGAGGCAGAGCGGGAAGGTGCCCCAGACTGGGTCAGAGCACCTTGCCACGCACAGGCTGTGTGACCTCCTGCAAGTCTCTACCTCTCTGATCCTGTCTCCTCCTCTCTCTGAGGACACTTGTGGATTTGAACACTTGGAATGCTCAGGGCCATGAGAAGGTCCCACGGGTGGGTGGTGCCCTGATGCGCCAGGTACACACCTCCAAGGTTTCCTCTACACCTGAGAAGGGGGCGCCAGCCTGAGACCACTGCCAGGAGACATTCCTGGCCCTGAGGAGGGTGGGCAGGGCACTCAGGGAAAGGAAATGAGCCGACTCGGAGGGGCGAGGCACAGGGATGGCGGAGGAGGCCACGGAGGATCCCAGCCTGGGTCCTGGAACGCCAGGCACAGGGGTCTGGCTTCATCCTAAGGTGATGGGGAGCTGTGGAAGGGTGCTGAGCTGGGCAGGGACTCGGTCTCGGCTGTCTCAGGGAGCTCCATCTGGCTGCCACATGGAGAATGGACCAGAAAAGGACGAGACTAGAGCAGAAACGCCAGAAGGCAGGCCACAGCACTCGCACGGCAGCCCCGGTGTGCTCGGAGAGGAGCCAGGTCCTAGGGCTGTGTGGGAGGGGGGCTCCACTCTACCTGGCGGCCAACCAGTGGAGGGGCTGAGGGGGAATGCAGGAGTGCCCACTGCCCCACACCCCACAGTGGTGCCCGGGGCATGGCCCAGGCCTGGGAGAGTGGGTGTTACCCACTGTGGGCTGAAGGAGCCAATGTGACCTCACTCACACCCTGGCAATCCAAGACCCCAGTCCCCCTCTCCTCAACCTCCCATTACCCCCCACTCAAGGTATGACAGGGCCCCTCTCCGCCGCCCTTTGTCATACGAACAGGGAAGGGCGGGACAGCTGCGCCTTCAGCGTTCAGGGGCTACAGTCCACTCCAGCTTGCACACCTTTGCCGACACCCATGCTGGGCCGGCCCTGAGCTGGCTGACAAGGAGGCGGCTGGACCCTCAAGGCAGTGCCACTCAATGAGTGGCACAAGGTGACAAACACTCTGAGGTCAGTGCTCCCAGGAGTGAGGCAGGTTATAGGGCGGGTACGGGGTGGGGAGAATGGTGGTGGCTCTTCAAGATGGAGCCTGAGGGGTGTGCAGGGCAGGGTGCAGGAAGGACGAGGAAGGGGGAGAGCATGGGGCAGGCAGAGCCTGGGGGAGTTGGCAGGACCAGCTCTGCAGGGCTGGGGATGCCAGGCTGAGGGACACCTGCTCATACTGGGGCCCAGGGCAGCCAGGGGTGAGACTGAAGGTCAGAAGCTGACACAGTGACCCAGGCCAGGGAGTGCCATGGCCTGAGCTGGGGCGGGGAGGCCAGGTGCCAGAGGAGGGGCCTGGAAGGGCAGGCAGTGTGTCAGTTCGGTGACTAACAGGTTATCTGTGCTTTTGTTTTTATTTATGTATTTCTTCCCTTCTGTCCCACACCACTGCCCTCCTCTACCTGCCCCACACGCCACCGTTCTAATAAGATGCTTAACGTGTGTCTCTGTCCCCTCGTGGGCGGGTGTGCCCTCGCTCTCCACGTCCGGTGCACCCAGGAACGGACGGCAGGGTGGGGAGAACGTGTACTTGGAAGGACAGTGGCTCGGGCCCAGCGCAGGCTCCAGCTCCCGGGCCACCCAGGGTTCCAGGCTCCCGGGTTCTGGCACCAAGGCCAAGGCGGCCCGGCCCAGTGAGTCACTCCAGCTAACGCCAGGCAAGCTGGCACCAGGGCTGGGAAATCCTGTCTTCCTCCTCCCCTCCCTGCTCTTATCGCTTCTGTCCGTGTCCAATCCATCCTCCACCCAGCTGCAGGGGGATCCTCCTAACACCTCAGTCCCGCCGGGTTGCTCCCTGCTAGAGATGCGGAGGGCCTGGAGGGCAGGGCCAGGCGCATGCAGGGCACGGGGTCTCTAGCTGGCCCCGGGGACAGTGGTCCTGGAGCTCCGATGTCCCCACAGTGTGTACAAGGAAAGCGCTGGCCTCTGGGCCTGGCTCTGCGCAGCCCCGACTGAGTCATAGGCCTGACCCCACAGCTGTTCCTCAAGTGGGAGCTGGGCCCTGCCCAGGGCGGCGGGAGGGGGGGGCTGGGGAGTGTCTGTAAGCGGAGCCTGCGCAGGAAAGGAACCTCCAAAAGGGCTGTTTCGGCTCATGGGTTCCTGCGGGCCTCCGGCAGGGACGGGGGAAGCTGAGAGCCTGGCCACACTCCTGGAGACGGAGGCTTCCCTGGGCAGGGGCTGGCACAGGCTCAGCCTCCGGTGACCAGCTCAGCATGGTTTCAGCACTGAAAGAGCCACACCCCGGGGCACCCCTCAGTCCTGGGCAACCCAGAACCTCGGGGCTCCCAGCCCAGCGCGAGGCCCTGCAGAGGGGGTGCCGAGAGCAGCAGGTGCGGCCAGGCACCCCGACAGGGCCTTCCTCTCCTGCCCGGGTGAGCGGGGGGTGTGTGCCCTCCCACTCCCCCACAGGGAGACAACCTGACAAAATGAGACTTGATCAAGCCACTTAAGCCACCCCTGCCTCACTACACCGCGTGACCCCAGGCAAGCCTCTGCCCTCTCTGGCCTGCAGGCTGTCACCCTGATGGCAAGGGGAGGAACACCACTTGCTCTTTCCCGTCTGGCGCGTTTGTCACTAGGACAGCTTCTTTCCCCACTTCCTGCATGGGCAGTCTGTACCCCTAGTACCACCTGCCCCCCAAGACTCAAGGTTTGAAAACCAGTGAGATGGTGCCCGCTTCTCAGACTGGGAAACTGAGGTGTCATGCTCAGATCAAGCTCTTGCACAACCTCGGAAATGAGCTGTGCTGTTCCCATGGCACAGATGGGGACAGAGGCTCAGAGGGGGAAGAGGATGCTCTGGGCAGAGGCAGGAACCTGTCCCATGGCAAAGTCCTGCTCTGCCTGGACCACCACCCTCAGGCAAAGACACCTGCTTACGAGCTCAGTGTTCGTCCCCCGGCCCCAGCCAACCTTCACCCTCACCTGCTCTGTGCCTGGCCCGGGGGGCAGTGAGGAGCCAGGGGGGCTGTGCCCTAGAGGGCAGCCTGGCGAAGGAGAGGGAGCTGTAGAGACGGCCCCTGAGAGAACCAGGCCCTGCAGGGCCTGGCCTGGCAGGATGGCATCCTGACCTGCTAGGATGGCAGCCCCTGTCTCCGGGCAAGCCCCACACACTGCTCTGAGCTGTGCCCTGTTCCTGACCATGGCAGCCTCGAATGCCAAGGCCTCCTCCCCATGCCCAGGCAGAGGGCGAATCAGAGCCTCAGGGTGTCAGGCTGGGCAAGAGATGTCCTGCCCACGTGCCCATCCTCAGACCAGGAGAGGCGCATCAAAGCAGTAGCCTCTCCGTACCTCAGATCACTCGGCTGTGAAATGAGGGTCTTTTATGCTCCACCGGCCCAACCTGCCCACCTCACCCCCGCACACCTCTGCTCCGGGCAGGACTTGGCCTCAATAGGCTTGGTGTTCTCATCTGCCAAGAGGGACCCCTGGGGTGCCACCCTCGTAGGGTGATGGTGAGAAGCAAATGACCCTGCAGGGCCTGGGTTTATTGATGAGTATCTGGAATGAGCTGCACTCCGCCCTGAAGGGCCAAATGCAGGACGGGGTCTAGTCACTGGGGCAGCCATGGGACACGCCACCCACCACATTCCCTTCTTCCAGATATCCCTGATATCCGGCTACCCTGGGCTCGGGCTGGGCACTGGGGCCAGAGGTGCAGAGCCCTGGGCCCCGTCGCAAGGCTCCCAGGCTGGGGGGTAGACAGACAAGGAGAGTGACCTCACGGGGTAACAAGGGCTGTGACTCGGGGAGGCCAGCTGTGGGCACCTGAGTGCCTGCAATGACGCTGTAGTTGGTCCCTGTGGGAGGCTGAATAATGGCCCCCAAGATATCCACGATGGAGCCCCTAGGACCTATGGATGTTACCTTATATGGCTCAAGGGACTCTCAGATACGATTAAGGATCTTGAGAGATGGGGAGATTATCCTGGATTATCCGGGTGGGCCCTACATGTGGTCACAAGTGTCCTTACCAGAGGGAAGCAGAGCGAGACTTGACTGCGGAGGAGGAAAAGGCCATGAGGCAAGGCAGGTGCAGGCTGGGCTGGTGCGGGCACAGGCGTGGCCTCCGCCAGAAGCCGGGAGAGACCAGGAACAGTGTCCCCTAGAGCCCACAGAAGGACCCAGCCTGGACTGTAGCCCCATGAGACTCATGTTGCACTTCTGACCTCTAAAACCGTCAGAGAATAAATTTGTGTCGCTTTCGGCCACCAAGTTTGTGGTAATTTGTCACAGCAGTGATAGGAAACAAATACTGTTCTTGAAGAACGGTGGGGGGCAGGGGGGTAACGGAGACCGTCCCTCTCACTTGCTCAGGGAAGCCAGGGAGTGGGGATGAAGTTATCACACTTCGAACGAACTGTGCCAGCGGACAACAAAGTCACCCACACTTCAGTGTCTCCGTTACTGTTACTAGTAACAAATCACTTGGGCCCCACCTCACCAGGACTGGCAGGAGAGGTGACACAGCAGTGGGGGCCCCGGGCAGGGGCTGGCTGGGCAAGGCAGGCAGATCGGGCTGCAGGCTCTCAGTCTCTGTCCACCATCGCCCGGGGCACACCTGACAGTGAAGGTGAGCTGGGCACCAGTGGATGGGTTTTGGTCTGCTCTGGCCACCAGCCCCTTCTCCCACAGCTAACCACAAGCCCCACTGTGGCAGAAATGATTAAGGATCTTCAGAAGGGGAGGCCACCTGGCCTCAGCCACTCCACACCCCTACCCTAGCCCTGGGAGAGCCAGGGGCCCTAGAAACACCCGTCTGAACAATGAGAATGGGCATTACAGGCCGGCAAACACACCCATCCACTACTTCCACGCCCAGGCCTAAGGGCTGGCATCCTAAGACATCCTGCTTTGAACCCCAAAGGGACTTGGCCCACTTTGCCCTTGGTGAGCAGGGAAAGGCAAGGCCCGAGGCCAAAAGGAAGCCGGCAGTTCTGCCTAATTCCTAAATGCTTAATTCCTAAACGAAGTGAGGCAGTCCCAGGGTGTCCCCAACCACCCAGAGAAGGGGCTGCAGAGATTGGGGTGGGTGCCGGAAGGCCAAGCCTGGGGACCACGCAGGCGAAGCAAGGTTCTGAGCAAGCAGGCTAAGAGATGAAGGGGCAGAGGAGGTCTCTGGGGGACTTGAGGGGTGGCCGGGAGGGGCTCCAAAGGCGCTCACAGTGCTCGAATGGATGGGGGCAGAGATGGGCAGGGGGTGAGGTGAGGAGCCCAGCTGCAGACAGAGCTGCCTGGGAGGGGGCCGTAGACCCTGCCCGCCGCAGCTGGGGGGCCCAGGGCCCGCTGCCAGGCTTTCCGCACAACCTCCTGAGGCACACTGCGGGGTGCTCTCCGCTGCCCAGCCCCTGCTCTCCCCAGGGGACTTGATCAGGTGGACAGAGACACTCCCATGAGGGGACTGAGGGAGTCAGCAGTTCTCCTCACCCACTACAGCCAAGAGGGACCCCATTCCCTTCCACCCCTCTTCTCCCTAAGTCAGTCCTCCTTCTCCAGGGAAGGAACTAAGTGATGTTGATCATTAATTCCTATTAATAATAATGGCTATCAAACACCATGTACTTAGAAAAGTGCTTTCAGGGAGACGATCTAACTTGATCATCGCCCTCCCCGAATGCCTGTGATTAGGCAGCGTCTATATACCCATTCCACACTCCAGAAAACTGAGACAGAAAGGGGAAGTTCCCTGCCTCAAGGCCAGGCAGGCAGGTAGGAGAGGTGGTGGAGAGAGGCCTTGCTATGTGCCCCCTGGGGCTGCAGAGGGCTCCTATTTGGGGACCGGGGCTTCAGGGCTGTCCTGAAAGCCTGCAGGGAAGGCAGGGGCAGACAGCACTGGCCTGGAGCAGTGTCCTGGATGTCACTCCCAAAAGCCCACAGGTATCTCACGGCCACCCTGTCCAACCCTCAACTTCCCTCAGACCTGCTCCACCCCCAGTGCTGGTCCCCATCTGAGATGCACCCCACACCCCCTTCCCCAGTCCTGGGGCCCTGTGCAGCCCCTGGCACTTCCCACCCACCTCACCCCTGCTCTGGAGCCCTTATCAGCCCACCCCCCCCAAGCCTAGCCCTGGGTGGGCAGCTGGGGAGGGCAGAGGGGAGGGGCTCTCCCAGCAGGGGCCTCCTCACAGGCCTCAAGAGCAGCGAGACAACCCTCTCAGACACACATCTGACCCACTTAATCCCCCACCCACTGGACTAGCACCCATTTTCACACCTCCAAGCCTTTACCCACGCTAAGCCCCAGGCCTGCAATGCCCTGCCGTTTCTCTTCTGCCTGGTGATTCCTTTGTCACCCAACCCCCCAGCAAGGATCAGTCCTCGGTCCTAGTGCTTAGCGGGAGAATTATCTGTTGACCCATAAGTCCCAAAGCCGAGAAGAGGCTCCTCAGGGCAAACCACCCCTCCCCCCACAGCAGCAGCTGCTGGGCCCACCCTACCCCGCCCAGGTCCTCAGCAGGGGAAGGCAGCAGGGCCTCCCCACCCCCACCCCAGGACTCTGGGGACAGGGGCAAGGACCAGCCCAAGGACCTGGGAGGTATCTATCCTGGCAGAACACAGTGGTTCCCCCAGGAGGCCTCACACTCAGAGTGTTGGCTGAGCCTCACCATTAAACCCACGTCTTCCAAGTGGCCTGCCCAGATCCCTGCCTGCCCAGAGTCCCGGGGATAGCTGCCCTCAGCACTCCTCTCCTTCCAGCCTGGCGCAGGAAGAGGCTCTGGCTCGAGAGCCAGGTGGACCCCACGTCAAATTCCGGCTCAGCAGTCCTGAGAGGGCAGCTCGCCTCACCTCTCCGTGCCCCACTCTCCTCGTCTGTGTGGGGTCTGGGGCTGAATCCCAACACGTGGAATGAAGGCAGGAGAGAACCTGGCACCTGTTAATGATCTTCTGTCCCACTTCACCTGGGGTCCCCTAGGCCGGTCTCCCGACCCCCGACCCTGAGGGATGGGGGAGGGAAGGCGGGCAGGATCAGAGAAGGCAAAGATGCCTTCTCTCCCAGGTCCCCCGCCCCCACACGCCTGCAGCCAAGGAGAAAGGCCCCCATTCACCTGGGGAGCAGGGCTAGGAAGGGGAACAGGCTCTGACAGCTCGGGCCTCGGCCCTGCCAGCTCCCCTAAGCCTGGGGTAGGGGACCCACAAGGGGTTGGGGGATGATGGGGCGGAGGGTTCGGGGGGGGGGGGGCACAGTAAAGGAGAATTGTAAGAGGAGGGGAAGGGACAGTCAAGCCCCGAGTGTCCAGCGCAGCCCGCCGCGTAAGCACTAGGAAAACGACTCCGGAACTAGCAGGGGGAGGTGGAAAAGACCCCTCGCTGGGGGTGGGGGTGGGGACGAGCCCCGGGGGCCCGGGCGGATCCCGGCGGCCCCCGCCCCCTAGGCCTGCTCACTTCCTTCCCCAGCCCTAGGACCGGCCGGGATGGGAGCCCCCGACACAGATCCGAGCTCCCGGGCACGCACCGGGACGCGTCGCACCCGCACACACAGCTCGGAACTCACACAAACGCGCGCGCTCGCACACGCCTCCCTCCGCGCCGCGCCTCCTACCTGCCGCGCCGCCGCGGGCCGAGCTGCGCTCCCGGGATGCGGGGCCCCGCGCGGGCGCCGGTGCGGAGGCTGCGCCGGCCTCGGGCTCGGGCCGGAGATCCAGCCGGGGCTGGCCGGGGGCGGGGGCTCGGGCTCGGATTCCCCGGGTTCGGCCGGCCCGGCCCCGCCCCGCGGCCCCCGCCCATTCGGAGCCGCAGGCGTGGCCTCCGCGGGGCGGGCGGGCCGGCTGCGCGCATGCGGGGCCGGCGCCGGGGGGCGGCGGGGCCGGGCTGCGAGGTGCCCGCGCTTCCCTGCGTGAGCCAGCCTCGGCCCTCCCTGCGGCCCACCCGGGCCCTGCCCGCCGCAGGGGAGCATCCCCGGGCGGCACGCGAGAGCCGGCTGCTCCGCGGGGCGCCGGGCCGAGACCGAGGCTGCGGGACCGCCGGCGACCGGGGCACGCACCTCGTGCCGTGAGCCCGCCGGGGCACGGCCGGTGGCTGTGGAAAGGGCCTCGTGAGGCGGGCGCGCCTCCCTTCCCCGTCCACGCCTGTCGCCAGGTGTTTGGACGGAGGAGCGGGAGCCCAGGCCCCAGCGAGACGAGAGCGGGCCCTTGCCAGCGGGGCTGCCGCAGGAGGGCCCTGGGTCCCGGCTCATATTTGACTCTGTGACTGGCTCTCAGGATGCCCTGGAAAGGCACCGAGCCTCGGTTTCTTCATCTGTAAAATGGGGCAGTGTGGGGAATACGGTAGAGAAGACGTAGGGATGGCCCGTTCTGCGGTGCAGCAGGGGCTCGGGGCCCGCCGGCTCGCTCTCCAAGGCTACTGTCAGCCGCTTTGCAGGCGGAGAAACTCAGGCCCGCTCCCCCTCCCCCTCCAGCTTCCCAGTCTTGATGTCATCTACCTCTCAGTCACTCAGACTTCTCTAGCCTCTCCCGCCTCAAGGGCTCTGTCCCAGGCCGCCCAGACGTTTCTCCCCTAAGCGTAGCCCCTCCGATCCAGCCAAGGAACTTTCAAATCCGCAGCTGCGAGCTGCCACCCCCAGAACCACGTTCCAAGACTGCGCCCCATCTGACTCCCCATCCCCCCTCACCCCATTCCACTGCGTGTATGGGGGCGCCAGCTCCTGGAGCTCATTTCAAGGGCTCTGCTGTACTCCCCCACCCTTTCAAGCCTTGGTGCTGATCTGCTGCTGTCTGAAGGGCTCTTCCATCCCCCACACACCAGCATGGCACCCCCTTCTGCAGCATTCCCACCCCCTTGGGGCCCTCCTCTCGTGCTGCTTCTCTGAGTTAGTGGGGGGGGGGGAGTCCCGGCTTCTCCTGTGAGGCCGAAGCTCCTGCAGGCAGAGGCTGAGGCTCATTCTCAGGAAGATGGTAGCACTTGGTAGAACCAAGCAGATCTGGGCTCCAGTCCTTGCTCTACCAGTTACTGGCTGTGGGACCTGGGCAAGTCCTCTGTCCTTTCAGAGCCTCATTTTCCTTGTCTGTAAAATGAGCTTCTAGCTGAAGCACGTGATGATCAGGTACAGGCAAGTCGTGGGGCTCTGTGAGGGCCCCATCATGTAGGATGTTGGGCAGCATTGCCTCTGGGCTGGGCAAGGTGCAGCTGGGGTCCTGTCTGAGAAAGCATGTCTGCCTCCGCCCACGTGACAAGGGGAGGGGAAGGGGAAAGGGGAGAGGCTCAGAGGATGCTCAGACCCCCTTCTGTATCTCAGTTGGAGCCACAAGAGGGGTGTCGAATAGTGGTTGCAATTGTGGACCCTGCCTGGGCTCATATCAGCTGTATGATCCTGGGCAAGTGACCCACCCTCACTGTGCCCCAGTCTCCTCACCTATAAACCAGCATAGTAGCACCCTCACCATGCAGCTGCTGTGGGATTAAATGGGCCGATCCACATAGAGCCCTGACTGTGGCCCCCTGCTTGGAGTAAGAGCTCAGCATGTGTTAGCTGGTGTTATTTTCATTTAGTCCAACTGCCTCACTTTGAGAAGACACTGGGTCCTAGGAGCAGACACACATATGCATGGCTGGTTAGAATTCCAGGCATCCTAGAATGTTAGGACCGGAGGGGCCCACCTCAGAGTCCATCTCTGGCAGCTTGACCTTCTCTGCCAGGTGAGGGAGGAGGCCTAGAGAGACAGTGCACTGTCCAGGGCACCCAGCTGGTGCGGGTGGGGGAGAGCCATTGGCCTTGCTCTTGCGGGGAAGGGAGAGGTTAGGACAAGGCCCGAAGAGCCAGGCCTGCCCATCCTGTCTGGGAGGTGGTGGGACTTTGATGATGCTGTGCCCCCAGGGATACTGAAGGTCAGTTTTTATGAACTGAGTCATCTAGTGGTGCCATTACAGGGCCTGAGGTGTAGGTGCTATTCCCATTTAATTCTCACAACCACCTTGTGCAGGAGCCCTTAGTAGCTCATTTTGCAGATGATAGCACTGAGCCTCAGGGAGATGCCCCAGGTCACACAATTAGTAAATGACAGAACTGTCTGACTCCACTCTTGTGCCCTCTCCCTCCCTGTCCCCCATCTCCTCCAGGAAAAGTCCACTCTGCAGCCTCCTTGACCAGTTGCCCAACCTCTGCTTGGATCCCCCTGTGACTGGGAACTCATTTCCTCACAGGATAGCCCTCTCCCCTCCACTAGGGAAAGTCTTTTGACTGATCCACCCTCTCTTCCTGGTTCTGCAGGACTCTGTACCTCCCATCCTACCAGAGCCTGGAGACAGGATCTCCTCTGTACCAGGCCAGAAAACCCCTGTCTTCACGGCTCCTGTGTGTGACAGGGGTTCCCAGGTGAAACTTACTATTGTAATAATTTTGCTTTAAAAAAAACCTCAGCAGACCTAATTACAAAACTATTGTTTGAGAACCCTAAAGGAAGCCCCTTGGCCTGGGCAGTAGCTCAAATTGAAAGCTCCTAATGCTTGGTATCTTGAGGTGGGACATTAAATAACCATGTTATCTAGTTCCTCCTGTTCCCGGCTAGCTCAGGCAAGGGTGAAGATTTCAGGGAGAGAAGTCCGATCAGACACACACAACTTCCAGCTGGGAGTAGATGCTAACGGTGCTGCCCTGAGTGGTCAAGAAATGGGAGGGTCACACTGAACTCTGGGGCAGATGTCATGGAAAAGGGAGGTACAGAAGACAGAATGACATTCAAATTGCCTTCAATTCCATCCTGCTCTGAAATATTGCTTATATTTTATTACTATCATGGATATTATTAAAAAACAGTCAGAACCGAGGTGGGTTTATTCCAGGAATGCAGGGTTGGTTTAATATTAGAAAATCCATTAATGGCATTGTATTAGTTTCCTAGGGCTGCCATCATAAAGCACCACAAGCCGGGTGGATTTAACTACAGAAATTTATTGTCTCACAGCTCTGGAGGCTAGAAATTTGAAATAAAGGTGTCATCGGGGTTGGTTCCTTCTGCAAGACACAATTCAACCTATAACAAGCAGGTACCATGTTAAGGAACCTAAGGGGAAAAATCATATGATTTTCTCTATAAATGCTGAGAAAGCTTTAACAAAATTCAATGCCCATTCATGATAAAAATAGTGAAATAGGAAATGAGGGATACTTTTTCAACACCATAAAATAGAATCCTAAAGCCAGCATCTTATGTAATCGAGAAACACTAGAAGCATTTCCACTAAGATCAAGAACAAGGCTAGAATGCCACTATCTCCACTACTATTCCACACTGTACTAGCAACATTAGCCAATGCAATTGACAAGAGAAATCAAAGGGAGGCCTAAGAGCTGGTAAAGAAGAAAGAAATGTATCTCTATTTTCAGATAATATAAAATTATACCTGAAGAACCCCAGAGAATCAATGATAAAACTAATTCAAACAGTAAAGGAGTTCAGTGATGTAGCAGGATATACAATTAATATATATTATAAAATTCAATAGCCTGTAGGTATAGATTCATATGAGGAAAATTTTTAAACATTCTTGAAAGACACTAAAGAAAAATAAATAGAAAGATATCCTCTCTGCTTGAATAGGATAAGTCAACATTATAAATGTGTGCTACATGGCTTACATCTGTAATCCTAGCACTTTGTGAGGCCAAGGAGGGAGGATTGCTTGAGGCCAGGAGTTCAAGATCAGCCTGAGCAAGAGTACAACCCTGTCTCTACAAAAAAAAAAAAAAGAAAGAAAAAAGAAAAATTAGCAGGGTGTGGTGATTTATGGCTTCAGTCCCAGCTACTGGGGAGGCTGAGGCAGGAGAATCACTTGAGCCCAGGAGTTTGAGGTTGAAGTGAGTTATGATGACACCAGTGCACTCCAGCCTGGGTGACTGAACAAGACCCAGTCTCAAAAAAAAAAAAAAAAAAAAATTATAAAGGTGTCAGTTCTCCCTAAGTTAATTTTTAAATTCCATGCAATCCCAATAAAAATGCCAGCGAGCTATTTTATGAAGATAGACAAGTTGATAGTAAAGTTCACATGGAATAATAAACGTGGAAGAACATATAGGGAGACACTGGAAAGGAAAAACTATGAGGGGAAGCTGGCCTTATCAGACACTTAAAAAATAAAATCTTCCGTGATTAAACATGGGGTGGTACTGGTGCATGAATAGACCAGAAAATTCAGAATTAGACCTAAATACATCTTTCCCCCAGTGATTTGAGATGCTACCTTTGTTACACGCTAAAGATAGACTTTATAGTAACTGTTGCTGGGATAACTGGGTAGCCATTTGGAAAAAGATAAAATCAGATACATATGTTACACCTGCGGTCCCCAACACCCAGGCCATGGACAGTATGGACCAGTCGGTCTGTGGCCTGTTGGGAACCAGCCACACAGCAGGAGGTGGGCAGTGAGTGAGCAAGTGAAGCTTCATTTGTATTCACAACACTCCCCATCACTCCCATCTCCTCTGGCTCTGATGAGCTATTCTATTTTTTTTTTTTTTTTTTTGAGATGGGGTCTTGCTCTGTGGCCCAAGCTAGAGTGCAGTGGCCTCATCACAGCTCACTGCAACCTTGAGCTCCTGGGCTCAAGCAATCCTCCTGCCTCAGCCTCCCAAGTAGCTGGGACTACAGGCGTGTGCCACCATGCCCAACTAATTTTTCTATTATTTTGTAGAGATGGGTCTTGTTCCTGCTCAGGCTGGTTTCAAACTCCTGGCCTCAAGCGATCTTCCCACCTCAGCCTCCCAGAGTGCTAGGATTACAGGCGTGAGCCACCACGCACCCAGCCTATTTAACTTCTTGAGGAACTGCCAGACTGTTTTCCACAGCGCTGGGAGTGTCCACCTGTACCCTCCCCACAGCCCTGGGAGTTACGTGTAGACCCTGAGACCCTCGGAGTGGGAATCTCCTGCCTAAGGCCTCAGCCAGGGGAAGGAGCTGGAGCTGAGCTGGCACCCAGGGCCCTCTGCCTGCACATTGCCATGGAGGGGCAGCAGGGCCCCCAGGGCCCCAGATTCTCTAATGCCCCACAGGCAGGTGGTAGCGGGCAGGGTGGGGAGTAAGGGTGGGCATCAGAGATGCCCAGGACCTTTCTGTGCCATCTGAGACCTAAAGGAGGTGGCACTTGCCTATGCCCCTCCCTTAGGCCAATATGGATCCCCACCAACCCCTTCCCAGCTGTGGGGTCTCATTGATTCTGCTCTGAGTTCCCAGCTTAGCCCTGAGGAGGGGGGTGGCGGGGAATATAGCTGAATGGGGTGTGAAAGGGGTCCTGGCTGAGTCTTCAAGACATTTAGGTCTTGAGGGCAGCCAGGGAGATGTGTTCCCTTGGGCCTGGGGATAGGAACTCATTTGCTTAGAAAGCTTTTGGGTTTTGCTGAAGGTTTCTGGGATTCTAGCCCCTGGAGTGGCCCCAAGGTATGGGAGGGAGCACCTGTCCCACGATGGCTGGCCTCTTGGACGCCCATTTGAGCAGGGATTGGATGGGGGCTGCCAGCAGCTGTGCCCCATCCCTGAGAGATTGGGGGGATCCCTTCTCCCCACTTCTGTGCAGAGCCCAGCATTGCTTGGGCAGGGGGTGCTTCAGAGCACTTCATCCTGGCCCAGCAGTGAGGATTGGGGGCGCTGGCCCTCAGCCCACAGGGTGGTTGCTGTGAAGGGGACAAAGGGAGGGGATATATGAGGGGCTAGGAGCTGGACCAGCACCTGGGCACTTCCCCCTCTGCCTGCATGCTGGGGGCTGACCCGGGGTAGGGTCAGAGGCCGTTGGGATGCAGGGGTGAGGGACCCTCCATGCCCCCCAGGTGCTTCCACAGCCTCCAGCACTCTCAAGTTCCGTGTTCAGGTGTCCAGACCTTCTCCAAGCTGCAGGCCCACAGGGCCCCTGACTGCCGCCCCCCCTCATGGAGGGGGTCACCCCACTCCCTCCTCACTATTCCCCGGGCTCCCCACACCCCTCCAATCCCTCTGCCTCAGCAGCCAAATGAACTTGCTCAAATCCAAATCCAGTCTCCTACTCTACTGATTCAAATTCTTGAGAGCAGGAGCAAAGAATCAAGGATGACATTTTAAAAACTGATGTCATCGCTGTGTTCTTGGGAGCACCAGAATTAATCTTCTGGAAAGATTGCTCTTCTGTTGGGAAAAATACATTAATGGAGCTGTTTGTTATTCAAAAGCAGGCTGAGTCTAGGCTGGGGGGAGGAGATGGCCTGTGTCACAACAGAATTATTCTGTAAATGACTGTCCCTGGGTGGAAAGGGGCCATCTCTAAAGAAATTGTTATAACATTGATTTGAGCTCAGAGATTGGCAGTTTTCCCTGTAGCTCTGAGGAAAGAGAAAGTTGACCCTCCAAAGCAGGCAGTGGTTCCTGATCTCCTGGCTTTGGCGGCCCACAGCCCAGCCTTGGGCAAGGGAAGGTGTCTGCAAGGACCAAGGGGCTGTCCTCACCCTGAGGAACCAGGTCTAGGAGTCTACCGGGTGGTCTCCACCTGCACATTCGGCGGCAGCTGTGGGATCAGTGTGACCCACTTCCCCCGATACACTCAGCGTGATAAGTGTGACCAGCTTTCCCAGCCCGGCCCCCTAGCAGCTTTGTATCAGAGCCCCCACCCCATTGTGGAAGAATCCAATGGGAGGGGCCCACAGTGCTTCCACATGCTCCATGGAGAGACCTGGAGGATGGGGTTCTGTGCCCCCATCTGTGGGATGTGGCTGCCAAGGTAAGGAGGGGAGGGGAGGTCACCCGATCACCCCAGGCAGAGGTCCGTGGTCCTGCTGCAGGCTGGCCGGCCAGGACCTCCCAGCCACCTCTGCTCCAGGGCCCACCTTGCTCCGGATCCCACCTTTCTTTCCCTTCCTCTGCCGCTTGTGTCCCTGCTGCCTGGATATCCCCTCACCCCTTGTCTTGTCCCTTGCTGTTCTTCCCCGCCCCAGGCCTCAGACCTTGAACTTAGTGAAGCAGCCTCCCCCGGCCTGGCTGGGACCCAGTGCAGAGGCCGACTGGCCCACTCCTTGGTCCTTGGCACACCGTGGTCTCAGCGTGTGCCCGGCCCCGCTCCGGTTCCATCTCTCTAGTCCCTCTTATCCCCATTCCTGTTCTCCTCCTGCCCGAGGCAGCCATTCTGAGTTACTTAATGTGCATCTTTTTGCATGTGTTCTTTGGTGATCTGTCTTGTTTATTTACATAAATGTAATTTTATCTCCTTCTGTTTCTTACTTTTTGCACTGAGTGCTATGTTTCAGGTCCCTCCTTACCACTATGCACGATGTTGAAGCTGTTGCTTCTAATTGCAGTGTAGTGGGCCGTGGGTGTAGTGAGTTTCCCCCCACGGCTTCCCGTCTGCTCCCAGAGGGGTAGACCACGTGGCTGCCAGCTCCCAGCTGCTGCAAGGCTGCAGCGAACGTGGGGGTGCAGAGGTCCCTTTGACACACTGACTTCATTTAATATAATGTTATGCAGCTTTAACCAAGAACGTGAACTATCTTCTTACTCAGATCATTGTCTATGCCCTTAATAGAGTTTTTTCCCCCTCCATGGAAGTCTTATACAGTCACTTAATTCCTAGATACTTCTGTAGTTTTTGTTTCTATGTGAATGGTATTTTCACCCAGCCTTTTAGTTTTTCCTATGTCATCCCATAGAGAAGCTGAAAGAATAGAATGATGAACATCTTTATGCGCTTCACTTGGATTCATCCACTGTTCCTATTTTGCCGTATTTGTTTTTCTTCTTCCTCTCTTCTTTCATGTACATGCACACTTTCCTTCTGAACCATGGGAAAGTAAGATCCAGATGTCATGAATGGTATCTTTTTAAAAAATGACATTTTTTTAATTGGTTATGCCTGGTGTAGAGAAACACTGTTGGTTTTTGCCTGTTGATTTTAAATCTGGCAACCTTGTTACAAGGCTTCTGACATTTTTTTAAACCACAATGGCAATTAGAATTACATTTTATATCATGATCCTATATTTTTTTTTTTTTTTTGAGACAGAGTCTTGCTTTGCTGCCCCAGCTACAGTGCAGTGGTGTCAGCCTAGCTCACAGCAACTTTAAACTCCTGGGCTCAAGCAATCCTCCTGCCTCAGCCTCCTGAGTAGCTGGGACTACAGGTGTGTGCCACCACGCCTGGCTAATTTTTTCTAATTTTAGTAGAGACGGGGTCTCACTCTTGCTTAGGCTGGTCTCGAACTCCTGAGCTCAAGTGATCCAGAGTGTTAGGATTACAAGTGCGAGCCACTGCGCCTGGCCTATCGACACTTTAAAAAATGACTTTTCCTGACTGCTTGTTACTACTATATAGAATTGAATTGATTTTTGCACATTTTCTCAATCTATCTGGAAAACTTGATACTTTTTTTCTCTTTCTCTTTCCTTCCTAACTTCCCTTTCCTTTTCTTTCTCCCTAGAATTTACACATCAAAATGCACATTATTGTATGTTAAAGTATTTTTCTTTTATTTATATTTTATGCTACAATTAAAGCATTATATTGGCTTTTTGAAGGTAGTTTGTGGACAGATTATATTATCTAAGAATTCCATTTCAGGATGGGGAGGGTGACATTAAGTTATTAAAGAAAGGGAAGTTGCATCTCATAGGGTTGTAAACTTCTGAGGTTTTGAAAATTTTATTTCTTTTTTTCCAATCATTATGTTTTCGTATCTTATCTTGCTTTGCTCTCAAGTTCTGAACAATGTGGAACAAAAGTGGTGATAATGAGCACATCTCATCTTGTTCCTAACCTCAAACGAAATGCTTCCAAATGCTTTCACCTTTTACTAACATTTTCTTTAAAATGATGAACGGATGTTGAATTTTATCGAACCTTTTTCCCACTGTATCTGAGAGGCTTGTGTATCTCTTGATGTACAACATTGATTGACCTTCCTGCTTTATTCATATGTTTTGATTGTCTTCTAATGTTAAACTCATCTCGAATTTCTGGGATAAGCCCGTCTGGGTTCTGATAAATTCTTTTTACCTGTCACTGCAAATGTCTGCTAGCATTTTTGTGTAGGATTTTTGCATCTAGGTTCATGAGACAGGCGCATCATTTCCCCTGTTCGTGGGGTCCTTGGGAGGTTTGAACATCAAAGTCATGCTGGCCTCACGAAGGGAGTCGGGGGCACTGGCTCGCGGGGATGCGGGGACGCGGGATCAGGGGTCCAGGGTGCGGGGTGCAGGGCGGGAGAGCCGCGTGCGAGGCGCGCCCTCTGGCGGCCGTGGGGGGCTCATCAGCCGAGGAGCGGATCGGCGCGCGCCTTGCCATGGCCGCGCCGGTGACCCGCCAGGTGGCACCAAATGGTGCCAGGGCTGCGCGCGCTGAACGGCCTTCCCTGGGCCTGGACACGCGAGCAACCCATCTTCAAAGCGGAGTTCCCAGGACCCAGAGTCATTCAGCAGATCCATAACTGCGGCTTCCCGACCTTTCTGAGCTGTGAAGTTCCTGAATCTTAATCTCTTTTCCAGTAAAATGGGGATAATTCACCTGCTTGTCAGGGAAATGGAAGTTAAAGCCCTTTCCTGAGTGCTTTTGTGACACAGTAAATTGCATCAAAGCACAATTCAGATTTTCCAGGGGACACCTCCACATTCTGGCCTCAGCGTTCTTGTTTTCTTGTCTCTGGTAAGCACTTGACAAATGGCAGCTAGGGGCAGGGAATTCAGGATTAATGATGTTTAATTATCCAGAATGAAAGTCCACACTGGGGAGGTCTGTATGAAGGAAGCACATTTGTTCATCTATTCATTTTTGTTCATTGTATCATTATTATTCATTTATTCTACATATGTTTATCAGGCACTGTGGTAGGCACAATAATGGCCACCAAAGTGGTCCGCATCCTCATCCCTGGAACCTCTGAAGACGTTAGGTTCCACGACAGAGGGAAATAAGGTTGCAGATGGAACGAAGGTTGCTAATCAGCTGACTTTAAGATGGGAAGGTAATCCTGGACTACCCAGGTGGGCCCAAGGTAATCACTGGTCCTTAGAAGTTGAAGGGGAAGGTAGAAGAGTCCGGGATTTGGCTATGGAAGCAAGGCACAGAGAGACGCAACATTGCTGGTCTTGACGGGGCCTCTAGAAGCCGGAAAGGGCAAAGAAATGGATTCTCCTTTGGAGCCTCCAGTAAGGAACGAAGTCCTGCCAACACCTTGATTTTAACCCAGTGAAACCAGTGTTAGATGATGGAGCTGTAGGTTAAAAAATGGGTGTGGTTTTAAATCACCAACTTTCTAGGAATTTGTTACAGCAGCAATAGCAAACTAATAGTGTCCTTACAGATACATCCCACACCATTGGGACAGATGGGCCCTCACTCACTCATTCATTTGCCCCTAAAGCATTTAGGAGTATTTGCTATGGCCTGCTCAGAAGGAAGGCCAGCAAGGGACAAGTGGCTGTGGCTACTCGGGGTCCACGGCTAGGGCTGCAGAGAGGTCCATTAGATGGTTCTGCTGCCTCCTGCTTCCTTCCACCTCCCAGAGTTGACAGTAAGCATTCAGTATGACAATGTCCTCCCATGTGGTTTACAGAGGATTCCATGGTCCCCGGCACAGATCAATCATCACTGTGGGAAGAGTGGCTCAGAGAGGTGAGATGGCCTCTCAAGTCCCCAGGGTGGGAGTGACGGGACTTGCCAGTGGTTCCTTCTGAGTAAACCTGTGCCAGCCCTGATGTAAACCAGACATGGCCCCGCAATCTGGGAGCAGCCACTCTAGTTGGGGAGAAACAAGGGATCAGAGTGGACACATTAGGTTACTTAAGTGCTATGGCCTGAATGTTTATGCTTCCCAAAATTCATATGTTGAAATCCTATCCCTCAAGGTGATTGGCTCATGAGGGCAGAACCCTCATGAATGGGATTAGTGCCCTTACAAAAGAGGCCCTCGGGACTTGGCACGGTGGCTCACACCTGTAATTCCAGCACTTTGGGAGGCTGAGGCCGGAGGATTGCTTGCGACCAGGAGTTGGAGACCAGCCTGGGCAACCTAGCAAGACCCCCATCTCTACAAAAAATTTAAAAAATTAGCTGGGCATGGTAGTGCCTGTAGTCACCTGTAGGACTATAGCCCCAGGTACTCAGGAGGCTGAGGTGGGAGGATCATTGGAACTTAGGAGTTCGAGGCTGCAGTGAGCTATGATTATGCCACTGCATTCCAGTCTGGGTGCCAGAGATCCCATCTCTTAAAAAAAAAGAAGAAGCCGCCGCCCTTGGGAGCTCACTTGCCCTTTCCACCATGTGAAGACACAGCTAGAAGGTGGTGAGGAATGGGACCTTGCCAGACACGGAATCTGCTGGGACCTTGACCTTGGACTTCCCAGCCTCCAGAACTGTGAGAAATAAATGTTTATTGTTTATAACCTGCCCAGTTTATGGTATTTTTATTGTATCAGCCCAAACTGACTAAGACGCCAGGAGGGCAAGGCTGCTATAACAAAGAAACAGAGGCTCAAAAAACATAAAAGTTTACTATCCTCCCGAGTAGTCTGAGCTGAGCATTCCAAGTCAACCCCGGGTCAGCTCTGCCCTGTGCAGAAACTCAGAAACCCCAGTTTCCTGCTCTCCTCTAGGCCAGTGGTTCTCACCAGGATGAATTTGGCAATGCCTCGAAATGCTTTTGGGTGTCATTCTTTGGGGTGTGACACTCGTATCTAGTGGGTAGAGGACAGGGATGCTGCTAAACATTCCACAATGCACAGGACAGCCCCCACAACAAAGCACTGCCCCATCCAAAATGTCCATAGTTGGGAAGCCCTGGCTTAGGCCTGGAGAGTTGTCCTCACCTGCAAAGTCGGAGCTGGGTCACAAGCGCATCCACGTTCCAGCCCAGGGGAAGGAGGAAGTGAGCACAGGTGGGCCTGGGCCCAGGAGTGGTCCTCCTCACGTCCACTCCAGTCCACTGGAGACAGCCCCCTGACATGGCCATAGCTAACTGCGGGGCGGGGCGGGGCGGGGCGGGCGAGGCTGGCGATGTAGTCTAGGTGCGTGCTCAGAAGGTGGGGAGTAGCAGATTTGGTGGCCAGCCAGCAGCCTCCATCACAGGCATCCCAACTGATACAAGAGACAAGAACAGTGGTGGTGGTTGGGGGACATTTAGGTAACCAGATCAGAGCTTGTGCAAAGACGCGGAGGCAGGAGAGAGCCCAACAAAGCAGGAATGCTTCAGGTGGTTGGCCTGGGTGGAGTCCGACAGTGGGGAGGGATGGCGAGGACGAGGATGGAGAGGCGGGTAAAAGCCAGGCTGCACGAAGCTCAAGTGCTGCCTGAGGAGTTTGGCCTTTGTCCGGAAGGCAGGGAAAGGCATTTGCTCAGTCTCCTGACTCCTTGCCCAGCCTCCTTCCTCCTTGAAGTTGAGACCCTCTCATCTGTCTTGCATGGTCGGGACCTTGGTCACACACATTTCTGCCTGCCCTTAAGCTGCTTCCTTGATTTCCTACTTTGCCAAGATGACTGGCAGCTGCTGGAGGTCAGTCTGGTCCTCAGAGCCCCAGTCAGTGTCCACTGCAGACGCTCCAGCCACCCCTGACACTCCCTGACCATTGTCCACCACAGTCTCAGATCCCCCCACGTCCAGACACAGCTCCACACGCTGGCCTCCACAGGCTTCCCGGCACTGTCCTCCACATCCCCGCCAGCCCCCACCTTGGTTCTCCAAGGCTGACTGCCACCGAGGCCCAGACCCTGCAGGGAGCCTGTCTTTGCTGCCTGGGAGTGGGTGCTGGCCGGCAGGTGTGCATGGGCAGGACCCAAACAGCCACTAGCTTTGGTCAGGGTGAGTGTAGAGGGGACTGCAAATGGTGTGTTGTCCGCGAATGCCCACGTGGCCCTGGATTAGTCACTGTCCTGACCGGGGCTCAGGTTTCCACTTGGCACAGTGTGGATTTTGACCTCACAGGGGTCCCGTGGGCAGTGGTGGGAGGAAGGCTGCCAGATGCCCCTCCGTCCCAAGTGACGGCTGTCTTCTGGGAGGGGATCCATCTGATGACTGTCAGCCCAGCCCCGGCTCCAGCGTTTGTAGAGGAAACCATGGAAACGGCAACTCGTATTTGTACCGCACTTGCTCCACTGCACAGTGACTGCAGCGAGGGAGCTAAGTGTCCCGGCTTGTAAAGGGGGCATTGGAGCTGGGTCTGCCAGGAGGAACAGGCCTGCCTAGCTCAGTGGCCCTCAAGCCTCGCTGCACATTAGAATTCCCTGCCCTCAAGCCTCGCTGCACATTAGAATTCCCTGAGGAATTTTAAAAATACCTGCATGTCTGGGGCTACCCGGACCTATAAAACCAAAACCTCCAGCGATGGGCCAGTACGTAGGTAGTTCCCACCCCCCCCACCCCCACCCCGCCGGCTGATTTCAATGCGCAGCCAGGGTTCAGATGCACATAGCTGGGTGGCAGGACAGAAGGTACCCAGAGCAGGACAGAGGCGTTCTCAGCACGGAAACCCTCACGTGGTGCGGCCTGGGGGCTGAGGCCGCTCATCCACCCAGCAGCCCACCCGGCCTCAGGAGACCCTGTGTCTCTGGCCACAGCTCAGTGCGGGGTTGTGCAGCGCCTTCCACATGAGCAGCATCTCGTAGGGCGCGAAGCGGTGCACAAGCAGCAGGTCGCGGTACATGCAGGGGTCGAAGGAGGGCTGCTGGGCGCCGGGCAGCTGCACGCCGAAGGGCCGGATGCCTTCGTGGCCGCTGGGCGCCAGGCCGGCGCGCTCCAGACACATGCCCATGTAGGCGTCGTCGATGGGGAAGAGCGGCGTGTGCTGGGAGGCCGTGCGCAGGGCGCGGGCCGTGGCGCTGGACAGGAGGAAGCCGCCCCCGCTGCAGTACACCGGGTAGGCCCGTCCCGGGAAGAGCTGCGGCGGCACGAAGTACTTGCTCCGGCTGTCACGGATGGGCACGGAGCCGTGCATGAGCTGCCCGGTGAAGAGGTGGCGGTCGGGCGGCTGCGCCTGCAGGAAGCCGACCACGTTGGCGGTGTGCACGAAGACGTCGTCGTCGCCGCTGAGCAGGAAGCGCGCGTGCGGGCAGCGCGCCGCCAGCCAGTCGAGCAGGAGCACGTGCTTGAGCGTGAGGTTGAGGAAGGTGTCGGCGAAGGCCCACTGCAGCACGTCGCCGTGCTCGCGCGCCTCCAGCCCCACCAGCGCCGCCAGCCGCTCGGCGCGCGCCGCGTCCTCGGGCGCCGCGGTGCCCAGCAGGAAGAGGCGGCGCACGGGCCGCCCGCCGTAGCTGCGCTCCTGCCCCCACGTGCGCCGGATGAGCTCGCGTCGCTCGTAGTGCGCGGGCGACGACTTCACGGCCAGCAGCAGGAAGACGCCGCGGCCGCCCGCGCACTTGGCCGGCGCGTCCCAGAGCAGCGGGAAGTGGCGGCAGTGGCGGTAGCGCAGGAAGTCTTGGATCCGCGCGGGCAGCCGCTGGAAGTCGGCCACGGCGTTCGCCGAGGTGTTGGCTGCACACTGGGGTCCCGGGTAGAGCACCACGGGCTGCGTGGCGGCCGCGGGCGCACCGGTAGGGCCGTCCCGCCTCTCCTCCTGCTGCTGGGACCTCGGGGCTTGGAGGAGCCACTGCTGCAGTGCCAAGAAGCTCATGCCCACCAGAAGGCAGGCCAGAGTCTTGAGGTTTATGGACCTGCGGTAGGGAAAAGCCATCTGTGGGGGAAAGTGACGTAGAGGTGAGCCAGGAGTCCTCTTTGACATCAGCGGGACGCTACCCTTCCCTCATCACGCCTCTCCCAGAACCCAGCCCCAGCCCCTTCTCAACTTTGCTGTTAAGAGGTAAAAAGGAACCAAAATTCAAGATCACACTGAAGCATGTCAGACCTCCCACAGTCCGGACTGTTCCTCTGACCTTCGGATATGCATCTCATTGCCTCCAGACACCACTCCCCAGCCCGCATGTCACCTAGGACCGGCACCCATCATGGCCAAAGTCCAAGTCACTGTCTTCCGGTGAACCCATATCTTCCTTTTCCCACCCGATAAATGCAACTGAAGTTCACCCAGTTGCCCCACCCAGAAGCCCCAACTCTCTCTCCCGCCCTCCTGGGCTTGTATCCACCTCCACATCTTATTTGTTCCCTCTTCTCCTTCTCTGCCTAGCCTGGATCCTCTCTGATCTATATTCCCCTACAGTCTAGGAAGCATGAGGTGACAGCACTGCACTGAGAGCCATGTCGACATTCCGGCTTCACCCCTCCCAACTGCACTGTCTGAACAAGTCAATTCAGTTGTCTGGGTCTGAGTGTTCTCATCTGTAACAAAGGGTTAGTAAATTCCTACTCTGCAGGGGTGTTCTGAGCATTACATGAGTGTGAATTGGCCAGTGAATGAATGAAACAAATATTATGACCTTCCTGGCATCCTCTAGTTCCACTTAATTCTACTGCTGGTATTGTTTGCCGTTCTGCAAATATGCAAGGTCGGGCCCTCTCCTGTATGTAGCCTGCCTAGGTGCACCTCAAGCCTGGCTTTCATGAAGACCTCCCAGGACAAATCCCAGATCAAAACCACCTTTCCCGTATTTAACTGTGCCCTGCTAAATTCAGTCACATCAGGTCCTGCATCTCAAACCACTCCCTTCTTAAAACAGACTCCACACTCTCCTGGCTTTCTTCCTTCATCTTTGACTACATCTCTCAGTTCTCTTTGCTCGATTCCCCCTGATAACCTTAAATAATGGAAAGTAGGTGGGACATGGTGGCTCATGCCTGTAATCCTAGCATTCTGGGAGGCTGAGGCAGGAAGATCACCAGCGTTTGTAGAGGAAACCATGGAAACAGCAACTCGTATTTGTACCGCACTTGCTCAGGAGTTTGAGTCTAGACTGAGCAAGAGCGAGACCCCGTCTCTACTAAAAATAGAAAAAAAATCAGCCGGGCATGATGGTGTGTGCCTGTAGTCCCAGCTACTCGGGAGGCTGAGGCAAGAGGATCTCCTGAGCCCAGGAGTTTGAGGTTGTGGTGACCTAGGCTGATACCATGGCACTCTAGCCTGGGGTGACACAGTGAGATTCTATCTTAAAAAAAAAAAAAAAAAAAAAAAGTGGAAAGTCTCCAGGGTTCTTTCTTAGACACTCATTTCACCATTGTCCAAAATGGTCTCCTTCACCATTAGGGCATCCAAGCTCCAGAGCCACATGTCCAACCAGCCACCTGTTACTTAACAGCTCATTGTGGCTGTCCACAGACACCTGGGATGAACCTGAACTCTCTTCCTCCTCAGATCTGCCCCAGAGTGCCACTGTCCCCAAGGTAGGAAGAGGTTTGGTAGTCAGAGGCTGTGCCTTGGCTCATGGCCTCAAGCCATCCTCCCACCTGGGTCTCCCAGAGTGCTAGGATTACAGGTGTGAGCCACCACGCCTGGCCACAATAAATTTTGTCTTCAATGAATAAAAATAGAATTTGGAGTCTGAATAATGGGGCCTCAGTCCCAGCTCCTTTCATTAGTCAACCCCCTAGGTTTTAGTTTCCTCATCTGAAAAATAAAGTTATAACACCACTTCTCAATGAGATAAGAAAATAATTTTGTTAATGCTAATGTGCCGTATCAATCTAGTTTAAAAAAATTAAAAAACATTCCTCCCTCCAAATCATTTCTAGAAAGAAAAATAATCTGTCTTAATGCAACAATAAATCTTGCTTCAAAGAAACTTGCATTTACGTTGATACAACTGAACCTGGATCAACTTTTGATATAAAAATACGGAAAGGGTGTTGGGCCAGGCCCTGTTGCTGAGGCGGCACTAGCTTGCTCTGCTCTCTTCTTGGATGTGGCACTGCGCAGCCCGGGGGCTTTCACTGGCTGTGAAACCTTGGGCATTCTCTCTGTGGTTCTTTTTGCTGGGTGCCCCCGTTTCTCAAAACACTCCTCTAGGCGCCCTGGAGCCCCTGCACCTTAAGTTTTCCCAGCCTCTGCTGGCCCTGATCCCTTGTCTCTCAGGTCTCAGCTCAAGCGCCACTTCTTCTAGGTCATCCCCTGGTAAGTCCAGGTCAATAGAACCTGTCTCCGTGCTGATGCCACGACTGCAGCCTAGCAAAGTTGGTAAAAGAGGACAGCTCTGCCACTTATTCAACCCTTTTGAATCTTAGGTTCCTTGTTTTTGGGACTTTGGGCAACTTATTTGTATCAGTGTCTCAGGATTATAAGAGTTAATTCGTGTAAGGCACTTAGAACTGTGCCTGGCATGAAGTAATTACCATAGTGACGTTAGCAATTAGCTAATACAGGATGTCATCTTTGTATGGATTAAGTCTGGCCTTCTCACACAGTATGGTATAAAGTTCCTTTGTGATCCTCTAATTGCTAGTCTTTCTGTTTACTGTTCCACACGTATTAACGTACCCGTTTATTGCTTGCCTTTCCAATGCTATTTACTCTGCCTACAATACCCCACCCCCACCCCGGCCCCAACTTCTTTACTACTTTTCCCAGGAACTACTTTGGTTATTCCCTTCTCTGGTTCAACACCAAGACAGGGATGGCTGGAACACAGATCCCTGGGTCACCCACCAGCCCCTACCACCTCACAGTATTCCTGGGGGAATATATGCACAGCAGATATGGCAGGCGAGGGAACCTTTTATTACTTGTTAGTGCTTTGGCCCCAGCCCCCATTGTGAAGCCCTAACCCCTGGGGCTACACTGGACCTGTGTAGTAAGGGCAACTTTTGTCCTGGTTCCTTTCCCCTGGTCTCCCTCTGCTTCTTGCTTGGCACTCCAATGAGAGGAAGAAAATGCACCTCCCTCCCAAAAGGAAGAAGCCCAGCCCCCATCTTACCTCAAGTGCCTGAGACAGAAGAAACAGGAGCCATCCCCAGACTGGGACCAACCTCTAACCTCTTTGTTTCACACACTGAGGTTCCACACCCAGGACTGTGGCTTAGTTCAATATTCTTGCATCTGACCAATCCATGACATCCTTAGGGGTGGGGTGAAGAGTAGGAGGGCAGGTGCAAGCTTCCTTAGCCAACAGTGACTGCCTGTTTACACTTTAAGATTCAGCTCACATGTCCTTAATGCATGTATCAAAGGAATCTTCTTGGAGGAGGATGTCTTCAATGTAATGTTGTACCCGTGCTCCTGGAGAAGGTGGATGTCATTAAGACCTTGTCTGCAAAGATTGTGTGTGATATGTGATGACAAACCTCATGTGGCGGTCCCCTATCAGTAGCCTGGAAAGATGCATTGTGTCCCCTCAGAGGTGGAGGCCAACTGCAGCTGAGGGGCTGTTGGAACAGGCACTGAACAGAATGGGGTTAGCCAAATCTATAAGAGCAAAATATTTACCAGTCATTGATTGAATAAAAGTATAATTTTTAATAATATTAGGCATTAGGTATGAAGCCCTAGTGGATGGAAGACCACAGTGTTAGGGTTGCAGTAATCTATCATAGGGTACCCTTTATATATGTATATGTATATATATATATATATATATATTTATTTATTTATTTTTTTGAGACAGAGTCTCACTTTGTTGCCCGGACTAGAGTGAGTGCCGTGGCGTCAGCCTAGCTCACAGCAACCTCAAACTCATGGGCTTAAGCGATTCTACTGCCTCAGCCTCCCGAGTAGCTGGGACTACACGCATGCGCCACCATGCCTGGCTAATTTTTTCTATATATATTTTTAGCTGTCCAGATAATTTTTATTTCTATTTTTAGTAGAGACAGGGTCTCGCTCAGGCTGGTCTCGAACTCCTGACCTCGAGTGATCCACCCCCCTTGGCCTCCCCGAGGGCTAGGATTACAGGCGTGAGCCACCTCGCCCGGCCCCCTTTATATATTTTTTTTCCAGATTTGAGAACAGGCAAAATTGGGCTATTAAATCAAGAAGCAGTGGGGATAATATCCCCCTTTAACTTAAGTTTTATATATTATAATAAGTTTTAATCTTGAAGGCCCTGCTTTAACTTATATTGGAACATATTAACTATTTTAACTAGGGGTTCATGGAGTCCCATTTTATCAAGCCAATCTGTAAGTGATGAAGGGTTACTTTAATTTTAATTTATTATTTGTTAGATCATCTATGCCCAATATAGAATATTTTACAGCAATGGGTATGTGACTATGGGAAATTTAGGCAAGGCTATAGTTAAAGTTGAGGCATACACATTTAAAAAAGTTTGTGTTTGGTTACTTTCTCAAGATTGTAGGGGCACAGTTTTTAAATCAGTGGGATCCCCAGGTACAATTATAATTTGAACCACAGTATTGATTAAGTTTTGTCAATTAGTACATTTTAACAAATGTTAAGGTAGAACCTATAGCCGGGCACAGTGGCTCACTCACTGCTGGGGCACTTTGCAGGGCTGAGGTGGGAGGATCACTAGAGGTCAGGAGTTTAAGACTAGCCTGGGAAAGATAGTGGGAATCCATCTCTAAAAAAAAAAAAAAAAAAAAAAATTAGCCAGGTGTGGTGGCACATGCCTGTAGTCCCAGCTACTCAGGAAGCGGAGACAAGAGGATCGCTTGAACCCAGGAGTTTGAAGTTATAGCAGTGAGCTATGATCACACTACTGCACTGCAGCCCGGGTGACTGGGTGGCAGAGTGAGATCCTGTCTCAAGGGGAAAAAAAAAGTTAGAACCTATGTTGTAGAGGCACAAAGGCCAACAAAGTGCTCTTTTTAATCTGTTATAGAAATTCTTCAGTATATAATATATAAATTAGTATATGAATTTTGAATTTCCAGTTGAATCAAATTATTAAAAATGACATACACAATTTATCTATTTATTATATAATTTAATTATATGTATTAAAATAGTGTATATAATTTATTTACCTTTTATTCTCCCTTGTATCTAGGACTTTTTCATAAATCAGTAAATGATCTAGGGCTAGCATTATGTTTGCTAGATTCGGCATTTGCTCAGTCTTTAGAGTTTTAAGTTCCTCTTTTTTTTCCTTGAATTTGAAGACATCTAAAGTGACAGTCTTCCCCCTCCCCCCTTTTTTTTGGTTTTAGGCTAGTCTCTAATTGATAAGAGGAAAAGAGGGAAGAGGAAAGGGGCCCAGTGCCTCTAGGCAGTAGCCTCTCTCTCTGGAATGGCCCCTACTGCAAGATAATCAGTCTGGTTTTCCGTTTTTGTTTTTCTTTTAAGTAAAATATTTAGAATGGTTTGCATTTCTAGATAGCTAAATACATACATACACACACACACACACAGAGGCTGTCCAGAAAGTATTCTGAGGCTGTCCAGAAAGTATTCAGCCATTGTTCATATAACAAGAATGGTTACATGGCTGGATATTTTCCAACTTTCCAGATAGCCCTGTATGTATCTTTTTTCCCCTTTCTGAATCTTTACTTGACAAGCTCCTGGTGGTATCAAGTAGCCCCCTGTTGTTTTGACCTTACAAACTGTTACAGGGGGAAAAAATTGGGGGCTGGCCTCTGTGCATACCAGCTTTGCTGGCAGCCACTTTCCTTTCCAGGGTATCCTAATGGACCTCTGAGGGGTAGGAGTGGAGGTAGGGGCGAGGAGTGAGGAGCAATGGGAACAAGGAATGCAGCAACAAAGGAGGCACTTGCCCCAGCAGCATGTACTCTTGTGCGGCACCACGTGGACTCAGGTGAAGTTACCCTGCCATGGGTTAGGGCTAGGCACTCTGACCCTTTCCCCTGGCTGCACTCATAGACATGACGAGCCCAGTGTTGTATGACTGTTACTAAGGGGGAATTGCTGCTCCCCTGGAGCCTGGTAACACGCATCTCTATCCCCAGTGAGATGGAGGCAGAGGTCTGCTGTCCTGGCCGGCTCACTCTGGCTGGACATCATTTATAGCCAACAAAGTCTTGGCCACTGTTGAGACCCCAGGTCACCAGAACGGTATACCTGGCTCAAGGGCCAACACATCCTCAAATAGTGGCCCACAGCTTAGGGTCCTTGCAATCCCAGGAAGGGCAGCTCAGAGATCATCTACAGCCCCAATAATTTCAGGTGACTCCCCAAGGCAACACTTAAAACAGCTGTAAGCAGTGGCACAAAGCAGTGTGAACCAACGCCAGCAGGCACCAGTGCTGTCCCAGACTGGGTTAGCTGTCTGGGACACAAAGTTAGTAAGCCATTCACAGCAGACAGACATTGAGATTGTGTCCAAGCCACAACCTCATTCCTGCCAGCTACACTAATTGTTTGCAATGAAACTGTTTTGAGTTTCTCTATCAACTTAGCTGGTGGCTGCTGGAGACAATAGCAATGGGATAAGCTGATAAAGAAACTCAGGTTTCCTTCAGAACAGCCTCCTCACAGCTTGGTGACTTAGTGGATTTTCTATGAGAATGTTCACCCCTCAGGCTCCTTGTCCTTCTTAATAATTTTAGAGGGGCCTTGGGGAGGGTCTGGATGAGAGAAGAGGGGTAAGGATGATGGGGGAAGAGAATGGTGGGAGGAAGGGGGAAAGAAGGGGAGGGGCAGAGTGTAGGTTTTAGCTGGGGATGGTGAGATGTGTCTAGAGGATGCGGGAAGCCAAAAGACTCACTGGCATATGTCTTCTGGGAAATCTGGAAATGAATTGAAGCAGGGAGAAAGTTAAAAGAGGGTAAGATTATTGGAGTAAAATGAACAGACATTCAGCCAGAGAGCTATCACCTCTCTAGTTAGTGAGATGTACATAGTGGGTATGTGTGGCACCATGGCTTTGGAAAGGTGTGTTCTGTTCAGAGGTGGAATTAGGGCATCCTAACTCCTTTATAATCGATGGGTGTTTCAATCTAGTGCAAAAAGTCTCAGTTCAGTGCCTGTTCTACCACACCCTAGTGGGAAACACTGGGGTGGGATAAGGCAGAAGAATCTGTCTCCACCTCCAAGACAAAAAGGTTCTGTAGGCACAGGCCAGCACCTGACGACCAGGGAGGAGGAAGAGGAAGGTTGGATGGTCCCTTGTTCCAGGTTGTCCTGCTCAGTGAGAGATCGGGAAAAGGGCTGACTCTTCCCATTTGTACAGTTTTGAGGTGCCCCTGGCAGGCCCAGGCCAGGTACTCTTGGAAGGATATTGTTCAGAAACTATTATAATTAGATTTCCTCTTCACCATAGTGCTAATCCTTAAGACAATCCTTCGTTTTACAGATGTAGAATCCAAAATTTAGTTAAGTGACTTGGCCATAACCACACAGCTTTTCAGTGGAGGGCCAGGATCCTGAAGCTAGGTTTTCAGACACCCAAAGAGGAAATAACACATCTAAGGGTGAGTAACCTGTCAGGATTAATGCCAGTGGGTTCCACCTTGGAGGCTGCTGGCTCAATGCAGTGTCACGGCAGCGTTACTTCCCCATGCCCTTCATGCACATAGCTAACTCTGCTGATAGCCACAGCTGTACCCAGCCCAGCCACTGGCATCCACAGACCCTGACCAACTAGACCCCAGGCCATCACCCACGCTTCCTTTCCAAGAAACTGATGATTCTCTTTGGTTTGAGGTGACTTTGTTTTTCAGAATGCCTCTACCTAAACCTTAAATGGTTTGGTTTCTAGGACTCAGTCTGAGACCCTCTTTTCTTCCGTGATCTCCTTCACTCCCATTTCAATTAATATGTCCATGATTCTTAAATTTGTATCTTCAGCCCAGATCTTCAGATCCACATTGTCCTTAAGATGTCTCACACAGACGACAAACTCAACGAATCTCAAACTTACTCTATCTCCAAATCTTCTTCGCATATAACTCTGATACATTTGAATTTCTATCTCCATTGCCACTATCCACCATCATCTCTCACTCAGACTACACTGTCCCTCTCTGGTATCCCTGTATCTACACTGGCTTCTTTTAATCCATTCTCCACCATTTCCAGAGTTTCCCCAATTCAAATTCTTAGGATGGCAATTCCTGCGTCTTTCCAGACACTCACCTCTTGCTCTCCCTGCTTTTAACTGCATTTTCCCCTTCTTCATACCTCTCCTCCTTCAGGTCTTGACGTGGATGTTCATCTTCAATGTCTTCCCTACTCCAGCTCCCTGGCGTAAACTCCAAGAGCTCTCTATGCCCTTCCTCATGACACTCATCCCAAATGTAATTGGCACAATTATTTGTTAGACACTAGATTGTAAGTGCCATGAGGGCAGGTCTGTTTTGTTCTCCTAGCAACTAAAACAGACACAGCATCCCAGTTCGTTGACTGGATGGCACAGTGCCATATGGTCCCCACATAGTAAGGCTCAGGAAATGAATCTCTTTTCTCTTTTTCTGTTTTTTCCACATTTTGCTTTGAGGATTAAGCCCTACTTTGGGAATAGGCCACCCTACCAAGTGAGACAAGTCCTGCTTTCTCTCACCTAGGCAAACCCATTCTAGGTAGACTGCATTTCAGTCCAGGGCTGAAGAAAGAAAAAAAGAGCTGAAAATGTCACCACCTCAGACCAGGCTAGAGATGACCCCCAGAGTAAGTTTACAAAGTTGGCTAAATCAAATGATGGATGCCTGATGTAAGGGTATGTGTGTGGCAGGGAGCCTTTAGAAAGGTATGTACTGTTCAGGGTGGAATCAAAGCAATCCCAACTTCTTTTCAGTCATCTCCTTCACAAAGCACACCCCAAATTGCTTTGCATATTTCCTTTTGTGTTCTGCCAGAGGTTCATGGTTCACCCCTTGCCAGCATCCATCTGTTGATCCAAGCAAGGCTGCCCCTCCCTGACACACAAAGGAGGGACTAGTTAAAGAATCAACCATATGGTGGGCAATTACTGAAACTACCCATTCCAGCAGGCTTGGCTAAGAAAGCTAACATTTGAAAAGCTGTGGTTTGACAAACTAGGTGAGTTGTGGGGAAATTCCAATTTGTTTTACAAATGGCACTTTGACCATTGTCAAAGATAGAAACCGTAGACACACGTGGCTTATGCAATACCGTTTTTTCTGTTCCTGATCTGTCCCTCTTCATTTTGTGAAGCTGGAAGGTTCATGTGTTTATTCCAGAGCTTCTTAAGTTGAAGATACTGTGTACTTATAGATCATAAATGTTTAATTGAAAAGTTATTAGCTTTTAGCCTTGTAACTTACTAAGGCTTGGAGTAGAAAGGTACTGCAGGATAGCACCAGGAGTCTAATGACAAAGTCATCCCAGCATAATTACTGCATATCCTTCCCATGGACAGGATCACTTCTGCCTATGCTGCCCCCGTAAGCAAACTAGAAGAAAGTACGTCCTCTGAGATGCAACCCTACCAAGGTATGTATCTTGGCAAGCTCAGCACAGGCTAGATTTCAGCCCCTACTCATCCCCCACCCTCAACTGGGTACCTTTGTGTATCGTACAAACTGTACAACTTTACATGGTGGTCCTGCCTTTATATATAGATTTTTAAAATACAAATCAGGGATAAAACATTGCCAGAAGTCTTATTCAAAATAATATCATTTAATACTTTCACCTATGAGAGATAATGAATGCTGAAATATAGCCTAGATTATAGCAGATTAGATAAAAATACTTCATCCTCCTATTTTTAGAAAAATGATGTGGCATTGGCAAACCAAATGGAAAAAGTGAATATGCAGATCTGAGATTACCTGAAAACGGTTAGTTCCTTGTAAAGATTCATATAATCTTTACGTTTATTAAATAATTGCTACTATGACACACATCTGCAACAAATATGAAAATAGGGAACATTATACTAGCTTGAACAGTTTATCTGTTGGTCACATTGGTAAATGACTCAAATATTAAAAGTATAGAAATGCTTTATAATAAACAATGCCCAATCAGTACATTCAACAAAAATAGATAATAGTCTCTGTTTCTTAAAATAGACTCACTTGTTCATTGTTCTGAATAATTTAGCTCTAAAAAGAAGAGCCAGAAAGAAGTCAGGACTAATTATGGAAAGGACTTTGTAGCCAACCATGTAGGTCCTTGACAACTACCATGTGGTATTATGACATGAGATAAGAATGGTCGAAAGATATCAACTTTCTGGAAATCAACTCAAAAGCTGAATGGAACTAGCAGTTTTGGATTTTACAGTAGAGAATGGAATTCCTTTTATATTGAAAACAAAATCATGGACTTTGCTCATAGTAATTTTTCTCAAAGATTTAGGCACTTTGCAGGAGGCTGCTGCCAATACAGTAAAACTAGTATGAAAAAGTAATTTTACAGTGTAAATATTAAACACAAATCCTCTGATTACATTCAATAAAGAGATGTCTTACATATATAAACATTTTCATTCTGACAAATACACATTAGCATCATCTTGCTGGAAGTGCAGTTGGACAGTACCACTATACTTTGATTATGGGACTCCTCCGAGGATGGTCTAGAGCAGGGGAGGCAAAGTCCTGAGCCAGGGAGTAAGCATTTTAGGCTTTGCAGGCAACATATGGCTTCTGTCACATATTCTTCTTCTCTGTTTGTTTAAAAAATGCTTTTACAATGTAAAAACAATTTTTACCTTGTAGGCTATACAACTGCGGACTGTATTTGGCCCATGGGCTATAGTTTGCCAACCCCTGGTCTAGAGTCCTTTGATATAACACATTTTGATCATTTTCTCTTAGGCACAGATGATCTCAGAATGAATATTTATAGGGAACCATATTTATATGTTTAAAGATTTATTTAGTAAATATGTCTTGCTGCAATCTGAAGAGTTAAGTCTACAAACTGAGTTTGAAAGTGTTGATCTGCGGATCTGACCAGAAAAGTTTCAGAAGCTTATGAAAATTTTGTGACTATTTAAGTTACCAATGAGTAAATTTATTTATTTATTTTAGAGACAGGGTCTCACTCTGTTGCCCAGGCTGGAGTGATGCGATCATAGCTCACTGCAGCCTCAAACTCATGGGCTCAAGTGATCCTCCTGTCTCAGACTCCCAAATAGCTAGGACTGCAGGCATATGCCATTACACCTGGCTAATTTTTTTACTTTCTGTAGAGATGGGGGCAGGGGAGGAGTGTCTTGCTATGTCGCCCAAGCTGGTCTTGAATTCCTGGCCTTGAGGGATTCTCCCACCTTGGCCTCCCAATGTGCTGAGATTATAGGCATGAACCACCACACCTGGCCCACCAATGACTAAATTTAGTTCAAGTATCAACACTGTGCTCTTTAAAGCAATGAGGCAGTCTTGTTAATAAGAGTGGAAAAGGAACTGTAAGCAGAGCACAGTGTGACGTGTGGTTGGTGGTAAAATATTGACAAATTTGTAACTAAACAAAGTGAGGGAATTTTAGGCCACTTGCAGGCCTGTAATTTAATTTCTTGATTTGGGTTTTAGGGTTTTCTAGTATGAAATATTCTTGTGATCAACATTTTCTACACTAGTTGCCAATCAAAACAGGTAGTAATTTGCAGATGCAGTGATAGATTAAGATCTTGAGAAACAACATTAGAAATTTAAAGTGCATTGAAATGGGTGGTCAGTACTGCTTAGCTTTTACTCCAAATGGCTGAATGTGTACCAACAACAGCAGAAATTCTGTAGCTGACAATACTACTTAAATTCTTTAGTGACTTCTCTTCTTAGCAGCACTGATTGCCTATCAGAGAAAGGACTATGCCTTGGTGAAGCTTGTTATCCCTTACAATTTCCACTTTTCTTTTACCAATGTCAAGGTTTCATACCCAAGGCAAAAGTTTATAGTCCAAAGTCAGAGTCTTCAGTTTGCACTTCAAGTGAAGCAGTACCCATATCTGGGTATATGAAGCTGACTGGGATGGCAATTTTGGAGAAATGGTTAAGTCCAGTGGCATGTTCACAAGGACCTCAGCGACAATAGCAACTCTCCCTATGTAGCAATTATGTAGTTAGACATTGAAAAAAAAGGGAGTGTTTCCTTATTCTTAAAGGAAGTGCAACAGTTTAAAAAAAGCACTGAAATTTTCCAGTTGGATGGATCATGATGACATGATTCCTTTTTTTTTTCATTTTACAGGTCCTTCCATAAAGATGTTTAACTACTTTTAAGCAAATTTTAGTTATTTTCAAACAGTTAGAGCATAGTAAATAAGCTATAATTTTAGACACTGAAAGACAAGACAAAGTGATCAAACTAATTATATCATAGCATTGATATGACGCAAAATGTAAGACAGAGGTAGATCTGCAAATAGCCACACAGTTGTGAATTCCAATTATAACTGGTTCTCTTTGAAACATCAGTTTTACATAAATGCTTATCCAGCAGCACATCATAAACCACAGGTTCAAAAGAATTTCATGTCATGTAAACATGGAGTTGGTAGGTAAAACTGTCAAATTTAGCAACAAATTGTTTTCAAGAGCAAAGTAATATGGAACTCACAAGACTCATAAGAAAACCTTAAACTAAATTATTAGACACTTTCAGGGGCATTGGCTAAATTCAGAATTGGCTGGCATTATAATAGAACTTAATTTTTATAAGCATTTAAAGATTTTCATATATTGTATACCTGAAGTTTTTGGTCTCTTAACTTTATTTGACTTACATATCTCTTTTCCTTATTATAAGAAAAACCCTCTTAGGGTAAGGAAAGCCCAAATTAACTGTCCTAGAATTCTGCATTATGGGTAAACCATAATATTTGATTTAATTCTGTCAAACCAAATACCACCATTTGGGTTCTCATTTGTAGATTATTAAAAAACGAATGTTTCTCCTGTTAATCATCAATGTATATAATATCATAAAGATAAAAAAGATCATGTCAGGTGGTGGGGATGTTTCACAAAAGCCCCAAGGTGGTGAGGGGGCTGGTACAGTGACCAGATCAACAACCAGCTTTCACCTAGTTTTCCTTTAGAAAGAAAAAAAAGTCAAATTGCTATCAGTTTTCCAGACTGAGAATAATGACAAAAGAGGGATATTCAAATGTATAAGCAAATTGCTTCTTTCACATACTCACAAAGTAGTATTTTCTAAAATATAATTTGCTATAGGGCTCACAGATGAGCACCTTTCATATCAGGTGATATGCAAACAAACCATTATTTGCACAGCAGGAAATAGGCTTTTTGTACACTCTAGTTAACATGAAGTTTTCCAAGAAAAACGGAATGTGGGTAGGAATCCAACCCTGTAATGTCCACCCAGAATCCTAGAAGGAAAAAATAAAGCTATTGAAATAAAGATTTAGCAATATCCTATAGGTCACCAGTGATTTCCATACAGTGTGTCACAGATAGAAGTCTTGAGTGTGTTACTTAGTTGCTAAAAAGAAAGCCATGCCTGAGGCACAGCTGACTTGGAAAATCAAAGAGCCTGGCTTTCCTCTCAGCTTTCTGTTTCAACACATCTAAAATGTTCCATGCCGAGCTTTCATGCTGTCTGTTCTCACAACAGAAACAAGGGTCTGTGAAGCATTTGCCACAGTCTTACAGGTCACCCTGGGGTGCAAATGACTCTCCAGTGAGGTGCTCAACAACCTTATTCAACAGGTGACCACTGGTGGTGGTAGCTGAATGCTTATTCAGCAAATTGCTCTAAATGGCCACGCTATCAGGGTATGCTCCTGTACCTTTAATCTGACTTCAACACTGTAGAACCTCAGTCTTACAATATTTAGCAGCATTGTCATGAATGATGTGCCTTTGTTCCTATACTGTATATAGATTCTTTATGCAGAAGTATATCTGACTGAACAGTACAAAAAGATAATAGTATGAAACAAATGAATTAAAAAATGTACAATGGTTGCTAGCCCAGGTAGCTGCAGGTGAAATGTAGCCAGAAGTCAGAATCTTGGGGCAAAAGAAAGAATAGTCTTATAGGCTGTGTGCTGGAACTGTTTTATGCCTACCTAAGGCAGAACCAGGTTCTCTTAGATTAATGCTTTGGCAAAGTGTTTTTCTTGGTGGAGGATCATAAAAGTAGGTGAAAGGATCAGCCTAATGGCATATTGGCACACTAAGGGAAAGAAAATAGTACTTTGACTAAAACTAAGGCCAGCAGGTGCAGAAAAACAACAAAATATTTTTTGGTTTTAAATTTGTACAAAGGCTACTTACTGAATACTGGAAAAATGACAGAAATGTTTACCACCTTTGCATAAGGAAAAAATGATTTTCCTTTTGAAGCTGTAGTTCAGTATTTAATCTTGAGTAATGTCGCCATGTAGTAAAAACAATCTGCCTTTTACAATTTATAAAGCAGAAAAAAGTTATAAAAATGCTAAATAGTACAGCACTACAAATATGGTAATAAATGAGCAAAGGAGTCAAATCAGGTTTTTATGTCAGGCAGGTGTTATGTTTGTGAAAAGTGATTTAATCTGTTATGTATTCAAATGCAAAATAGAATTAGCTGTCTTAAGATGAGATTTTACTGCCATTTCTTAGCACCTTAATTTTTGTGGTTCTGGAAGTTACAAGTTAGTTACAGCTATTCTCAACCCTTATATCTAGTTCCTTCAGAAAAAAAAAAAAATGAAGGGGCAAGTATTAATAAGCTTTATGCAAATAGGATACTGATCCTTGTAGCTGTAGTTAATCTGACATACTACCCTGGGCATAACCGTAGCCTCTTTGAGAACTGGAAAATACTGCATTAAAAAATCAGAGTATAATGACATTCTCTGATAACTTCAAATAAGTTATGCTAGAAGGATGGAATATGGGTAGTCTAGACTACCAATCATGTTTGTCTAGCTATAAAAAAGGTGACAAAATAAAGATCTACAAAGATCAAAGGAAACAGAGCAACCACCTTTAGCTGGCTGAAGGTTCAGCATTCTATAGGTGTCCTCATGGAGCTTCAGAAAGGTTACAGGATGACCTTGTAGGTTACAGATCACTCTGACTGGCTGTGGCCATACACGGATATCCCATATCCCAGAGACCACCATAAATCCTGGCATATGACAAGTATAGGACCCAGTGGCAGGTCTGAGCTTGCTGGATGGACACTCTGACTAGCATTGGGTCAGACAGTGAAGAACTACACAGAATCTCATAGCTAGCTTTGTTTTTACCTTGGAAAACCATCTATGAGGTTAATATGAAAACAATATAAATCAAAGCTGACACAGCTAAGTGCTGGCTCACAGCTCACCATCCTGATACAGGGTTTTGCCACTCCCTAGCTGACCATTTTTATTATTTAATCAAATATTAAGAAAGGTATAATTCACATGCAACCCTTGTTAAAAAAGAGAAAAAGGTTAATTTCCTACAACCAGCACAAACGGTTAACCTGTTAAGAAAAGCCCAATTTTTTCAGCATTTGAGTATATACATGTATATCATATCTGTTTCTTTATAAACATCTTAGGGTGAGAGGAGGAAGAGGAGGAGGAGGACAAATGAAATAAAGCCATGAGCTAAATACCCAACAGGCCCCATTCCTCATTCTCTATGTGGCTGGCAGCATTAGTCAGAATGTCCTTCCTCTGCTGTGATGGTCATGATATATTTAAGGATTTCCTTATTTATACTGCCAGGCCAGTGGCAGGTGTTTTTTTTGTTTTCTTGGTGGAATAATTCATCAGTGCTTCCTGAGAGGCTCAAACAGGATCACTGGCCAGATTCCGAAGAGAAACTGTTTGGAAATAAGTTAGGACAAAATGAAAGAAGGTAAAAGTATTCCATGTTATGTTATCCCTGAAAAAGAATGACAGAGAATCCAGGGGGCTGTGACTATTGTCCTGGTATTAGTAGCCTGAGCACAGCATATTCCTTCTAGACTTGTACCAGATCTCAGAAAGTATTTTTATTTAATTTCTTTAAATGTATTAAACTGCTACTTTGTCAAGGATGGAGGTGGGCATATAAATCATTTCTGTTCCTTAAAACAACTCTGCAATGTAGCTACATTAACAACTCCATTTTACTGTGGAAGAAACCAGGGCTTAAAGAGAAGAGACTTGTCCAAGAACATGCAGTAGTAAATGGAAGACTTTAGATTCAATGCCTCCTGTTGCAAAGTCTGTGGTCACTCCATTACTTCTCCACAGCCCCCTTTCTTCTTCTTTCACCTCTATCTTATCCTCCTGATACCGCCCCCAGCACACAGATACACACAGGACCTAGGAAGTGGACTTACCTTCACTTTTGGCCTGTATTTCAGATAAAGTGTTCTTGTATATAAACTGAAAGAAAAGTGGGAGGGGAAAGCGCTTCAGAATAATTTTTAATTCATGCAAACTGGCTTAGTGACAAATTTAACCATAGTGCCTCTGTACAGACAAAGAAAAAACAACATAAGTATACCCTATATTCATTCATCAACCATTTTTTTGAGTACCAACTTGATGCAAAATACTTGGCAAGCTGCTAAGTGAATCATCACCTCATAGACTGTGACCTCAAGATGTTTGTAGTTTACTAGTGAGTATTCTGCTAATGCTTGAGATAATTCATATCACAATTAGCTTTTCCATTTTTGAAGATATATGGCAGTAAGGATTAGAGTTAGAATATTTTAAAAATGGGTATATCAGCTCTACAAGGATTAAATACAGGTAGTATGAGATACAGGTAGTATGAGATAACCAGCAAGAAAACCAAGTTTCCCTCATAGGATCCTTTACAGTCAGTCACCTCTGGAGGTGAAATCAAATTCTAAAATCAGTGCATATAGCAAAATATAGTTGAATTTATCCCAGAAAAATTCACTAAACTGTCCACATCATACAGCATACATACTTTCATGTATAGTACACTATTTAAATGTATTTGAATAGTAATATACAGTATATCGTGCATACATATGCAAAACATAATTTTATAGTACAGGTTGAGCATCCCTAATCTGAAATCCAGAATCTGAAACTTTTTCAGTGTTGACATGATGCCCAAAATGGAAAATTCCACATCTGACCTCATGTAACGGGTTGTAGTCAAAATACTTATTGAAGGGCTAGAGCAGTGTGCATTCATGATAGAATGAGATGATGTCAATTTATAAAATCAGAGACACTTCTTTGATTTATAAACCATTGTTAGTGAGGCAGATGACTCTGAAGGAAACATTTTAAAAAGCCATCCAGCAGAATGCCTCCTTGTCCCTAGGGACTCAATTCCTGGTCCCTCAACTTCTTCTGATGTTATCACCTAAAAAAAAAAATACAGTGTACAATAACCTTTTAATCAAAACACAGCATTGTAGGTGGAGAAAGCCTACCATTGTTTGTTTTTGCTGCTGTTTAACAGGTGATACAGGTATTCTGGTGGTGCTACTGTGCTGCTTAGATATCCTGTACACATTATTTTTTCACTGCATTAATGGTATGTCATATTTTTTACTGTTAAATACTTATGTGTGAATAAGTATAAGAAAATGATTGCTTATTGGTAGCATGTAAATTCAGAATCAGGGATGACGGTGATGTCAAACAATCACAGATTATCCACATGGGTGGCAAGATAGTGACACCTTTGCTTTCTGATGGTTCAATGTACACAGATTTTGTTTCATGCACAAAATTATTAAAAATATTGTATAAAATTACCTCTAGGCTATGTGGATAAGGTGCATATAAAACATAAATGAACTTCGTGTTTAGATTTGGGTCCCATCCCCAAGATATCACATTATATATGTGCAAATATTCCAGACCCCCCCAAAAAAATCTGAAATCTGAAACACTTCTGGTCCCAAGCGTTTCGGATAAGGGATACTCAACCTGTATTTTAAACAAGAGAAAGAAAAGGTGAAAAATCATGAGAGGTAAATTTGTGTAATTCAATGTGGCTATAATGCCACTTTACTGTATCCAAAATGAACTGTAAGAGGAGCATCAAACATTATTTTATTAAGAATAGTCCACTGTCTTAAAATACAATCTTACTTTAACAGTTTTTCAGATGTTAATCTCTAAAATAAAGTTGTGACCTTTTTCTTTCTCTTCAGGAAAGAGTCATGAACTGGGGCAGAGATGCCTAGGATTCAATCCTTGCTGTTACCTCTACCACTCCCAACTGTTTAAGTACCTACAATGTGGGGAGAGGCATTGGACCAAGACACATTTCATTCTTAAATTATTCTGAGTAGATGGGTATTATTAATCCTGTTTTGCATATAAGAAATGGTCTCAGTAAGGTCAAACATTTCATTCAAGGTACCAATTGAATTCAGGTTCTGTTTAACTGTTAGCCAATACACTGTATTCTACTTAACTAGCCAGTAACCCTGGGCAAGTCACTTCTCTCTGGGCCCTCACTTCCTTCACCGTCAAATGAAGAAGTTATGTTACATAATTTCTAAGGTCTCACGGGAGTCTGTCCCTGGGCTCAAATTCAGCTGATAACACTAATTGGCCATGTGATCATGCGTGAAGTGCTTGACTTCTTTGAGCTTGTTTTTCCTCAAGCATAAAATAATACTTGCCTCACAGGACTGTAATGAAGACTATGAGCTTAAAATTCAAACTTTTTATTATGGGAAATTTCAAACATAAACAGAAGTATCCATTACATAAAGTTGTTAAAAATATTGTTTTATCTTTTTATATTTGCAGCATCAATAGTAATGTTTTCTTTTACATTTCTGATGCTGGTTATTTATGCTTTTCCTCTTTTCTTTTAGTCATACCAGATTTACCAGTTATTAAGTTACTGTATCTCAGTTCCAAATCTACCCTTTTTAAATAACAGCTTTTATTTTGAGGTATAATTGATATACAAAAAATTGCACATACTTAATGTACATGATTTGATGAGTTTGGACTTATGCATTCGCTCATGAAACCATCACCACAGTCAAGGTAATAAACATATCCATCACTTCCAAAAGTTTCCTCATGCCCCGCTCTTATTTTTCTGGTACACTTGAGATCTACTAACAAAATTTTTAAGGGCATAATACAGTATTGTCATCTGTAGGCACTAGGCTATACAGCAGATCTCTAAAACTTATTCATCTTGATAACTGAAATTTTGTATTAATTGAACAATTCATTTCCCCCATTTAGATAATTCAGGTTGCATGAAAAGTTAATCTCCAGATACATGAGATGCAAATGTTATTATGGGAGATATTTTTAAAATTTCACTTGAGTAAATTTTCACATTTGTTCAAAGGAAAATTTTCTTTCCCTTTCTACAAATATTTCAGCTTTCTCAATTCCTGAGAAGCATTTGAGGTTAAACACAGCCTGATCCACTGGTAAAGAGATCAGTATGTATACATTCATTCATTAAATCATTTAACAATATATACTGAGTGCTTACTATGTGCCAGGAATTGTTCTAAGCATTTAGGAGGGTAGCAGTGAAAAAGATAAAGTCCCTGCTCTCAAGGAACTTACAGTATAGTTGGGGGAGGTAAACAAGTAAATAAATACATAACTGGTTATAAATATTTTGAAGAAAAATAAGGCCTGGTAAGGGGAGAGAGAGTGATATGGAGATATTAGTTGGATGGGGTGATCAGTGAGAGGTCTCAGTCTGATTTTACTATAAATGGCTGACTTCCCACAGACTTTTTAATAGGGGAAGAGAAAGGAGGGAGGATAGAAGTAGCAACCAATTTATTTTAGGGGAAGGAGACTGATGAAGCTAGGTACTTCAGGCACTTGAGCTTTCATAGTTCCCTATGTAGGGAATCGGCCTGCTGTTTTTTTTTTTTTTTCTTCTAAATTTGTTCTTTACAAACAGAGATATGCTGATCAACAAGAAACTGGAAATGTTTATATCCTACCTGCACTAAAAAAGGAGATGAATGATCGACTTAGAATATAATATAGATCATGGTTCAGAGGTCAATTAGTAACTGCCTTACCTTAAGGATGACAAAACTGAGTTTCAGTTTTCTGAAACTGGTGAGGGACTTGCTTAAAGTTACTCAGTGGTAGACAAAGCTGGAACATAAGTTCCTGATTCTGTGTCTAACATTTTATATTTATACTGTTCTATTTGAAGAGAAAACAAAAAACAAAACAAAAAAACCCACAGAAAACTGCAATACTAGGCTAAAAAGTCTCTATTTCCTACCTGAAAAGGATGTGAAGGTAAGAACCAAGGCCAGTTAAAATATGCCACCATGCATGAAATTGTGTGGTAATACCTATGATAGGCGGCAACTTCTTTCGAAAGTTCCTGTGTGGAGAAGGGGAAAAAATCACCACGTTAAATTTTTAAAATGTTTAGCAACTAATGCTGACAGCCTTAGAGCATTTTGAAATATTTAATATCATTCTCAAATATGGAAATTATTTAATTTCCTTGAGTCTCCTTAGTCTGACATTTCGTTTTCCAAAGTGTATTTTGAGGAATAATATTCCTGGTAGAAGTTCCATTAAGAAATGACTCTAGTCAAATAATTGTGGGAAACATTATATAATTTATTGCCCTTTTGGAGATTTTTTAATGCATATTAACACATTAAAGGCTCTGAAAAGTCCGACCATAAAGAGTTATCTTTAGTTTTTCAGGTAACCTACTAATCCATGGAACCCCCTTTTCAGGTAATACTTATGAACACTTATTGGAACAAGTGTTTTCTGTAACACACTTTGTGAAACAATAGTCTAGTTAGCTATCCACTCAAGAAACTGGAGACATGTTTTTCCTATGTCCTACAGTCATCATCTTAGTCCAGCAACATACATTCTATAAAGTCCTTTTATATCTATTATTTCACTTCATAGTCAGGGATTCTTTGAGGAGGTGATTATTAGCTTTGCTTTACAGATTAGGAACCTAAAATTAAAAAAAATTGAGTTGCCCAAGTCACTCAACTAGTGGCTCAGCTGGGTCTCAAATTCTGGATCTTTTGATTAAATGTATACCATAGTAACATTTATTAGAGGAGAAAAACCAATGTGAAACACCAAATTATTTTTCTAGATAATCCACATATTTTTGAGACAATTACTTCCTATAAGAGCCTACTTTTTTTTTTTTTGAGACAGAATCTCACTTTGTTGCCCGGGCTAGAGTGAGTGCCATGGCGTCAGCCTAGCTCACAGCAACCTCAAACTCCTGGGCTTAAGCGATCCTACTGCCTCAGCCTCCCGAGTAGCTGGGACTACAGGCATGCGCCACCATGCCTGGCTAATTTTTTCTATACATATTTTTAGTTGTCCAGATAATTTATTTCTATTTTTTTTAGTAGAGACGGGGTCTCGCTCAGGCTGGTCTCGAACTCCTGACCTCGAGCGATCCACCCGTCTCGGCCTCCCAGAGTGCTAGGATTACAGGAGTGAGCCACCGCGCCTGGCCAAGAGCCTACTTTTATTTATGGTAGGATTTTCCAAAGCCTTTAATCTGTTAATATGCATTAAAAATCTCCAGGAGGGCAATAAACTATATAATGTTTCCCATACTTATTTGAATACAGAATCATTTCTTCATGGACATTCTGCTAGGAATACTATTCCTCAAAATATACTTTGGAAAACAGTATGGCAAGGGATGATGAACAGTGTAAAAGCTCCAATGGGGGGTTCTGCTGGGTATTCCTTGATTCATAACCACTCACCTAGATCTTAGTTTTATAAGCACGGTGTATTACTTATTTACAATTAAAGTCTACATTAACTTATTTAACTTTTTACTATGGAGAATTTCAAATATGTATAAAAGTAGACAAAATAATAATGTATGCATTACCCAACTTCAACAATTATTAATTTATGGTCAATCTGTGTCACCTAAACCCTCATCCACTTCTCCTTCTCATGTTATTTTGAAGAAATCCCAGATATTGTATCATTTTAATCTCTAAATATTTTAGTATGTATCTCTAAAAGATGAAAACCTCCTTAAAACATAACCACGAATACCACTTAACTCCTAGAAATATCAACAATAATCCCTTAATATCATTACATTTTCAATTACTGATCAACAGTCCAAATTTCTCTTATTTTTTTTTTACAGTTGGTTTGAAATCAGGATTCAAAAGGGCCAACACATTGTATTTGGTTGATATATCTCTTAAGTCTCTAATCTATATGTTCTTGCTCCCTCTTTTCTTCCCCTCTGCCATTTATTAGCTGAAGGGACCAGATCACTTATCCTGTAGATTTCCTACAGTATGAATTTTGCTGATTGTCTCCCTGTGGTTTTGTTCAACATATTCCTCTGTCCTCAGTTTTGATTATGCAAAATCGTTAGGTCACAGAATTTTGAGCTGGAAGGACCCCCTAGTTTAATCTATTTAACATGCTCATTTTATAGATATTGAGGCCCAGAAAGATAGTGTCTTAGTAACAGACTAGAATCCTGAGACCTAGTCTAAGATTCAAACTCCTGTCAATACATAATTGCTATTAAAAGGAACACTTATCTTTTTAAGAAAATAACATTAGGCATATGAAAAAGTGCAAATTTTACATGTATTTTATGTGCTTATTACAAATCATTCTTATTTATTCAATGAAGCAGATCAGGCAGGTTTCAAAGATGTAGTCAACATTTGAATAACTGGAATGCTTCCCTGAAAATATTTCTCAAGGAATGAAAATATACCTTACCTCAGTGAATCACAAAAGATGTTATCTATATTCCATAAGAAAAATCCTAATAAAAATATACCCAAGGATGTATAACCCAGTCCTCTAAGCCATGGATAAACCCTGTGGGGAAAAAAAAAGAAAAGCAAAATAAAATTTTCTCAACTCATGTCATGATCAGAGATTAAAGTCATCCCTTTCTTTCTTCTTTCTTCTCTCTCTCTCTTTCTTTTTTTAGGAATGGGGTCTCACTTTGTTGCCTGGGCTGCTGGAGTACAGTGGCTGTTCGCAGTGTAATCATACAGCACACTACATCCTTGCATTTCTGGTGCTCAAGTGATCCTCCCAAGTAGCTGGGACTACAGGTGGGTACTACTGCGCCCAGCTAAAAGTCATCACTTTCATGAGAAGGAAAGGTTTTTGTTACTATTAAAAGCAAACCTGGGCTGGGAGCGGTGGCTCACACCTGTAATCCTAGCACTCTGGGAGGCCGAGGCGGGTGGATTGTTTGAGCTCAGGAGTTCAAGATCAGCCTGAGCAAGAGCGAGACCCTGTCTCTACTAAAAATAGAAAGAAATTATCTGGCCAACTAAAAAAATATATATAGAAAAAATTAGCCGGGCATGGTGGTGCATGCCTGTAGTCCCAGGTACTCGGGAGGCCCAGGCAGAAGGATTGCTTGAGCCCAGGAGTTTGAAGTTGCTTTGAGCTAGGCTGATGCCACGGCACTCACTCTAGCCTGGGCAACAAAGCGAGACTCTGTCTCAAAAAAAAAAAAAAAAAATCAAACCTGGGTAGGGTCTGGGGAAGGGGAGGCAGTGCCATGTCCCGCTGTGAAGGTGGCAAGAAAAAGCCCCTAATACAGCCCAAGAAGAGGCCAAGGAGATGGACGAGAAAGATAAAGCGTTTAAGCAGAAACAAAAAGAGGAGCAGAAGAAACTTGAGGAACTAAAAGCGAAGGCCATGGGGAAGAGCCCCCCCCCCCCACAGGTGGAATTAAGAAATCTGGCAAAAAGTAAGCTGTTCCTTGTGCCTGAGGTGATGGTGACCCTTGATTCCTATTTAAACATCTATATTCCCTGCCACAACATCTTTTGCCACCTATAGCTAAAATGAAGTGTTGTCTTGGAGTCTATTGTACATTTAAGAATAAACTTTTGTAAGAAAAGAAAAATAACAACAGCAAACCTATCTATTAAACTCTCTAATACATTTGCCTACTTATATTTAGCCACTTAAAGGTACTGGGAGAGAATGGGCCACCAAGACTGCCAAGTATATCAGGAAGGTAATCTGAAAGTGCCCAACAGCTTTTTCAGTTCCATAGAAGGGGGGGGGATGGTAAGTTAGAATTAACACGATTGAGTCACATGCTCCATCTCAGGCACTGTAGTTTAAACACACACACACATTCATTCATTAAATCACTTAATAATATATACTGAGTACTTACTGTGTGCCAGGCATTGTTCTAAGCATTTGGGAAGGTAGCAGGGAATAATATAAAGTCCTTGTTCTCAAAAAACTTACAGTATAGTTGGGGGAGGTAAACAAGTAAATACATAACTGGTTATATATACCTTGAAGAAAAATAAGGCCTAGAAAGGGGTGAGAGAGTGACATGGAGGTATTATGTGGACAGGGTGTGTGTGCACACACACACAAAATCTTCAAATAAACCCTGTGAGGCAAATATTATTATTTTTACTTCACTGATGAGAAAAATTGAAGCTTGGTGAGTTACCAAAAATAACAACAGCAACTTATATATTTTTTATAGCTTCAATGAGGTATAACTAACTTACCTTAAACTGCATTTATTTATTTACTTATTTTGTAGAGACAGGGTCTTGCTCTGTCGCCCAGGCTGGAGTGCAGTGGCATGATTACAGCTCACTGCAGCCTCAAACTCCTGTGCTTCAAGTGATCCTCCTGCCTCACCCTCCTGAGTAGCTGGGACTATAGGTACATACAACCATGCCCAGCTAATTTTTCTTATTTTTTTGTAGAGAAGGGGTGTCGCTATGTTGACCAGGCTGATCTCAAACTCCCAGCCTCAAGCTATCCTCCCACCTCGGCCTCCCAGAGTGCGGGGATTACAGGCATGAGCCACTGCACCCAGCCAAACTGCATATATTTAAATTGTAGATCTCATGAATACATCTGTATACACGTATTAAACCACCGCCACAATCAAGATAATAAATATATCTATCACCTCCAAAAGGTTAGTTAATATTTTTTTAGAATGTTACATAAGTAGGATCATACAATATATATCCTTTATTGTATGGCTTCTTTCACTTGGTGTAATTATTTTGCGATTCATCCATGTTGCTTCCTTTTATTGCTGAGTAGTACTCCATTGTATGGATATAGCACATTTTGTTTATCTGTCCAAATGCTGGTGGACATTTGTATTGTTTCCAGTTTTTGACTATTACAAATAAAGTAGCTATGAACATTCATAACTAACACTTTGCATGGACATATACTTTCATTTCTCTTAGATAAATAGCTAGAAGAGGAATGACTGGGTTCTATGGCCAGTAAATATTTAACTTTTTGAAGATACTGCTAAACTATTTTCCTAAGTGACAGTACCATTTTACATTCCTACCAGCTGTATATGAGTGTTCCAAATGTTCCTTATCCTCATCAACACTGGTATGTCAGTCCTTTTTTATTTTAGCTGTTCTGGTAGATGTGTAGTGGTATCTCACTGCGGCTTAATTTGGATTTCCCTAATGACTGTTATTCAGCATATTTTCATGTGCTTACTATCCATATATCTTCTTTGATACAGTATTGTTTGCCACCTTATTGAGTTGTAAGAGTTCTTTATATATTCTATATGTAAATCCTTCGTTGGATGTATATTTTGCAAATATTTTCTCCAAGTCTGTGACTTGCCTTTCATTTTCTGAATGCTATCTTTTGAAGGAAAAATTTTTTTGTGTGTGACAAGTGTCTCACTCTGTCGTCCTGGGTAGACTGAAGTGAGTGGTGTCATTTAGCTCACTGCAAACTCAAACTCCTGGGCTCAAAGGATCCTCCTGCCTCAGCCTCCTGAAGAGCTGGGACTACAGGCACACACCACAATGCCCCGCTAATTTTTCTATTTTGAGTAGAGACGGTCGGTGTCTCTCTCTTGCTCAGGCTGGTCTTGAACTCCTGGAGCTCAAGCAATCCTCCCACCTTGGCCTCCCAGAGTGCTAGGATTACAGATGTGAGCCACCATGCCTGGCAGAAGAACAAAAGTTTTTAATATTGATGAAGTTCAATTTATCTATTTTTTTCTTTATAGTGTGTGCTTTTTGTGTCCTAATTAATAAATCTTTGCCTAGCCAGAGGCCACAAAGACTTCTCCTATATTTTATTCTAGAAGTTTTATAATTTTAGCTTTTACATTTAGAGATATGACTAACTTCTATTAAATTTTTATAATGGTATGAGGTTGAAGTTCGATTTTTTCCATAAGAACATTCAGTTGTTCCAGAACAATTTGTTGAAAAGATTATCTTTTTCCCACTGAATTACCTTGGCACATTTATTGAAAATCAGGACAGTATCAGTGTATGGGTCTATTTTTGGATGTTCTATTGATCTGTATTTCATCCTTACCACTAATACAACATTGTCTTGATTAGTATAGCATAGGGTAAATCAAGTAGTGTAAGTCTTTTAACTTTGTCCTTTTCTTTTTCAAAACAGTTTTTTTATTTTTTGTCTACTATAGATTTTTTGTATCCCCATGTTAATGTCAGAATCAGTTTCTCAATTTTTATCAACAAGGCTGCAGAGATTTTGATTGCGATTGTATTGAACCTACAAATCAGTTTGGAAGAATTGACATCTTAACAATATTGAGTTTTCTAATCCATAAAATGGTATATATCTCCATTTATTTAGGTCTTCAATTTATCTTAGCAAAAATTAGGTGTTATAGTTTTAACGGTACAATTTATATATATATATTTGTTAAATTTGGTCCTTAAACATTTTGGGTTTTTTTTTTTGATGTTATTATAAATTGTACTTTAAAATTTTTTTCTAATTGTTCACTGCTAGTACATAGAAATAAGATTTTTTTAATACTGAATAGAATCTTGTGACTCTGCTAAATTTCATTGTTTCTAGCTTTTTTGTACATGTTCTGTGAAATTTTCTGTACATGATCATATTATCTGCAAATACCATGTTTGACAGGACTTTTAACAGTATAATGTTGAATAGAAATGGTGAGTGTGACAGTATATGTCCTAGTTTTACTCTTGATTTTAAAGGGAATTTTAAAAATATATCATGATTAAGTGCATTATATGCTATAGAGTTCATAGGTTAAGAAAGTTCCTATCTATTACTAGTTTGTAAAGGTTTTTGGTTTTATTTTGTCTTTTTTAAGGTCATAAATAGGTGTTGAATTTTACAGAATGCTTTCTCTAAATCTTGGTATCATCATGTAGTTTTTCTACTTTATTTTTAAATATGGTAGATAGCAATAATAGATATTTTCAAATATTTTGTTATTTAACTACAAGTATTTGCATATAAATGAACATAAAAGTGATTAATTTAAAAATCATCAGCAAAGCACAAACATGGCAATGTATGGACAGGGCATTATTACCACTGCTTGATGAAGGTTCTCAAGAGAAGATAAGCTTAAAAGAGTCATAATCTGGCTTCAACTTTTCAGAGAGTTTATCACAGTCCCCATTTGGGGAGGGCAAGAATGAGTCTCAGGAAACATAGGGCTCAACACAGTGAAGGCATCTGATAGTGTGGGCCAGGTGCTGAAATATGACAGGAATATGATCAGTAGGAGTGGGGTGCTGTGTATTTTCTGCTTCTAAACTTACCATGGCCAATCTTCAGCTCTCAGGAGGAGTTCAAAACAAAATTCTTCTGTGGGGTGAAATGAATGTCTTTGATTATCCAGGTAGCAAGGCACGAAGAAGAGAGCAAGAACATCAGCACATGGTCCATGCAAGCTAAGTTCTGATAAGATTCTGAGGACTTACTACCCGTATATTAATAGGTGCAAGAGTATGTAATACAGAAGGCCCTCAACATATCTCTGTCTGTAGTCATATTGCTTCATTGTGGACTGGCTGCCTATCTAGTGTACAGCTGTCATCCCTTCCCTTCACCTTGGGAACAGCCTTCACCTCTCTCTTGTATAGGATCTCCTATCTTGTACACATGCGTTCTTCCTTTTTGTATTACTCTCCCATTTAGGTGAAATACCATTCAACAGGTTCCTAAGCAATAGTTTATGGGATATAAGGTTTGTTTTTTTGAGAAATTGAATGTATGAAAATATATTTTTCTCCATACTTTATTGATAGTTTGGCTGACTATAGAATTGTAGGTTAGAAATAATTTTTCTTTAGAAATTTGAAGACATTGATCTACTGACTGCTTGTTTCTGATGTTACTTTGGTAAGTCCAGAGCCATTCTGATTTCTGATGCATTGTATGTATAACTGACTCCCAACTCTATAAACATGTGGAGTCCTTCCTTGTTCTAGAATTCTGAAACCGGCATGGGTTTATGCCCATCCATTGTGCTAGGTATCCAGTGGGCTCTTTCAATCTAGTAACTCATATTGTTCAATAACAGAATATTTTTTTGAACTATTTTGGTGATTTCCTCCCTTCCATTTTCTCTGTCCCCTGCCCCCTTTTTAATGTTGGTTCTTCTATTCTGGCTCAACATTATCTATTCAGTAATATTCCTATTGAGTCTGTTTTGTTTTCCATTTCTTTCTCTTTTTTGTCATATACTCAGAGTGGCTTCTTTAACTGTATGTTTTATTTTATTTATTGATTGATTGATTGAGACAGAGTCATGCTCTGTTGCTCAGGCTGGAGTGCAGTGGCAGGATCACGGCTCAATGTAACCTCAAACTCTGGGCTCAAGTGATCATCCTGCCCCAGCCTCCTGAGTAGCTGGGACTACACGCACATGTCACCTTACCTGGCTAATTTTTAAATTGTTTTTGTAGAGACAAGGTCATGTCTTTTCTCAATTCTAGAAAATTCTTTTTTTTCTTTTTCATTTTATTTTTATTAAGCACTATGTAACATACTGCATGCTACATAATACATTGTATAACCTTCTAGCAGGAGTAGATGGCCATTACTGAGTTATTTTTTCATCAATCAGGAAAATGCTGCTTTAATCAATGTTCTCCAAACCCTTTGACACACAGTAACAATTAACTCCAGAGATGCACCTCTTTCCATCAAACTCCAATGATATACAAAATGGGCAACCCTTTTTCCTCGCCACCGTTAGTGAACATGTGGATGTACTCAGTAGCCACTCCGGGGATGACCAAGCATGTGCCCATGACGGCAAGTCCAAGGAGAATCTCAAACCACATCTGGCACGGTTACCTAGGCCAAAATTCTGCTTCTTGAAAATTCTCACCTATTACTTCTTTTAATATTTCTGCTTTCCCTATTTTTGCTATTCTCTCCTTTTGGAACTACAGTTAGACATGTGTTATATCTCTGTGATGTTTTCTGACTTATTTATTTAAGCATATCTTCCAAATTCCTTCATTTTCTCTTTATTTAGGCTTATCTTCCAAATTCATTCATTTTCTCTTCATCTGTGTCAACCTACTTTTGACTTATCCATTGTATTTTTTATTTCAATGATTTTTTTTTTTTTGAGACCATGTCTCGCCTTGTTTCCCAGGCTAGACTACAGTGGCATCATCATAGCTCACTGAAACCTCAAACTCCTGGGCTCAAATGGTCCTCCTGCCTTAGCTTCCTCCAGCAGCTGGAACTACAGGCATATACCACCATACTCTGCTAATTTTTAAATTTTTTATAGAGATGAGGTCTCATTGTGTTGCTCAGTCTGGTCTCAAACTCCTGGGCTCAAGTGATCCTCCCACCTCGGCCTCCCAAAGAGCTAGGCTTTCAGGTGTGAGCCACCGTGCCTGGCCCTATTTTAATGATTTTATTTTTAATGTCAGAAGTTCCTTGATTCTCTTTCATATATCTTGACTTTCATTTTTGATAGTCTCATGTTCCTTGGTCTCATTTTCACTTTCTTTCATTTCATTAAACATTTTCTAAATAGTTACTTTGCATTTCAGCAACTGATTTGAAGGGGTTATTTCTGCTGTTTTCTGTTTCTCCTGACTTTTGCTTATGGTGGCCTTTTTTCTTCCTTCGGTTTGGAATTATTAATTATGTGCACATGTTTGATCTCCATCTGCAGAAACCCTGAGGGGCCCACATTAAGGGTACATTTCTTTACAAATACTCAGGGGAGTTATTTTTCCTACCTAAAACTGAGGCTGAAAGATAAGGCAACTTGTCAACTGCTTTTACTGGAGGGCAAATTTTTTTCTAGACCAGCCCACAGTATACCTCTTTGATGGTCCTGGTTCATTTTGTGTATGTGTGTGTGGTGATGGGGAAACAAAAAATAAAATGGCAGAGTTAAGCCCTAATATATTAATAATTACATTAATGTAATGCTCTAAACATACCAATTAAAAGATACTAGAAGAGAGGATTAAAAAACATGACTCAACTATTAATATATGATGTCAAAAGGAAACACATTTCACATATAACAATATAAGCAGACCGAAAGTAAAAGGATGGAAAAAGATATATCATGCAAACATTAATCAAAAGACACCTATGTCTTTGATGCCATCAGGACTTGGCGAAAAACAAAAAGAAAAAAAGAAAAAAAAAGAAACCTGTGTAAACATGGTTGTATTAATCAGATAAATTAGACTTCAGAGCAAAGAAAATTACCAGAGACAGAGAAGGACATAACATAATGACAAAAGGGTCAATCTACCAAGAAGCCATAGCAATACTAAATGTTTATGCACCTAAGAATAGAGCTACAAAATATGTGAAACAAAAACTAATAGACTATAGGAGAAATACAGACAAATCCAAAATTGTGTTTGGAGACTTTGACAATCCTTTCTCAACAATTGGCAGAACAACTAGACAGAAAATCAACAAGTGAACAGAAGAACTGAAAACACCATTGTGCATTAAATAGCTAACTCACCAGGCACAAACTGCTTATTCCAAATAAAGGACTTGTCCTTGACTAACTCCAGGGAGATAACTTCTGAGTCCTTCCAAAGTCTTGCACAATAAGAGTGTCCTTGTATACCTGACACTTTGAGCCATTCCAGATAGTTTATGCTAATATGATTTATATTGAACACCTAGTTTTTTTGGCCGTACTATATCAGTTTGATCTCTAGGTAATAAAGGGGTGGGGAACCTGCAGCCTTGGTGCCACATGTAGCCTTCTGGATCCTTGAGTGCAGCCTTCTGACTGAATCCAAATTTTACAGAACAAATCCTTTTAATAAAGGAGGTTATTATAACATCTTTGCTGAGTTTTGTGATTTCTTCTAGCGAATCAATGAACCTGAGAGTGGTCTTGGGGAACACTGATACACCCATCAACCAAGAAGATCTAACTGACATTTATAGAAGATTTCACTCAACAATAGCAGAATACATATGCTTTTCAAGCAAACATGGAACATACGCTACGATCTACTTGGCATAAGTATCCTTGGTATATTAGCCTGATCCATAATACAAACCTCAATAAATTTAAAAGAAATGAAATCATAGAGTGTGTTCTCTGCCCACAATGGAATCAAACTAGGAATCAAGAAGAATGATAACATGAAAATCTCCAAATACTTGAATGCTAAACAACATACTTCTAAATAATCCATGGGACAAAGAGGAAGTCTCAAGGGAAATTAAAAAAAAATGAGGTGAATGAAGATAAAACTCTAACATATGAACAGTTGTGGGACACAGCTAAAGTGGTGCTGATAGGAAAATTTACAGCACTAAATGCTCATTAGGAAGGAGGAAAAGTCTGAAATCAGTAATCTAAGCTTCCACCTCAAAAACCTTGAAAAAGAAATGCAAAATAAACCCACAGCAAACAAAAAGAAGAAAATAATAAAGAGCAGAAATCAATGAAACTGAAAAATGAAAAACAGAGAAAACTGATTAAACAAGTTCAATTCAGGGAAATAAAGCAAAAAGGAAATAAAAACATGTACCAAAAAACAAACAAACAAACAAAAACCCAAAAAACCTTCCTAGAACTGATTTCAGCAAGGTGGAAGAATAAAAGACAAAGAAAATCAATTGTATTTCTATATAATAACAATGAACATGTTGAGACCAAAATTTAAAAGTACAATACCATTTACAATTGCTTAAAAAAAAGTTAAAACTACAAAATGCTGATGAAAGAAATCAAAGAAGACTTTCATAAATCGAGACATATTGTGTCCACAGATTGGAAGTCTCAACATAGTAAAGATGTAAACTCTCCGGCAAATTGAGATACATGTTTAACACAATTCCTATCAAAGTCCCAACAATATTTTAAATTTAGATGATATCATTTTAAAACTTATAAGGAAAGGCAAAGGAACCTGAATACCTAAAGCAATTTTGAAAAAGATGAATGAAGTCTTAGGAGGAATCAGTCTCCATGACTGTGTGGTATTGGTGGACAGACATATCAATCAGTGGAACAGAACAGAGATCCTAGAAACAGACCCACAGAAATATACCCAAATAATTTTTGACAAAGGTGTAAAAGCAGTTCAATGGAGAAAGGATAGTCTTTTTAACCAGTGGTCCTGGAACAGATGGACATCCATAGATAAAAAATGGAACTGAAACCTCACCCTAAGCCTTACACCCTATATAAAATTAACTCAGAATAAATCATGGATTTATTTTGTGTAAATATAAATGTAAAACTATACAATCTTTAAAAAAAAATCTTTGGCATCTACAGCAAGGTACAGAGTTCTCAGACTTGACACCAAAATCATGATCCATAAAGAGAAAATTGTAAAACTGATCTCATTGAAATTAAAAATGTTTGCTCATTGAAAGAGAGAATGAAAAGACAAGGTATAGATTGGGAGGAAAATATTTACAAACCACATATTTGACAAATATTATCTCTTGTTGTAAAAAAAGAGAAAATGGGCAAAGACATGAACAGAAATTTCACCAAAAAGGATATACATATGGCAAATAAACACATGAAGATATGTTCAACATCATTAGCCATCAGGAAAATGCAAATTAAAAGAATGAGATTATTAGTACACATCTATCAGAATGGCTAAAATAAAAAATAGTAATAACACCAAAGGCTGGTGAAGATGCAGAGAAATTGAATCACTCATACATTGCTGGTGGGAATATAAAAATGGAAGAGCCACTCTAGAAAACAGTTCAGCAGTTTTGAGAAAAACTAAATATATAATTACCATACAATCTAGCAATTCCACTCTGGGCATTTATTCCAGAGATGTGAAAACTTATGTTCATACAAACACCTATATGCAAACGTTCATAGCAGCTTTATTCATGATTGCTAAAAACTGGAAACAATCCAGATGTTACTCAACAGGTGAATGGTTAAACTGTGGTATATCTATATATACATTGAAAGGAATGAAGTATTGAAACACTCAACAACTTGGATTAATCTTCAGAGTTATGCTGAGTTCAAAAAGCCAATCCCAAATATTATACTATTAATATATGAGTCTATTTCTATAACAGTCTTGAAATGACAAAATTTTAGAAATGGAGAACAGATAAATGATTGCCAGGGGTTAAGTGATGGGGAGTGGAGAGTAGGGTGAGATAGGAGGGAAATAGATGTGGTTATAAAAGGGCAACACAGGGATACTTGTGATGATGGAAATGTTTTGTACCTTGACTGTATCAATGTCATATCCTGATTGTGACATTGTACTATGGTTTTATAAGACATCACCATTTGAAGAAATTGGTAAGGGGTACATGGGATCTCTTACAAGGATCTCTTATTTCTTAAAAATGTATGCATTTCTATAGTTATATCAAAATTAAAAGTTTAATTAAAAAAGAAAAAATAGAACAAACCCACAAATCATACTACTTATTTATTGAGCACCTGTTGTATGACCAGGCCCTATTTAAGGTACTTTTACGAATGTTCTTTTTATTTTTTTTTGGAGACAGAGTCTCATGCTTGCCCTGGGTAGAGTGCCATGGCTCAGCCTAGCTCACAGCAACCTCAAATTCCTGAACTCAAGCAATCCTCCTGCCTCAGCCTCCCAAATAGCTGGGACTACAGGCATATGCCACTATGCCCGGCTAATTTTTTTTTTTCTATTTTTAGTAGAGACAGGGTCTCACTCGTGCTCAGGCTGGTCTTGAATTTCTGACCTCAAGAGATCGTCCAGCCTCGGCCTCCCAGAGTGCTAGGATTACAGGTGTGAGCCACCGCACCTGGCCATGAATGTTATTTCTTACTTAATTTTCATGAACTCTCAAAGATTATGCCCATTTCCCAAACAATCTTTCATGGAACACTAAGTCTTTGTGACATTAATAGCCTTCCTTCAAAGGTGTCATGTAAAAGTGGTTCCCTAGTCAAGTAGGTTTGAGAAAGATAAAAATAATTTTTTTTTACTGTAGGATTTTTCAAAGTCTTTAATATATGAATCAACATTATAAATATTCAAAAGGAGGCCATCATACACACCTTTCCTCAAATTTTTTTAATTTTGGAACTGTTCTTTTCATGTAATGTCTATTAACAACTTGCCTGAATAACTAGTATTCCTTATAATAAAACATAATAAATGTTGGGTTATAGTTTTTCTATCAGCATCTCTGCTGAAGTGAGGTTTTATGTGTTATTTCAATTTAAGATACAGATTTACTGTTATGAGCCTGAATATACTTCCGTCATACTGTAGGTGATCCAAACTACTTACCATGTAACAATATAAATAGATCGAAGTACTAATGTGAAGACTAACATTCCATACATGACCTGAATAGGAAAGGAAAATGAAGTTAGTACAATCATTATTCTTTGGCAAAGCAAGTGCATTTTGCCTACCAAAATACCTCTCCAAATTAAATTTAAACACTTATTATTATTTTTTTGAGATAGGGTCTCAATCTGTTGGGCTAGAGTACAGAGGTGTGATCATAGCTCACTGCAGCTGAACTCCTGGGCTCAAGTGATCCTCCCACCTCGGCCTCCTAAGTGCTGGGATTACAGGTGTGAGCCACTGTGCCTGGCCACACTTATTATCTTTCATTATATTTTAAAGAACAGAATTTTTAAAAAATATGTTAATTATGTAAGTACATCTTGCTAACTTCTGAGGAAAAATTAAGAGACTGCTTGTAAATAACCAGCATCAGAAGTCCTATGTCAATTTTAATTCTGAATGGATCCATTAAATTTTAAGTATCTGCTGAAACCTGAACAAATAATGTAATTTTACCTCATACGTCCTAGCTCCTTCCCTTCAGCTTTGATTTCAGCAGATACGGTAATTGTGCTTCCCATTTTCCAACAGTATAAACCTGAACTCTTTTCAACTTTTCTCTTAAATGTCTCTGCATTCATATGCATCTTCCCCCTGCATTCTTTCTGTCATCCCTAGTCTGCAAAGAAGTGATGCCCACTTCTTGACCAAGGTTAACCTATTCTCCTGTGTTCTTTATTGTATATGCTCCCACATCTTCCTAACATTGGCTCCTTTTTCTCTTCTGTATTAAGCATTGGGTGGTTATTACTACCTGGAAAATTGAACCAAGTAGGAAAACTTACATTTTAAAAGTGTGAAATACTAAATTAAAAAAATTTGCATAGAATCCAAATGTACAGCTTAACAAATATTTACAAAGCCAGTAGTTGGGAAAGCACTACCCAGGGCAAGAAATGGATCCCTGTTAACATCCCAGAAGTGCTGCATGTGTGTCTTCCCAGTCCAATTCTCTCCTTTCCTCCTTAGAGGAAACTACTCTTCTTTTATAATAAACATTTGCTTGCTTATCTTTATATGTTCACTAACTTAAACTGGTCACCTAAATATGCATTCCTAAATAAATAGGCTCTGTTTATTTTTGAATTATAATAGAATTTTTATTAACTTTAATTTTAAATTACAACAGAATAGCATTGTATGCATTTATGATTGTCTTATCTTTTACTATTCAGTTATGTTGTCATACATATCCACGGTTTATTGATTTTTGGTGCTACGAACTAATTAAATAAAATACTGCAATTTACCCATTCTACTGTTGATGAACATTTTTAACTTGTTTCCAGTTTTCATTATTATGAATATTCTTATTCACACATTATAGCCCATAAGTAACCAAGTTTCTCTAGGATATGTACCTAAAAATATAATTGCTGCGTCAAAGTGTGTGTGTATGTGTATTATATACACGACTAAAACAGGCAAACTACTTTATAGTCAATTTATACTTCAATCAATGTGTTTCTTTTGCTCCACATACTCACCAACACATGATACAGTAAGACTTCTTCTAAATTTCTATCTATGTGGTTTTGATATGTATTTCTCTGATTATATGTTGAACACTGCATTATCTTTACTGGCCATTTGATGTCCTCTATTATGAAATACCTGTTCAAACCTATTTTTCTATTTGGTCTGTCATTTTCTTACTTTACTTTTTTTTTTTAACTTTAAAAATCTTTTAAAATTCAAATATAACATGCACACAGACACACAAACACAACACAGAAAAGTACTCAAAACATAAGTACACAGTTTGATGATTATCATAAAGCAAACATCTTTGCAATTTTTGACTTTGTATGTCAAAAAATGGAACTTTGACAGCATACCACCTCATTGGTCTCAAGCCCTACACCTTTTTTTCCCCAACATTTACCACTATTTCACCACTAATTTTAGAGTTAGTTTTGTCTGTTTTTCAGCTTTATTGTAAATGGAACCATACAATGAATATTTATTTTGCTAAGCTTCTTTTAATCAAATATGCATATTTTACATAGCCATCCTATTATTGATGAATATTAGGGTCTAATTTTTAGCTATTTATAATAACCCTTATTGTAAACACTTTAATATATATTTTTGGTGTACAAATTGGGCATATGCCTAGGAGTCATATGGATCATAGAATATATGCATATATTCAACTTTAGTAGTTTATGCAAACTCTTTTCCAAAGTGGTCATACCAATTTATACTCCCACCAGCAATGTATGAGGGTTGTTCAGCATCCTTGCCAGCTAGCACTTGGTTTTATGAAGCCTTTTTGATTTTAGCCATTTTGTTGAATGTGTAGTGGTATCTTGATGCATTTTTTTTTTTTTGGATACAGGGTCTCACTCTGTTGCCCAGGCTAGAGTGCAGTGGCCTCATCATAGCTCACTGCAACCTCAAACTCCTGAGCTCAAGTGATCCTCCCCTGCCTCAGCCTCCTGAGTAGCTGGGACTACAGATGCATAAGACCATGTCTTATTTTTTCTATTTTTTATAGAGACAGGGTCTCACTTTTGCTCAGGCTAGTCTCAAACTGCTGGCCTCAAGTGATCCTCCTGCCTCAGCCTTTGAGAATGCTAGAATTATAGGCATGAGCTACTGTGCCTGGCCTCATTGTATTTTTAATTTTCATTTCCCTGATGACTAATAAGATTGAGCACCTTTTCATGTGTTTACTGGCCATTTGGATATACTCTTGTGAACTGTCTCGTCTGTTTTCTATTGGGTCTTCTACTTTCTTTATATTGGTTTTGAAGGAGGTCTTTATATATACTAGCTCTTGTTTGATTATATATGTTGTGAATACCTTACTCCACCCCAATAGCACAGTGGCTTTTGCTGAACCCAATTTCTTAATTTTAAGATAAATGATTAGTGTTGTCCGTGTCTTATAATAATGGGACAGCTATTCATTAAATAGATATTCTTTAATGTCTCTAAATGTGTTTTATAATTTCTTCTATGATTTGAGCCATGGGTTATTTAGAATTATATTTTCTATATCCTAACATAGTTGCATTATAGTGGAAATTATATTCTGATTCCAATACTTTGAAATTTAAGACTTCTGTATCACCCAATATATGCTTAATTTTTGTAAATGTTCTCCAAGTACTAGGAAAAAAAATGACTTTCTGCAGTTTTGGGGTTTGGTATTTTACATATGTCCTTTAGGTCAAGCTTTTTAATCATGTTGTTCAAATCTACATCCTCTATCAATACTGTATCAATTGATGTATTTGTCATTACCTTCTTTCTGACAGCTATGTATTAAAATCACCTAATATTATGGATTTGTCTATTTTTTCTTCTAGTCCTGTCAATTTTTACATTATATATTTTGAGATTATTTTAAAGGTACACATAAATTTTAAATTAGCATAGTTTTTGGATGAATTGAACTTTTTAGTACTATGAAGTAATCACTATTATCGGAAATGTTTCTCCTTTTAAGTCTATTTTATCTGATGCTAAAATAACTATATAGGTTGAGTATTCCTTATAGGAAATGCTTGGGACCAAAAGTGTTTTGGATTTTGGAATATCAGCATTATACTTACCAGTTCAGCATCCCTAATCTGAAAATCTGAAATCCAAAATGCTCCAATGAGCATTTCCTTTGATGTCATATTGGTGCTCAAAAAGTTTTGGATTGGAGGATTTTAAATTTTGGATTTTTGGATTAGGGATACACAACCTATACCATATTTCTTTTGCTTAGTATTTGCACAGTATATTTTTCTATACTTTGTCTTTTAACCGTTCTGTATCTTGATGTTTCAGGTAAACTTTTTTGTAAGGCCTTGATATGACCTCTGCCCCTTGGGTTATTATAGCTTCTCATTTTTATTTAGGATTTTATAATGTAACCATAGAAACTACCTGTGATCTCCCTATTAAATAAACTCCAACAAATATTTATTGAGCATTGTATTAGACCCGGGGGATATAATGGTGTGAATAAAGGGTTAACATCAGGCCTAGACTGATGCAGGTCTGCTTGGGAATAACCTCAGTCTCCCAAAACCTTCGATACAGTGGAGTTGAGATAAATGGGGAGTGTTGTAAAGGACTTCACCCAGGTTGGAGGCTTTGGTAATACATGAGAACAGCATGAAAAGATGCCATATATAAAGAGTGGTAGGATAAAGGGGCTGTAGTTTCTACGTGTTAAAATGACCTCCACTACACTTGGCTCTCATCCCTGGTAGCTGTACACAATTTATGTGGATGAGGGTGCAAAAGAATAGCTCCAGTTCTCCTGATGAGATGATGTTATATCTACTGTAACTCTCAGCCTGTATCCTTCTATAAAGCTAAGTAAACAGTACTAAAATTAAAGCCCTATGAGAGTGTTATTGCCTGCTTAAATCCATAACTGTAGCTATACTGATGTACATGGTGAACAAGAAAGTCATGATCCCTGCTCTCACAGCAGTCAAAGTCTAGTGAGGAGAGAGATAAGTAATGAGACATTTATAATATAATAACTCTGTGACAGGGACCGTACAGAGTACTTTGTAAACACATAGGAAGGCCACCTAATCCAGACTTATGCAGTTTAGAAAGTCTTTCATGGAGGATATGATATTTCATTTTATATCTAAAGCTCAGTTACATTGAGAGAAAGTGGAAGAGAGTTATTGGTATAGCTTACATTCTAGAGACTAGAAGAAAATAGGGATGCTTGAAGTATATTGTTGGAGTATAGGATAGGAAAACTGGAATTGGAGAGCAGAGGTCAAGTCTGGCCTTTCAAATCACATTAAGGAGGTGGACTGTATCTAAGAGCAATGTCAAGTAAATGAAGGTCTCCGCAGTAGCTCAATATGATCAGACTCATGTATTAGGAAGATGTCCTTGTGCTGAGTGGAGAATGAGAGGGAAGTGAGACTGATGGGAAACAGACCAATGACAATGTATTACAGTAATATGAGAGATGGGGACTAGGGTAATATCAGTGGGGATGGAGAGAAATGGCCAGATTAAAGAGGACTAATAATTAATTTGAATAGGAGTTAGGGAGAAAGGAAAGTCAAGGATGATGGCGGCCGGGCACGGTGGCTCACGCCTGTAATCCTAGCACTCTGGGAGGCCGAGGCAGGCGGATCGTTTAGCTCAGGGGTTCGAGACCAGCCTGAGCAAGAGCGAGACCCTGTCTCTACTAAAAATAGAAAGAAATCAGCCAAACAACTAAAATATATACAAAAAAATTTAGCCGGGCATGGTGGTGCATGCCTGTAGTCCCAGCTACTCGGGAGGCTGAGGCAGAAGGATCACCTGAGCCCAGGAGTTTGAGGTTGCTGTGAGCTAGGCTGACGCCACGGCACTCACTCTAGCCCGGGCAACAAAGTGAGATTGTCTCAAAAAAAAAAAAAAAAAAAGGACAATGGCCTGGTTTACGGCTTGGGCAATTAGGTGTACGGCAAAATTTTTTATAGGTTTGGAGAATATATGAAGAAAAGAAAGACTGGGGAAAAAGTGGTGAGTTCATTTCTGTTTATGTTCAGAGTTTGAGGTGTCAGTGAGATATCTAAGTAGAGACCTCTAGGCAGGAGTTAGATATCTAGGTCTAAAGTTTAAAAGAAAAACCAGAACTGAAGAAAGAGATTTAGAATTATCAGCATATAAAAGTCAATGGGAATGGATTTCTCAGGGAGCATGCTGAATATATGAAATGAGGGATTAGGAAACAATCTATACCCTGGCAGTACAATGGGGCTTTTACAAATTAACTTTCTTCTTGTCTAAGAGATCTTCCCATGAAAAAAAAAATTAACTTTCTTCTCTCCAGAGCACTGCCAACCCTGCCCCATACTTCTGATGCCCCACCCCACTAATGGCTTACCCAGTATTTCTTCTTTCCATCTGACTTTATAGGACACTGATTTTATTTGGCTGGCATATATTCAGCTATATAAGCTTGACTTCCCAGGCTCTCCTGTGGGTAGAGATGGCCACATGACCTTTGCCATTTTTTCTATGCATACTCTAATATTACTTTTTTAAAAAAAATAAAAAACAATAGAATATATACTTTTCTGCTTCTTACAGTTTTCATCTAATAATACACATATTTTATAGTGAACTTTTACCTTTCCATATTTAATAGCTATTTTGTCCCCAAACTCCAAAGACTATGAAAATATTATTAGTGTTTTCTCTCTGCTAAAGTATCCTAGGAATATGTTGTATGTAAACTGAGACCTCGTATTCATCCTCAAGGAAGCTAAGAAAAAAAGTAGGCTGTGTTTTATTGCTCAATAAAGACAGAACTAAAGGTGTATTGGGAAAAGCAGAAAAAGTCAAATATTTTGTTCTGTGAGCTGGCATTAAGATGCCTGTGTGGATGAAATTAGGAAATAAAAGAGGGAGAATCAAGTGGGATGGTGCTGTAGCATGGGACCTTGAAAACAGCATACATACTTACTGAACATTGACTAAGAGACAGCCATTAGACTGGATATTCACCAAATATGAAAAGACACACTATTCCTGATCTCAATAAGCTCAGTCTAATAGAGGGGAGACATATATAATCAAATACTTAACACCTGGATTTGGTTTCTAAATTCTGTTCTCCATTGAAAGAAACCAGGGTTCTACGGAGAAATGGCTGATTCCAGGCCTCTGGCAGGGAAAGAACAAAATAAGCCTAAAAGATCTTGTGCCAAAAGGTAAGGAATTCTCAAAGAATGGTGGGGACATGTCAAAAGGACACAAACACCAGCTTCAAAGGGCTTGACTGGCCAAATCTGAGACAATTCGTACACCAAAGTAAATAACAAATCATAACCCATTGGATAAAATAGGAATACATGAGTCCATAGAGTTAAAAATAAATTGAAAGTTTGAAAAATTCACAGTATTTTTATAAGTCTCAAAGTACTACTGTACTATAAAATTCTTACTAATTATGGACAAAGAGTAACTTTGCAGTGAAGTCAGACAGGCACTATCTTAACCAAGTGATCAAAGTTAACATTACCACATTACCAGTAAAGGGACAAACTGAAATCATGCACCGTCTAATTGGATGCAATGACAACTTCTTGCTTTTTTTTTTTTTTTTTTGCTAAGATAAAGTCTTATCAGGAAGCAATAATAATTTGGGCAGTATATAATTGGCACAGGGTTAGACAAATAGGCCAATCAAGCAGAACAAAGAATCCAGAAACAAACTCCATGTTATATCATATATAACAATGATAGTATGGCAGAGCCATGAGAAAAGAAGAGTTTTTCAACAAATGGTGCTGAACTCAGACTTAGCATTCTAACAATGTTCAGTGACTGGCTTCAACGATCTTGGGTAGTAGCTGTTGACAGCCTGATCCCTGACTCATAGTTTTGACAATATGTTTTTTTTTTTTTTTTTTTTTTGAGACAGAGTCTGGCTTTGTTGCCCGGGCTAGAGTGAGTGCCGTGGCATCAGCCTAGCTCACAGCAACCTCAAACTCCTGGGCTCAAGCAATCCTTCTGCCTGGGCCTCCCGAGTACCTGGGACTACAGGCATGTGCCACCATGCCCGGCTAATTTTTTCTATATATTTTTAGTTGTCCGGCTAATTTCTTTCTATTTTTAGTAGAGACGGGGGTCTCACTGTTGCTCAGGCTGGTCTCGAACTCCTAACCTTGAGCGATCCACCCGCCTCAGCCTCCCAGAGTGCTAGGATTATAGGCGTGAGCCACAATGCCCGGCTGACAATATGTTCTTGGAATCAGTTCCAGTACGAGTCAGTAGTTTGAACTATGGCAAAAACAACAGTGGCTCCCCTAGCAGGTTATTTTTTTTTTTAACTTTTTAATTTGAACTAATTTTGGACTTACAAAAGAGTTGCAAAAATAGTACCTTTATATCCCTCAACATGTTTTCCATAATGTTAACATCACATACAATCATTCTGCAATGATCAAAAAAGGGAAATTAACATTAGTACATTATAATTAACTGAAATATAAACTTTACTTGAATGTCACCAATTCTTCCACTAGTGTCCTTTTTCTATGCCAGGATCCTATTCAGGATCCCACACTGCATTTAGTTGTTATTTTTCCTTAGTCTTCCAGTCTAGCAGGCCAGTTTGGCATTATTCCTGGCAGTCATTCCTTGAGGCATAGCCTAGATCCTATTGCTTTATTTCTTCTAAAACTTTTTTTAAAAATTTCAAAATATTAAGGGGGCACAAATGTTTTTGTTGCATGGATACCTTTTATAATGCTTAAGTCGGGGCTTTTAGTGTGCCCATCACTGGAATAGTGGTCACTATACTCGATAGGAAGGTATTTGCCTCTCCCCCACTTCTTGATTTCTAATGACCCTTACCTTCTTTTTGGGCCTGTGTGTGCCCATTGATTAGCTCCTAATTATTAGAGAGTATACGTGGTGTTTGTATTTCCATTCCTGAGATACTTCACTTAGGATAATGGTCTTCAGTTCCATCCAAGATGTTGTAAAAGGCAATACTTCATTCCTTTTTATGGCTGAGTAACATAATACACATACACACCCACACACCCACATACATTTTCTTAATCCACTCATGAGATTATGGACACTTAGGTTGATTCCACATCTTTGCAATTGTGAATTGTGCTGCAATAAACATTTGAGTGCAGGTGTCTTTTTGATAAAATGACTTCTTTTCCTTTGGGTAAATACCCAGTAGTGGGATTGCTGAGTGGAATGGTAAGTCTACATTTATTTCCTTGAGGAATCTCCATACTGTTTTCCATAGAGGTTGTACTAATTTGCAGTCCAACAGTGTATAAGTGTTCCTTTCTCTCCGCATTCATGCCAGCATCTATTGTTTTTTGACTTTTTCATGATGGCTAGTCTGACACAGGTAAGGTGATATCTCATTGTGGTTTTTAATTTGCATTTCCCTGATGATTGGTGATACTGAGCATTTCTTCATGTTTGTTGGCCATTTGTCTATCTTCTTTTGAAAACTTCTGTTCATGTCTTTTGCCCACTTTTTAATGTTTTTTTTTCTTGTTGAGTTCTTTGTAGATTCTGAATACTATATCTTTATCAGATGCATAGTTTGTGAATATTTTCTACCATTCTGTAGGTTGTCTATTTACTCTGTTGATTATTTCCTTCGCCACACAAAAGCTTTTTAATTTCATCAGGTCCCATTTATTTACCTTTGTTGTTGCTGTATATGCCTTTGGGGTCTTAGTGAGAAATTCTTTGCCTAAGCCAATGTCTAGAACAGGTTTTCCTACATTTAAAACTTTGTAAGCATGTAGTTTCTTATATTAAATTCTTTCTTCCTACTTAAAATAGCTAGATTTATCTTTGTTTCCTACTAATGAAGGATGCCTAATACAGACAGGAAACCCAGAAGCCACAAATGAAAAAGTATACATGTTTAACATAAAAGTTAACTTTTATATGGGAAAAGACTACCATAAATAATCAAAAAAATAAAATGACTGAAAAATCATTTGATGTTTATAATAGGCAAATTATTATTTAAAATTTATTAAATTTTAAATTATTACGGGTACATAATAGTTATATATCTTTATAGGATACATGTGATGTTTTGATACAGGTATACAATGTGAATTAATCAAATCAGGGTAATTGGGATATTCATCACCTCAGGCATTTATCATTTCTTTGTGTTAGGAACATTCCAACTCCACTCTTTTAGTTATTTAATATTTTAAAGTATATCCTAACTTACTGTTGATTATAGTCACTTTGTTGTGTTAACTTCTTGTTTTTCCTGCTAAAAATGTATAATCTGAATGTAATCATGACACAACATCAGGTAAATCCAAATTGAGGTAAATCCTACAAAATACTGGCCTGTAATCTTCAGAAGTACCAGGATCACAAAAGTTAAAAAAAGACAAGGAACTGTTTCAGAATGAAGGAGATTAAAAGAAGTATGAAACTAAAACAATACATGATTCTGGGATGGATCCTTTTGCTATAAAAATTATTGGACCAATTGTAGAAATTTGAATAGGGTCTGAGGATTAGATGATAAAAATATGGTTATTTACTTACTTATTTAGCTGGTTAGATTAGTTACGTAAGACAATGTCCTTATTTGTAAGAAATACAGGTATGTCCCAACATGTTGACAACACAGTTTCAAACAGTTCAGGGGAAAAAAGTTCTTTATACTGTTCTTGCAACTTTTTTGTAAGTTTGCTATTGTTTAGAAATAAAAATATTTAAACAATAGGCCAGGCGTGGTGGCTCACGCCTGTAATCCTAGCTCTGGGAGGCCGAGGCGGGTGGATCGCTCGAGGTCAGGAGTTCGAGACCAGCCTGAGCAAGAGTGAGACCCCGTCTCTACCAAAAATAGAAAGAAATTATCTGGCCAACTAAAAATATATATACAAAAAAATTAGCCGGGCATGGTGGCTCATGCCTGTAGTCCCAGCTACTCGGGAGGCTGAGGCAGTAGGATCGCTTAAGCCCAGGAGTTTGAGGTTGCTGTGAGCTAGGCTGATGCCACGGCACTCACTCTAGCCTGGGCAACAAAGTGAGACTCTGTCTCAAAAAAAAATAAATAAATAAATAAATAAATATTTAAACAATAAAGAATTCCATTCTAACCTACAAGGATAATTATTGGCTTCACATTTGGATCTGTAGTGGGAGCTGAGGTCTTTTATTCTAGGTGAAAGGCATTCAGTTCACCTGTGGTCAAGAACAGGTCATCAGGCCAGGCACAGTGGCTCATGCCTGTAATCCTAGCACTCTGGGAGGCCGAGGCAGGAGGATTGTTTGAGCTCAGGAGTTCGAGACCAGCCTGAGCAAAAGCGAGACCCCGTCTCTACTAAAAATTGAAAGAAATTAGCCAGACAACTAAAAATATGTAGAAAAAATTAGCCGGGCATGGTGGCACATGCCTGTAGTCCCAGCAACTCAGGAGGCTGAGGCAGAAGGATTGCTTGAGCCCAGGGTTTGAGGTTGCTGTGAAGTAGGCTGACGCCACGGCACTCTAGCCTGGGCAACAGAGCAAGATTCTGTGTCAAAAAAAAAAAAAAAAAAAAAATCCGAGAAATAATTTCAAAATAAGTATATCAAACTCCTCTTCCTTTTTATTTTTTTAGCAACAGGGTCTTGCTCTTTCACCCAGGTTAGAGTACAGTGGCACGATCATAGCTCACTCCAGCCTCCAACTCCTGGGCTCAAGCAAATGGATCCTGCTGCCTCAGTCTCCAGAGTAGCTGAGACTACAGGCACACACCACCACAACCAGCTATTTAAACACTTTTTTGTAGAGATAGGGTCTTGTTATGTTGCCTGGGCTGGTCTCCAGTGCCTGGCCTCAAGCGATCTTTCCCCCTTGGCCTCTCAAAGTACTGGGATTACAGGCGTAAGCCACTATGCCCAGATCTCTTCTTTGGTTTTGAACATACTCTTCTCTTAGCCTAGAATCCCTGCAAACTCCTATTTAAGTCATAGCTTAAATGATACATGCTCTATAAAGTGTCATTCCAGGTACATTTAGGCATGCCTTCCTTGCTTCCACTGATCTGTTTACATAATTATAAATGCTGCATTTAATCAAATGATCTCTTTAATACTCTGGCCTCATCTCCTCACTGCTAATGATCTTTCCCTACCCTGTCTCAGCTACCTACTTTCACGGGCATACCCCATTGATTCATAAAACAAGTATTTAATCATTACCTACTATTAGTTTATTAAGTATGAAATGTCCAATTTCCTTAAGTATGAAGTTCGACAAATTGATATCTCTGACATTTCACTTTGACACTTGTTTTATTTTTATTGTGAAGGTACGTCCTCATTCTTTCAAACACATAGTTTTGCTTGTGATTATCTTTCATATTTTTTTTTAAAAGCAATTTTTGTGAAACCATCCATAAGTCAAAAATTCGAGTTATTTTTGAATATGAGTTCCATCATCGAACCAATGCAGTGCAAGCAGCTCAAGATATCAAAGAAGTGTTTGGGAAGGATGTGGCTAACAAACACACAGTACATCGATGGTTTGAGAAATTCCATTCTGGTGCTTTTAATCTTGAAAATGAGCCATGTGGGTGACCTAAGACCAAGGTGGATAATGATCAGCTAAAAGCTATAGTGGAAGCAAATCCATCTCAACCTATTTGTGAATTAGCAGCAAGGTTTGATGTTACCATTCCAACAATATTGGACCATTTGAAACAAATCAGCAAGGTAAAGAAGGTGGATAGATGGGTTCTGCATAAATTAAATGAGCATCAGAAGAGAAATCATCTCGAAGTTTGCCTTTCTTTGCTGTCACGACATAAAGGTGAACCATTTCTACACTGTATTGTGATGTGTGATGAAAAATGGATTCTTTTTGACAATTACAAGTGTTTGGCACAATGGTTGGATAAAGATGAAGTGCCAAAACACAGCCCCAAACTGAATATTCATCAAAAAAAGCTAATGGTGTCTGTTTGGTGGTCCAGCACTGGTAGTGTCCACTACAACTTCATGAAACCTGGTCAATCGATTATAGCGGATGTCTACTGCAACCAATTGGCCGAAATGATGAGGATGCTTGCAATTAAAATTGCAGCTGAGATTGGTCAGTAGATACAGGCCAATCCTTTTGGAAGACAATGCTCGACCACATGTCCCACAAACAACACTGCTCAAACTACAGTAGCTGGACTTGGAAACTCTCTGTTATCCACCATATTCACCAGACCTTGTACCAACTGACTACCACTTCTTCCAGGCTTTGGACCACTTCTTGAAAGGACAAATATTCAATTCCCAACAAGCTGTGGAAAACGCCTTATGTGATTTCATGGCCACTCGGTCTCCAGGCTTCTTCGCTGCTGGCATAAACAAGCTACCATTAAGATGGCAAAACTGTGTTTATCATTAAAGCACATACTTTGATTAATTGTACTGCTTCCTGTTTGAGATATAATAAACTACACTTTTGATTCGAAGTCAGACATTTCATATTTAATGACCTAATATTTGCCACTCTTCTAGGCTATGAGGATGCAGCTCCTTGCTTTCACAGGGCTTGCATTCTAGGTTTGTAATGAGGGAGACAAAATAAATAAATTACATTTGAAATAAACACACATACATACATAATGTCAGGGTTTGATACATGCTAAGAAGAAAATTAAATCAGGACAACAACACAGAGAAGGATGTGGTGTAATTTTAGATAGAGTTGACAAGGAAGGCCTCTGTGCTAAGTTAACATTTGACCTGAATGAAGGGAGGAAGTAAGCCATTAGACAGCTGGGATATTGGTATCCTTAGCAGTGGGAACAGTAAGCACAAAAGTTCTAAAGTAGAAACAAGCTTGTTGTGTTTGAAATATAAAGCAAGAAGGCAGTTTGAGTAGAGAAACCAAAGGAGGAGGCAAGATGTCCCCCTACTCTAACATGGTTTTTCTTTTTTTAATAGCACTTACCTTCTAATATATAAGTGTATTATAATATAAATTTGTTTGTTGTATCAATAGTTTTATTGTTTCTTATTATATTCTAGCACTGTTGTATTTTTTCATCCTTTCTCAGTGAACTCTAAACTTGTCTCTTTACCTCCCCTTTTACTTCCTTCATCCAACCCCTTAGGTAGCCTTCCAATGAATCTTTCTAAATGAGAATCTGATCTGGTCATACTGCAGCTTAAAAGCCTTTAATGGTCCCCAATGCCTATAATTTTAAGCATAGCATAAAAGACTCTTCATGATCTAACCCCTCACCAGTAATCCAAACCTCTCTCTTACAGCTAGGACAGCCACACCAAATATTTATAGGATACCAGTGCTTTATAAAAGGTTTTCTACAGAAGTATTTCCAGTGTCAGAGGAAGGATGATTTATTCCTGATGGACAGAGATAGGAGAGGCACAACTGAAAACACAAATTTCTTTGAGGTTTCCTATTTCATCCTAAAAATTCATGTGGTCACTGTATTCTATAATGTATCTACATTTGTTTTAATAAAAGAAATTTAATCCCAACAATATGCTTAAAATAAATGTTCTAGGAAGACAGGCCATTTTCATATGCAGTCAGTGGTTTTGTAAATACCTCAGCATGCTACCACAAACCTCTGGGTGAACTTGTATTCCTGTTTCATGTGCAATAGTTACCAGTCCACACTTACGTAACTTAACACATGCTTCTCTCTGGATGG